>NC_045734.1:10328194-10358259 GCF_008692095.1 Etheostoma spectabile
ACCTCATCCTATGAAGGAAGGTTAAGAGGGAGTTTTCCAAAATAACTAAGAATGTTTCTCTTTTAAAACCTTGGCGGTGACAATGTGTTGCCATGCTGTAAATGGCATTTTCTTCAATACTCTATTATACTTGTTGTGTCCACATCATCTGCTGTTGCAATATCCTATTTTCCTCTCTGATAATAAGCTGGGCTGTGGATAATGTATGGCTGAAAGTGCCCTTTGTATATTGAATTAACACATCTCAGAGTAATCTTGAAGCAGTTTTTGATTTGCAGAGATGGCATCTTAGTTACATGGACCGTAGTAAAAAGAGCACATGTACATCTAATTACATGCCTCAAACGCAGTTCAGAGAAGGATTCAGTGTCATCTAATGAGTTAAGGCCCTGTCTCTTTAGGCCCGTCAGACACGCCCGAGCCACTGCGTGAAACTTTGTTCAGCGAGACGAGTGCCTTCACACGCATTGCCATCACCCCTAAAAAGAATTTCAGTACAGTGGCGTTTGAGCCTGAAGAAGACGATCAAAGCAGCATGGCAGAGCTGTTCGTTGGCCTGGGAAGCACCGTCACAGAACTTATCAGCACCCTGAAACTGCTGCGACAGCGTAAAGATGCTCAGCTGGAGGAGCTGCACAACACCATGTAAGGGCAGTAAAATGTGTATGTGGTGTGGAGATGAAATGCTGTGTTCACACCAAACGCAAAGCAAATTAAAGTTTTTATATTTTATTTTTTTTATTTAATGAATAAATGCTAAGTTAATAAAATGTTAAATGGTATTAAACAAAAATCTCCAATATCTTTGTTCATTGAATTGGGAACAAGTCATTCAAGCTCATAAGTGTCATGTAAAGACTGTACTGTTGTTACTTTTTAACCAATTTTAGTTAGTGTCCAAGTCTAATGTCAGCTCACTTTGGCCTTTTGTGAGGTTTGGTATTGAGATCTGGAACACGGAAGAGGTGACAATAATTGTTAATATAAAGAATTCCTAGACGAATGGATTTTAAGTGTTCCCTTCATATTTAAAAACATTGTGTCAATTTGAGGAAAAGTTTTTCAGAAAAGCTTGAAAAATTATAAGGTTGTGTGTATGTGGTCTTTGTTTTCCAACATTATCTAATGCATTTTCCAGCTCTGTCCTGCAGGTGGAGCAGCAGGCTGCAGACGACAGACACAAGGCGGAGGTGTTTGAACTTAAACATCAACTCAGCCGTCTGAACAGCTTGTTTGAGAAGGGAAATCAGGCACTGCAGCAGAAAGCTCAGGTCAGAACTACTGTACAGTGTTAACTTAATCTATGATGCCTAACAAAATTCAAAATGGGTTACAAAAGAGCGCCCACTGATGGAAATTATCTTGACCTGAAGACGCACTGAGAACAATCTTTGAAAAAATTCTCCCTACACAGGATGAGAAAACTGTGACAAAGTTGATGGCAGAAATACAAGAGACCCAGGAAACTCTAATTAAACACAAGGCCGACAGTAACGTAAGGCACAATCTCTCTATCTATCTATCTATCTATCTATCTATCTATCTATATATATATATACACACACACACAGTTGGTTAAATGTAATTTTAATTTTTTCACAGGAATTGCGGAAGGAGGTGGTTGAGCTTCGCCGTTCTCTCCAGCAGTCAAAGGTGGAGTGTCAATTCCTGCGGGAGGAGTTGAGGAAAGCTGGAAGCCAAGCTGGTAGCCAGTCAGCTAATCCGGCACATTTCATGGAAGAGAAGATTCAGTTATTGAGAGAGGTATGATCCTTTTTATTTTTTTGGTGTGAAAATTGCCAGATACAGTGTAGTTATGATATGTTTTAGGTTATAGTTGAGCAAACATTTCTCTAACAGGTCTCTGTGATTGTCTATCTGTAGGTTGAAAGACTGAAGTTGTGTCTTCAGGAGGGGGAGCAGGCCAGAGTTAAACTCCTTGATAGAGCAAAAAGACATGTAAGTATCGGCTTGATATACTGTCGTAGACATAAAGCATCCGTTCGTCCTTTTTATATGTAGTAAAAGAAGTGTGGTGTAATTGAGGATGTAATCCGGTGGTTCACAATGTTATCTTCTCACAGCAAATGATCCACCAGACCAACCAGCAGAAAAGTGAGAATGAGCTTCAGATGTTAAACAAAGTCATTAATAAAGTCAGAGAGGTGAGGTTCATCTTGTTTTTTTTGCCTTCTGTCAAGAGTGTAAATACTGTATGTATGGATATTGGAGGTAATTGTCTTCTTTTTCTTCATGTAGACTCTGCTGTCTTTGCCTGTGGTTGTAAAGAATTGTGAACAACTGGAACAGCTTATGGAATACATTGGCTAATGTGTTTGTCCTTGTCACCTGTATTCATTGTATTTGTCAGTTATTTCCTTGTGTTAATATTTTTAGCATGAATTAAAAACAATTTTAACCTTATGGATTGTCTTTGTCTTTTGAACACCATGGGTTAAGGTCTTTTTGCTAAACCAAACAAAACAGCACTGTTGTGTGACATAAAATGAACAAATAGACAAATCACTAATCACAATTTTTTTGTATGACAATTATCGACTAAAATTGTGACCGCCTTATGCACATAGACGTAGTTTGGTTTACGTACAATTTCCTAAAAACGGTTGCTACCCCAAGGTGGACAACAAATTTTACAAATGTTTTCAGATTATACTTTTTTTTCCTTTCTTTTTTTTATGTCTAGTTTTACACTCTTTGTTTTAATTTTAAGTATTTCTTTACCAAAGCAGGTGATTAATATATAGATTTAATATCTTTGCCTAGTATTAAGTTAAAGCCATCAGATGATGCTTTGTTCAAAGAAAAATGTAAAAGTAGTTGTAATGGTACATGAACCCTTTTTAAGGTTCTCACATTTGGTTTGGTCAATACACAACTTCATTAAGAAGATGTGTTCTGTCTGCCCGCTGTCTTTAAACAGTATCTTTATATTGTATTATGTATATTAAACTTCCTTCCTCAAAACGTTTAGCAATCATCAGTAATAGTTTAATTTATTTTTCATTACAGGCTACCATAACCCAAGGTGTATCAAACAAATTGTTGCATATCCCCCCTGTCACTTTTATTTTGAGTGCAGGTCTTAAAATAATTAAATCATTGTCCTTTTTGAAATTATAATTTGACACTTGCTGATTACTGCTATTCTCATTTAATCCACATAGATTTTAGGGTTTAGTGGCACTCAAGAAAAACTAGGACCCTTTCAAGTACGGATACTACGGGAAAAAGGTTATACCTGTCAAAGCTTTTCTGATTGGAAAATCAAGTGTCTTCACTATAATAAGCGTTACGTTACGAGTCTAATCTTGTCAGATATGCAGACTTTTGTAAGGGAGGTTTCTCGTGTTGAGATAAAAGCATTGTGCTACTTAACTCTATAGGCTGAAATATCGAGTTTCAAGTCATTTCATTTTCTTGATTAGGGGATCTGTATGGTAGATTAGCTGTGTCTGTCTGTCTAAGTGCTGTGTTGATGTCTGCACATGATAATTGAGGCCGGTCATGGTGACTGATAATACTGTGGCTCCAGACAACACTTCAAACCAGCTGAGCTGAAACAGTAAAGCACCCAAGCACAAAAGAAAAAGATGTCTGAGGGCATTTTTCTTTTGTTCCTGTAGGCAAATTTTGCGATCTGTTTGTCCTTGTTCTTTTGTAATATATTAATGTTGAAAACTATTACAAATTTTACTTGTATAAATTCAAAATGTGGCAAACTAAGTTTACCCCCTTGTACTTAATAAAATAACAATTCTTGTGTGATATTTTGGCCCAATTCTTAAATTCTAATACGTCAATAATTTAAACAGTTTATTCTGGAAGAACCAAAGTGCTATATAATTGTTTATTTCCAAAAAGGCCACCTAATATGCATTTTCATTTGGCAACTAAATACATGCAAATGTACTAAAGCTGACATTCTTCATACAAGCCATGCATTGCAAAGCCTATGACCATGAAGCACAATAATTTATACTAATATTTCAAAGCCTGTCATTTAAACTCACCAGTAATGTACATATTAAACTTACACATTAAATTCATGTAAAAAAAACGAAGCTGGCAACCACACATACTCACATGCTGTGGATAGGCCTAGTTTACAGTATGTCAAAGTAAATTTTTAAAATGGGTTAATGTGGTAAATCACAGTTGTGTCAGAAGACGTTTTTTAATCAGTCTGTTCAGTTTTGTCCTTGAAAAACGTCATTAAAAAAGAAAAAAAAACATTTGTGCGCAGAAATGTCTGCTGTCTCAAGTCTCTGATTCTGTGGCAACAAGGTAGTTAGATGCTCGGAACTAGATTCTCAGTAGCTCAGATAGCAGACACAAACCTGTCCATATTCCCTGGGTACGTTGGATGTCTCAGGTAACCCCCAGTGTTGGTGATAGGACTTGCAGCACTGTTATACTGGGAGAAAGAGCCCAACTGCACTGGGGAGACCCTTCCGTAATGGTCCATGGACTCCACAGACCCGTGGGCTGAGGAATGGAGGCGTCCGGTTGCTGCATACCCTTGGGTGTGGCCCTGTCCATACGAGCCCTGATGTGTATGATGGTGTGGGTGGCCGTGTGGCCCGGAGTAGGTGAACCCGGGATGCGTAGAGGAGCGTGATGATACGGCCCCTCCACATGGTTGACTCTGGAAAGCCTGGGCTCCCAGGCTGCAGGGACTGGATCCGTTTGGGAGCCCCTCAGGACTGAAGCTCCGCCCGGGCTGCTGCATCACCTCTGGCCCTTGACCTCCCAGCATGCTTGCTGGAGTCTGGTGTCCTATGAGGTTATTGATGCTGAACATGCGGGTCTGCCCAGGTCCAAACCCGGGAGGAGATGAAGAGGGATAATAGGCGGAGTGCAGCTGCTGCCCGTAGGCCGGACTGACTGTCATGTTGTTGTAGACTGAGTTGGTATATGCGGCTGATCTGGCAATCTGGACAGGAGAGAAAACTGGTGTCTCATGGACATATGAGGTGTAAGTGCTCAAGTCACAGCGCTTAAACCTCTTCCTGCGCCTCAGGAAGCTGCCACTCTCAAACATGTCCTCTGCATTTGGGTCTAAGGCCCAGTAGTTGCCCTTCCCTGGCCGCCCCGGCTCTCGGGGGATCTTGATAAAGCAGTCATTAAGAGTCAAGTTATGGCGGATGGAGTTCTGCCATTTCTTTGAATTGTCTCTGTAGAAGGGGAAGCGTTCTGTGATAAATTTGTAGATGCCCCCCAAAGTCAGCTTGCGGTCAGGGGAGTTGGCGATAGCCATGGAAATGAGTGCAATGTAGCTGTAAGGAGGTTTCCCTCGCTGGAGAGGTCTCTTCCTTCTCCGACCTCTGGACTGCTCCTCTGTCTGCAGTGGAGGGTTGGAGGCAGACAAGGTGTTGTCTGCTGGAGAGTCTTTCTCCACCTTGACCACAGGCATTGTCATGAACAGTTCAGAAATGTCCCTTAAAGACAGATTCTAAACAAATTCAAGCAAATTCAAAGTTTAGATGAAGTACCCTGTGTCTGAGGAAAGTCTGGTCAGTGGAACTCAAAACAAGAGATCAACCCAGCACACAATCCTGCTAGAAAGATCACATTTGTTCCAAACAACTCACTGTCTTGAAGTCCATATCCAGCAGCTCTTTAAATTCAGTGGAAGTAATTAGCTTTTTCCAAACGATCCTGTTTCAATAAATGCGGTGCTTATTTCCCACAGTTTGATGTCAGGTGAAGTTGAAGAGTTGAGTTGTTAGAACGCATGGTGTTTAAGGAGTGTGTGTAAGAATGAGTCACCTAAAGAGTGTATTACCTACGCAGAGCACCTGAAGGGCCACACCCCCCTAAGCATCACATGCTCTTGACATACCACAGCTCTATAAGGGTCTATTGTTCACATTCAACAAAGTTGGCGTACTTTGTGGTGGAGTTTTCTATTTTAAGAGTTTTTACTTATGAAAAATGTAGCTGTAATAAATGTCTGATGTCCTGAAATGGCAAAAATATCTAGTGTCCTAATCAGAATGTTAATTTCTAATTAGATTTGAAAAAGTGTAAACTGTTGTTAAAAAAATAAACAAACAAAGAGTGGTCAATGTGTACCTTTGACTACATTTGATGTATTTACTTGCAGGTTCCAGATTTCTTCTATTTTAGGCCTGTTTTAGTTTTGTAGACCAGAACTGTCAAAACAAACATTGTTTCCTCTTGATATTCAAATTTCCCTTTAAAGCCGACCACAGTTTACTTTAAAAAGTCCAAAATGGTCCATGTTGTTTTGACGTTTAACACTAAAAGACCTATTTAGTGGTAACTTAACCTACGTGTTGTTTTTCTACCTTGCTTCCTTGTTTGTTTTGTGCCAGTGGTTGGACAAGCCAGCTGTGTTAAGAGATGTAAATGTTTTCCAGACAAAGGCCGTCTGTGATTTCAGCATGCAAAATATAGGCCATCATCATAATTCCTGGACGCAACTTGAGAGACAGGAATAACCAACTCTCAACATGAAAATTGTTTACTGAAAATAGGGGAATGATGATGAATGTCTTTAGGGCATTAGTGGTAATATGTGCTGGGCATTTGTTAAAGTCAGTGTCATAAAAGTCAGAAATTGCTGCACACAGATCCGATTTTAAATGACCAAACCCATTCTTGGATATTCTAATCTGTGTAAGCTTGGCTTTTTAAGATGACTTTAAACACTATTAAGTTTCACCGGCAGCAGTGACAGAGACAATGCTGACACTCTGAGCTGCTTTGGTGGTATAAAGTCCAGAGACTCCACAGGGCTAGGGTTCACAACCTTAATCTTTTAAACAAACAGAGGGGAAAACATGGCAGCACACTCCCACCGCTCATCACTAGGCTGGGTTAGCACTGCGGGCATGTGTCAGAGCAGGAGTGTTGTGAGAGAGCATGGGTTTGCTCAGACAAACAGCCTGATGAAAGGTTTAGTCCTGTGGCTCTCGGCTGGACCTGCACCCTCTTACCTCATTGCAGAGGCGGTACCATTCTGCAATGGAAATAGGAGGACGGGGCACCACGGTCGAGCCGAGTCAAGGCGGGTCGAGCAGGTACCATTAATGGAAAAACGCCATTATATGATGGCCTGGGGTTCGTGATGGGTTAACATGAGAGTCCACATACCTGTTAGTTTCTATTCAACATTGCAATTATACTTGTGAAAAAAAAAACTGTCTTGTCATTCCAAGATTGGGCTTCTAAAATTAATTTTTTTTAGTAGTAGTTAGTTTGGTGTGTGAACTGGTGGGAAACTGCCTGGAATGGGGTTTCAGGATAGTACTTTGAGTAACTGAAGGATTTATGCAGTGAAGCAAAGTGAGGAGTACAGAGTGATGTCCATGCATTTGCTTTACAACAGTTTTGAGAAACAAAATTTACAATTCTAGAGGGAGATGACAGATGGTTTGAGTTAGAAAATAGGCGTACTTCCAATGGAGCTCTATCTCTAGCAAAACCACTGGCCCGTTGTGCCTGAAACCCTGTTGTGGGAGTTTTCATTTCTGAATTGTGTGTGGCTGCTTCAGACAATTTCAGTACCTTTACTAAAATGACAATCTGACATTCACAATCACTCACTGTGATTGGCCAGGTGTGTGGAGGTGAGAAAGTAAGAAGCTCCCTTATGACAATCTTCACACAACTACTACACTATGAATGCCTTCTAGGATTTTTAATGGAAAACAAAAGGATCCAGACATCATTGAGACAAGAATTGTTTATTTATTTATTATTTATTATGATTAGATTATTTCAGCATAATGAGCGAGACTCATTGGAAAGTCACAGTTACAGAATTATGCAATGATTAGGATGGGATATCTTAAACAGGGGTTGGACTAAGTCACTATGTTTAGCTGAGGATGTAGAGTTATTTACATTTAGAATATGTTTAGATATATTAACTTAGTCTGTGATTAATTAACATCCTATTATTAGAAATGTATTCAGATAAACCCAGCATGTACTTCTCTTTTTGTGCACGGTGACAAACTGTTTTTCTCAATCTGTTGTCACAGCTTGAGTACCATACATCATATCACAAATGCTGTGGATAATAGTAATCTATGAGTGCACTAGGATTTGTCAAAGGTTGTACATGTATATACTGTAGAACGCTTTGTGCACTTGTTTGCGTGCATAGGGCATGCAAAGCTACTTGACACCTTTGTCAGTGTAAGGAGAAGCAGATACACATGCTGGATCACAGTGGATATAATTTTCATTGTGAGAATTTACGGTCTAAATGTAAATATATGTACATTATTGGAAAAAGCGATGACTGGCTACTCTGCATATTGAACCGTAGATTAAAAATGTCTCTTGGAAAACGGGGAAAGAAACGTGCTAAACAGAAAGGCACTCCAAAATATAGGAAAGAATAATAACAACAATGAAGGAAATATTGAAAAGCCTTTATTGTAGGGGCTAAATCATTAAAGCCAACATATTTTCCTGATGAACACCTATAGTGGTCAAAACATGTTGGTCTTTTTATGATTTAGCCTCTACAATACAGGCTTTTTAATATTTCTTTGATTGTTGTTATTATTATTTCCTATATTTTGGAGTGCTTGGATTGCCTTCCTGTTACATATACATTAATGCTGATATGTCATTATTATTAGTTGATCAATTAATAAGGAAGTTTGGAAGAAAAAAAATCTATTGATAATCCTATTGATAATAGTCATGTATTAAGCAAAACTACCAACTATTTGTGACTTTCAGCTTCTTAAATATGAAGATGAAAATAAAGAATCTTTTTTTTTTTAATACTAGGCTGACATGTAAAAACGTACGAATGGGAGTGTAGGTTTTCAATGTGCTTGTATTATTTAAATATTACCAAAATCACTTAAATAAATAATTACCCTTAAAAATGTTGAAAGAAAAAGTTTATGAGGATGCTTTTATATTTACCATTATTTAACACAGAAATTACATCTGTAGTTGATAGAAAAAAAAAAAATTGTTTTTTGCCCCTCTATTTGTGTGCAGATCTTTATTGCCCTTCAAAAGGAAATTATGCTACAGGGTACCATTAAAACCACAAAAATACTATAAAACTTTAAATCAAAGTAGACAGTAGAAAGTGCAGTTATACTACACACAGTACAAAATGTGCATGCAGTATAAACTGCAACATGTAGAGATGAGGATAACTTGTTTCAAAGGCAGCTTATGGTTTATTCCAATTAAGTGCATGTATTGCATGCACAGTCAATACACATTTCACAGTTTTTAAACAGTATATTTATGGTTTTAAGACCCAATGTAAACACAGGGAACATTGCATTAAATTAATGCACTCTTATCCAAATGAATGTAATAATGTGTTTGCCTGTGTTGTTTCTTCATGTCAACTGCTGACAGATATGATGGACATGCAGTGTAGTTTGCTGTGGACCTCACCCTTTCCTTAAGTCAGCTTCTTATGATTTAGGGCTACAGACAATTAGTGGTGAGTAATTTCTCAGGTACTTGGTGTTACTGGAGCTCAGGCTCATAGCTGCCATAGTTTGCTTATGCATCACGATCTGGCACTCGCACAGCATTTACTGTTAATATTTGTTCATGAGCCTTTTATCTCAGTGTTCGTGCTGGTGGATTAAAAGTATGAATTATGCTGCTGAAAGGTGATTCTACTGTCAACATTTGTGATCAAGAACGTTTTATAATGTGTTGATGTGCTTCAGAGAATTATGATTCACAGTTCATGCCAAATTATTCGTGTTGTGTCAATTGAAAGGATAGTTCTTGTTCAGAAAGGAAACAAACTTTCACTCTTTTCAAAAACAATATTTTGACTAAGTGAAAATTAATACAAATCTCATCTATTTCTTTGATTGCTTGTTTGTTTTTTTAAGCTGCTGTATTCGGGGCGGCTGTGGCTCAGTGGTAGAGCGGTTGCCTGCCAATCGGAAGGTTGGTGGTTTGATCCCTGCCCCTGCAGCCATTGTCGAAGTGTCCTTGGGCAAGACACTGAACCCCAAGTTGCCCCCGGTGCTGCGCATCGGAGTGTGAATGTTTATCTGATGAGCAGGTGGCACCTTGTACGGCAGCCCCGGCCACAGTGTATGAATGGTGAATGTTTGAGCAGTTGTTAAGACTGGAAAAGCGCTACATAAATACAGCACATTTACATTTATTCAATATTTCTGGTAAACAATGGCACAAATGACACCTCTAGTGAAAAACCCTCAGGGAATTATCATTCAAATGTGCAGTTGCATGCCTTCAGCTCTACAGCATTAGACATTGTTTTGGTTTTCAGGCCCGAAAACATTACTGTTTCCTCTCACCCCTCTCATCAGAATCGGTGCAGGATGCAGCAGAAAGCTGTTTTCAGCTTCAGCTTCCACATTTACAGGTACATCAGTCCCGAAAAAGAAAGAAACAAATTGGATGCATGAGTATGAATGTGTTAATATAACTCACTTTTGTTGCAGTACTTAAAATGGAGATTTATGTTCCTTAAAGTTAAAGTCAGTTTTTGTTCATGAATTTTGTTTACCCTTTGTACATGCAGCAAGTCAGCATACATACAAACTGAGTCTTCTTTTTGAAGTATACTTGGGTTGGGCATCACTGAGTATCCGTTATGGCCTTTGCAGCTAAGGGCCCTGGAGCCATGCATTAATGCCGCCATGAGAGGCCTCCACCTGTCCGTCACAGCGCAGCGTGGAGACTCATATGATGGCTCGAGGCTGGGACAGCTGCACAGGATAGCAGGGCTGCAGCCAAGGCAAATCAAGAGCCCTTCACTTTGTGTCTCACATATACTTTTGGTTGTGCCAGAGAGAAACGACTCTCTCCAAACAAAGACAAACAAATTAGACATTTGAATTTGAACACTTGAATTTAACCATATGATGACTGCCATGTATACAGGTGGTGGATGATTCTAGGACTTATACGAAAACCAGGAACATCACTTCCAGCAATTTTCCAAAAATAGGTGAAACTTCTTACCTCACACATTCAGATATTACTTTTAATTTATCAAGTAAAGGCTTATATATAGAAATTGGCAGGACTCAATAAGCTAAAAGTCACCATAAAGCTCCTTAAAGCCGAGGGGAGCTGCAGATTCAGGTGATAAATATCTGTAGGTTCATCAGTACGAGTGACCCCTTTACATTCATTCAAATCTTCTTAATACTTGTTCTTAGCCACTTTTTTATTCCTCTAAACACACACACACACACACACACACACACACACACATATACACACACACACAGATACAGATTTAACGGCAGGCTCCCTGGGCAGTGCAGTGTTTCAGTTATGTAAACTGGCCCGGGTTTGGAGCAAGTCAACCGTCAGGATTTTGCATCCTCACCAAGTCCCTGCAGCTGCAAATGCAAACAAGAAACTCTCACTTGCTTCACAGTGGCCTGACTGAGTCACACACACACACACACACACACACACACACACACAGTCAACAAAAGATCAGCACCTCTAATTAAAATATTGAAAAATAAAAAGACAGATATATCCCTCTGGAGTTGGTAATCTAAAGACAGAGCTAAAAACAGAAGGAATGTTGGCCTTACATTTGCTACGTAGACACAAACATGACTCCAAATGATAAAGTTGCTCTATGTCTGCTTCATTTGTAGACAACTAACTGTGTGTTAACTATTTGGCACATCAACTTAAAAGGCGATATTTCAATGTTGCATTCACAAAATGTTTTCTCTTTTTAGTAGTTTTAGTAGTAGTTAGTTTAGGGTGTGAACTGATGTGAAACTGCCTGGTATGGGATGTCAGGATAGCACTTTGAGTAACTGAAGGATTTATGCAGTGAAGTGAGGAGTACAGAGTAATGTTCATGCATTTACTGTACAACAGTTTTGAAGAACAGTATACAAAGTGCACTTTTTGATGGAGAGGACAGATGGTTTGAGTTAGAAAATAGGCGTGCTTCCAATGGAGCTCTATCTCTAGCAAAACCACTGGCCCGTTGTGCCTGAAACCCTGTTGTGGGAGTTTTCATTTCTGAATTGTGTGTGGCTGCTTCAGACAATTTCAGTACCTTTACTAAAATGACAATCTGACATTCACAATCACTTCTCGCTGTAATTGGCCAGGTGTGTGGAGGTGAGAAAGTAAGAAGCTCCCTTATGACAATCTTCACACAACTACTTCTGTAACTTTTCATGTGCAGAACCAAGTGCAACACTATGAATGCCTTCAAGGAAATAATTAGTGTTGCCATTTGGATCAGCTATAAAAAAATGTTGCCTTCTAGTAAGGTCAGGTGACACGCCGTACAAACTTGTTCTTCTTGATCACAAATTGGCATCAAGGTTCAAAGTTATTGATGGTCCTCGACTGACATTATACTGACAAGCAGTACCACATTCATTCACACCTTAAAGCTGGGTTAGGCAGTTTTCTGGAAAAGACAAAAAAGTACTCCAAAATTTGAAAATACACTTATGCTTAGTCACTGCATGGTACTAGGATAGACCATTTTGTTTGAATAACAGGTTATCCTGGGAAAAAAGTCCTTCATATCTAAAGAAAATTAAAAATGGAAAACTCTGTGGTTTTTAGCCACAAAATCCATGTAAACAGAAGTCCTTCTCATGCCGACACCAGACAGTTGAGAACACAATATAGCAAACACTGCCTGCAGTCCACACCCATCAAGTAAACATTTTTATATCTATTTAAACTGCTGCAAAAGAGGCAGACCAGCCTCACCAGTCAGCCAACAACACTCCAATCAGCACTTGTCAACTCAAACTAATTATCACGGGAAAAATAATTTGAGTTGACAGTTGTGATTTTAACGCTGAGGAAAAGATCTGAGGAAGAAAATATCTCAAACCACATAATAAGAATACACTTTATTTATAGAATTGGTCTATTAATTTATCAGTAGCAAATAAAATTATCCATGTCTATTTCCCTACTTTCTTAGTCAGTTGTGGATCAGGATTTTTATTTTTTTTGAAGATTATTTCTTTGGGCATTTCTACCTTAAATGGACAAGACAGCTCAGATATGAGAGAGTGAAGGGGAAGACGTGCAGGAAACCGTCACAGGTCGGACTCAAACCTTGGACCCTCTTCGTCGATGAATAAACCTCCACATATGTGCGCCTGCTCGACCAACTGAGCCAATCGGCAACATGGATCAGAATTTCTTTGTATGACTCACGCACCGAATGACTCACCCTGTGCCTGATAGAGACAGTATCTCTCTCCTGCACTGTACCAGAGCTCACAATTATAGTCATGCCTGGATTCAAATGTCAGTGCATGTCAGTTGGGCTCTGTTAGGATCCATGTGTCAACACCTCATAGATGTCTCAGCCTGCACAGAGCCTAGGCGGCCGCACATGAGCATTTTTTACCCATGCCTGCACCTGAAAGGGACTTCAGTTGCACAATAGGATCGCACGTTAGGATGGTTATAGAAGTCAAGCACTATCCTACTTATTTTGTTCTACTTCATTAACACAGATTCATTTCTCTCTCTGTGTCTGCGGTCTGACAGCAAGGCAGAGAGGAGGGTGGAGGGGAGGAAGAGTCAGAGCAGATGTTACCACACAGAGCTTTTGTGGCTTTGGCAAAGAATTTCCCATGATGTAAAGCCTTTGCTGTCTTTTCTCTTGAATTGTGTGATGCAGCACCTTATGTGTGTGTGGGCACATAATGGCACCCAATTCAGTCTACAAAATGATATAATTCAAAAACAGCTTATTTTACACTTTGTTTAAAAAATGCTTTTAAAGGTAAACATCAGTATTTCCCGTATTAAAATATACGCTAATGTGCTTTCTTACTAAGAGTTAGATGAGAAGATTGATACCACTCTCGACAATGATACCAGTTGTAAATTACATGGTCTCCGTTGTCTATCTTGCCTGTGTGAGAACGGCATCTTGCCAAAACCGAAGCTTAATCATTGCAGCAATAATGGGCAACTTGATCATGATCACTGCTTTATCAACAGGTATTGCAATTTTTCAGTGATGCACAACAAGGCTTTTGTGTGTGTCATTGCTGACAAGCTTTCACCGCCGCCTAAATCCTCTGATTCCTCAGCAGGAAGATACAGGTATTCATCCAGCTTCCACCGATATCCATGAGCACAGTGTTGTGTTTTCTCAGCTGTCAAACTCCTGACATGTCTTTTTAAGCTTGGCAGATGGTGCACTTGTGGAAAGGACCTTGGCTCTGAAAATGCATGTTTCTCATTGTACTTTTTTTATTTTTATTTGAAGAGATGATTGATTTTTATGCAAATGAGTATGTAGGTTAATTTTATAAAAAATAGGTAATACCGCCTCAAATGATAAAACTGATTTTTATTTTTCTCAACCCCTCAAGTTCAACGTAACTTTCTTGTCCCCAAGGTAAATTTGAGAGTCTTAGAACAAACACGGATGTAAACATAAGATAAAACATATATGACAGAATTAAATAAATAAAACATATGAAAACAAGATTTAGACCACACAAGCACCTCAGTGAGGCTGTTGACCACAGTGGTGCTTTGAGCAAAATGCTACCATTATCATGCTAACATGCTCAAAATGGATTCAACATGCTGATGAATATGCTGATGTTTACCATGTTAGCACGCTTACATTACCTAGTTAGCACTAAACACACTCATTCATTTAGCAGGTATTTGGTCATAAACCAAAGTACTGGATAAATTGAACTTTTGATCTTTTGATGGCGCTATGGAAGGTCAGAGAATCACCAATATCATTGTTCTTTTAACTATTGCAGGCAAGCAAGGAATGTTTGTGATTTCTTATCACGGGATGCACATAAGGGCTGCATTTTATATTGGGTTTTTGATCGTCATTGCGATGTCAACGTGCGTGATTAATACATCGGGAAAGACTGCAATATTGCACTCACAGATTTTTTTGTTTTTGAAAGAGTGTATCAATAGAACTGCACTTAAAAATAGTAATTTCTTCAATGGTGCCTTTTGCGTTCAGTTCAAGTTGTTCAGTGGATGTTGTAAATAATTAATACTGAAATAAACAGAAAGGCAGAACAGGATGCCCACAGCATACTGTATTTATCAAAATTAAAATTGTCATCATGATATTTTAGCAACGTTATTGCATATTCTTCTCATACCGTGCAAGCCTAGTGGAAATGTCTATGAGCTGAGATCAGTTCAACCAAAGAATGACGTTTGATTTAAATAGTTTTCAGAGGCTTGAAGAGATACAAATCCCTGGTATTTCACAGGATAAAGATGAAGAAGCATGAACGTAACTTTATGTTTCAGACATATTTTCTTCTTCTTCTTCTTTTGAATATTGTTAATCATCGTGCAACCCATACATTAAGAAGCACACAAACAGTTTATCACTCCACCTTGTAAAGTGTTCTTTACTCTCAATTATGTTTTCTAGTTTGCAGAGCTGGATAAGAATCCACCGTGGTTCTTTGAAGCCTAAGATAAGTATATCCAATGTTGTTGTTGCTGGATGATTATTAGTCATTAAAGGTCATTAATTTGTTATTTTAGGTTTCATGTTGCATTGTCTCAATTGTTTCAATTTATGCCATGATAACTAAAGCTCTTTCCACTTAAACGTGCATGTGTGCATGTGTGTGTGTCTTAAAAAGACAGAGAGGTAGCAGTGTTTTGGGTGTAGATCTCACACATACTTGTATCTGGGTTACATAAAGGGAGGTTGCCCTTCTGACTCAGCCTTTCATGGTAATTTGCCAAGTAAGACACAGAAAAATCTAAACTGGTATGCTGTTTCTTTCTAGTGCCACCTGTGTGTCTGTTACAGTGGGATTTGTACCTCCTCAATCACTGACACATGTGGATTATCTGTACTTAAGGGAAAAAAAGCCAAGACAAGCCAGATCTTGTGTGCAAGCAATCTGGCACTCAAACACAACATATCTCTCTTTGTAGCCAGAATCTTCCAAATGTCTGCTACCAGTATAATGGCTGTAATTAGACCTGTAAACCAATGTTATTTCAGTGTTACCGTTCCCAATTATAAATTTAACACGTTATTAATAACACACACAGACACCATAATGTGGATTTATTGTCATGGTGTTTAGCGAGTTGGATGATAACTTGTCTTTGTGTTTCTGTCCTGAGGTGCCCGGGGCTTGTGGCAAAGATAGCCAAACTCAAGTGCAAACTCAGGTAAAAGGTGGGTCAACTGGTGAGCAACATTACAAGCGAGTGCGTAAGCCAGAGAGAGAGAGAGAGAGAGAGAGAGAGAGAGAGAGAGAGAGAGAGAGAGAGAGAGAGAGTAGGGGAAATACAGTTGAACAATGCTGATAATCTCCTTCATCAGAAACCTACTCACCTGGATTTCTCTCTGTGCAGGTGGAAATCTGCCCCAACCCTTTTCTTTGTTTAGCTCTCACAAGTGTTGTTATGGTCTGTTCACCATTTATGTCAGGGGGGTTATATTAACTGACAAAAACTGTATGTCTATTATTATTCATATATGGAATAACTAGGACAGAAGTAGGGAGGTCATTGAAAGGGTTCTTACTAGTAATGTGTCTGTGGGAAACTTTGTATTCACTGAGAATCCTGATAAATCATCCATCCTTGCATCCATTAGCCATAGCCGCTTATCCTTGAGGGTTCTGGGGGGTAATTTAGAGATGCCAATTAACCTAACCTGCATGCCTTTGGACTAAGGGAGGAAACCCACACAGGCAACAGGGGAACTAACAAATTAAACAGAAAGGCCCCAGCCGGACAACAGGTTCATCCCCAGAATCTTTTATATGTTGCAAGACAACAAATATAGTAGTTCATATTCTGTAATCTGAAAAAAACACTGAGTGATCAAATGAACACTTGCATTCCATGCCCGGCCGGGCTAAGATGTAGAGACGTTGCTCTGTTTCCAAATCCCTTAAGAATGAATTTATTAGCTTAGCAGATAGAAGCAATGGCCAAACCTACAAAAACAAATCCATGTAGTAAAATTATCCTTTAAAGAAGACAATGAGAAAAAGAACCGGAAAAGTAATAAATCAGGATCTGAAAGAGGGATAATGGAGGCAACAGAAACAGACACTGTGCAGAGAAAATAGCACAAAGGGGCTTAACATGTTGTATTAGCAACCCTGAAGAAGGATTTGAAAGAAAGAACACAAATTAATCGATACATGGAAGACTGCCTTGCTGTTAGACAAGTTATTATGGATTTTTTTAGAAAATGATAGACTTTGTTTTATGTCTTGGTGTCTTAACTTCCTGATAAATAAGCTAAATCCAATCAGATTTAGAAAAAGAGAGAGAGTCTGTCTAACACCTGGATATGCACATACATTTATGTGTGTGAGATTTGGGCTGTGCTTGCAGGATGATAAACTCAAGCACCCCTGGCTGTCATGCATGCAGCGGTTTCAGCTGCACAATAGCAGTGTGATGGGTGTGACTGTCTCTGGGATTAAAGCAGGAGAATAGATCCAGAAACGGACAGGTTCCACTGCCTCTCTCACTCTGCACCGTGACTCCTCCCTAACACAGAGCAGGGAAATCCTCTTTAATGTCACAGTATCTGAAGCAGTTGCAGTTTTTTTTAAGTCTGAGTTGATAAATTATACTACAAAGGTGCCAAGTTTGAGCCTATCGCCCTATGTGAACAGACACCTTTTTGATATTTATTCGGATTTCTTCTCCCCCCTCCCCCAGGTTAATTGATTTGTTTGTCTATCAACTTTTTGTTTGGGAAACCATTTGAATGGACTGCTGGATTTGCACACCAAATGTTGTCCCATTGTGCTGTTTTGCATGCTGTGCGGCTGGTCCTCAGCCTGGCACCATTTGTCATGAAAGCCCTTCTCTCTGGTACACTGTTGACTCACACTTTCAAACCTACTGTGTAGTATTTATGAAGAGGAATGAACTACACTCAAGTTAATTTGTTCAGTCTTGCCAAATAACTATAAACACAGTTCTCTACGCAGAGCCTGGTGTGGTGGAGGGCAAGCTAATTGTTTGGTGTAAATGAAATATAAATTGTCCATCATCAGCTTTTCCCTGAACAATCAAACAGCAATGTCCTCCTGTCTCCAAGTGTTTTATAAGCCTTGGAAGGTTTTTTTTATGCATAAAAAACATCATAACTAGCTGTATTCCTGTGGATACATTTGGTCATGTACCTACATTTAGTTTATCCGTTGAAGTTTTTTTTTTTTATTGCCATCTCAAACCACCCACACAACCAAAACCACACAACAAGCTGGAGAAAGGTTAACAGATGTGTTGTCACAAACTGTCCCCTTAATATGATCCTCCCAAAACAGAAGAACACAGCCTTTCAAAGTGGAATGAAAATAATTTGTACTTTATCTGGAGGATTATGATTGATAAAATGATATGTGTAAATGAGGCCTACAATAAATACCCCTTTGTGATGTACCTTGTGAAAGTCTAAGGACTGACACATTGGGAATAAAGTGAGTTAAAGTGTGCAGGATTGTTTGCTTTGCTCATTAAATGTCAATATAAAATAAAAACCTCTGATGCTAATTCATCCCTATCAAACTAAATTAAATTACTAAAAATGGTAGATGATGTGAAGGCTGGTCCTGTCCTAATGGAGCCTCCTCATCCCCCTTTCCAATGCCTCTAACCCCTTTTAAATCAACATCCACCCTCTGAGGACCGGTCCATTACCCACACCCACACCCACACACACACACACACACTTTTACTTGGGGTTAAATTGAAGGATTTTGTGGCTATATTTCACACACACACACACACACACACACACACACACACACACACACACACACACACACACACACACACACACACACACACACACACACACACACACACACACACACACACACACACACACACACACACTTTTACTTAGGGTTAAATTGAAGGATGGATTTTGTGGCTATATTTTCACAAACACAGACTTTTTCTTTCTCTTTTGGATTCCAGTGTGTAAGCCTGAGCGACAGAGACTCTCATGGAGGGCAGAGCTGGTGTTGGAAGTGAATCCCGAGCCGGAAACAAACTTCATCCTCCTTCAGACTGACAGACAAGTATTGTGTCAGACCCCCAGAGACCCTCATGGTAATAACAAACATGCCCCTCTATGACAGCGATCATGGCTTCCAGGGTGATTTAGCTCATGGCCACTTTTGATCTCACATTGTTACACACACATTAGATACCTCCTTACTGTTTACACTTACACCCTCATTTTAGGTCTTTGCCTCCCCTCTTCTGACTCCCTCTCTCTCTGCTGCTGCTCCTGCGGTATAGCTGCTGGACCTGTCTTACTGCCTCGTTTGTCATCTCCAATCACTTGCTCTTTGAGCGGCTCTGACAGACAGCTGTATTAGCTGTCTCTGTCTGGTGTTGAGAGCTGGGCTTTTCTACTGAATAGAGAAACTATGTATGAACGCCACAGGAAAACATGTAATGACACACTGCCACACTCCCATCAACAGCTGCATGAGTGTGTGTGTGCATGTGTCTCAGCAGTCTTAACTTCTTTCTTGGTTTATTTTCTTTATTTGGCTTTAATTTCTGCCTCCAATACTCTTAATTTCTATTGTCATATACCTTTTTTTTCTTTGTGTCTTCTTCTCTGGTTTGTGTTGTTAAGTCTGTGTAAGAGGAAGAGCGGTGTGAAGAAATCAGTGATGGAGGAAGTGCTCGGATACAATATCACAATATAAAAATGCTCAATTTCAAGTAAAAGTCTAATATTGAAAATGTTGCTTATGTAAAAGTATGCAATTATTATCAAACTGTCCAGCAATGATCAGTTAATGCAGAAAATGGCTCCTGTTGATGTTACACTTATTTTTTTTGAATAAGTAATACTGATACATTAATACTGTATTTTGTTGAGGTAAAGCTAATTTGAGCTATCTTGTACACTGTTGGGTAGTTTCATCTGTAACAATGCATCATGTTTTCTAAGATTTTTATAATCTTAAAATTTGAAAAGTAACTACTAACTTTTACTGACAAATAAATCTAGCGGAGTTTAACGTACAGTATTTTCCTTTGAATTGTGGTGAAGTAAAAGTACAACCTGTCACATTACAGTACAGTACAAGAATCTTAAAATATGCACTTAAGCACAGCACATGTAGATACCTTCCATCACTGGTCAAAACACAGAGGAGACAGAATGAGGAATAGTGTGCGTTGCTAGCAATGTTAAAATACAGAAATCTTTATGCAACTATTTATGCTTTTTTAATATGAAACCTTTGTGCTCTTCAAAAATGGATATAAGTAGTAGTTCCAAAACAAAGAAGAAATGTTTTTTTGACTTTGTGGCAATAAAACATAGATATATCACTTGTTAAATGTAACAATTACTCAATTGAACTTGAGTACAATTTTGAGGTGCACCAATTCATCAGAGGAATATAATAACTTTACACATTTTCTAAAAGATTAGCTTGATATATAGTACACCCAGCAGAAACAAATGCAGTCTAATACAGTGCCTCCCAAAGTTGGGAGTCTTGATGTATTTTACTATACATTTACCTTACATTTTATTACAAGTATTTTGGTGCATTAATCTGGCTTTACTACAGCCAGTAGTGAAGAGATGACATTTAAAGAGGAAGACAAAGATGCAACATATTTAGGGAGGTTTAGTGGGGTGCCCCTATTGTAAATTTTTAATAGTGTTTTGTTTTCATACGTATCAAATCGGAATAAAAAAAACATCAATACAAAAAATCTTTCGGAATTGTTTGGAGTTTGATGAGGGTGGTTTTTTTTTTACAAATTCATGTACAAAAAATACACACAGTAAAAATACTAGTTACTCACATATGTACAAGATACTGAATATTCACTATCTTGTACATGAGTGAGTAATGTGAGTAACTAGTAGAACCAGTTGAACTATGTCGTGGGAGTTATCTGAGTTAGATACTTATTGTTCACTTGGCCTCAGTGAATATGTGGAACGGGTCTGTAACTGGTGCGGTTGTCTTGCCGTTTGGGGTTGGCCAGAAAACAGATGCAGCCTGCCATTCATGCATTAAGAACTGTGGCTGATTCAAGTGTCAGATATGATGAAGTGTCTGACTACCCTGCCAGTTTAAGCTCGCCATGGCTGGCTAACTGAGCGGCTGACTGAGTGTTCAACCTCTCTCATCTTTAAATGCAGCCTAAGTGAATTGTTGAATTCAACTCCTGCGGACAGGCCAGTTTAGTGAGCTTTTGGAAGGACTTCCTCAACTCTGCTGCTCTTATTGAAAACACAAGATTAACTCTATTCAAAAATACATATGAGCAACTAATAAACAGGTATTTACACAATGCATGTTTAAAACTATCTGTAGGCCAATCAGTAGTGGCCAAGGATCATTTGGCATTTAAACACAACAGGATCAGTTGTTAGAAATGTTCAGCAGTTACGTAAGTGAGTCAGTGGCTGCAACACAGGACGCCGTGGGCAGAAACAATTTTTTTTTTGTAAAGGAACTGCTGTCTCTGTGGCGCAGCGTCCAAGCAGGCCACCCACCAGGAGAGAGGGCCTGAGGAATGCTTTTTACTGGATTGCTTGTCTAATGCCCCCCCCCCTTCTTCCACCTCCTCCTAAGACCTACAGTGTTTGTGTGTGTAGTGCCATTACATACATTAACTGGAAGAGAGGAGAGTGTGTTTGTGCATGGAGCCAGTGGGTTTTGTTTGCCCGGACAATGGACAAGGATTTTCCATGTGCACTGTGACCACCGGTGTTGGGGTTTTGAGTTGACAGACTATTTAAGGAAAGACTGCACAAGAGGGCTTTTTCTTTTTCTCACGGTTAAAACAGACCTTAATTGTGTACTCAGTGAACAGAAAATTATGTAGCAACAAGTTTGATAATGTTTTGATTGAAGGTGTATAAAGCATTTGAGATCCAGAGGGAGCTGTGTGAAGGTTTAAAAATTGCCTCAACTGGTGCAACTGGCTACATCGCTACATTAGCCGCTACTAGCATAAATCACATTTGACCAAGCTGTCTGCGGCTGAGTTACATTGTAGGTAATGTATAGGCCCCAGGTTTTGACAAGGAGGAACAATGCATGGAATTAAAAAGGCAGTATCTCTGTTTCTGCTGTCTGACAGTGTTTGACTGACAAGTTCAATTCTAAATTGGTGGAAAACTCTTTAAAGTCTTTAGCCTGGATGCTAGCCAAACTTAGCCCTGCCCGCAACATTTTAGGTTGGGAAATTCTGAGTATGACAACGTCAGGCTATTAAGACTTATGAAATCCCAGAAATTCACTATTTTCACCAAATTTAAAGACACCAAGAGCAGTCATCTTTTAGAACCAAGAGTAGGGCTCCCACTAAGTATTAGTGTCTATAAATTGTTAGAAGCTTGTTTTGCCTGATCAACATCTTAAACTTAAAGATATCAAGTAAGCAAATCTTTGCAAATGGGTAGCTTGAACGAGGAAATCTTAATCAAAAAAAGTTGCAGATTAATTCTTTTGTTGATATATATTGAGTATTTTCACATTTTATTAACTTAAGTGCAAAATGAACATAACATACACTGGATTAGTAGGCAAAGCCACATCCAAATGATGATGTAAAGACCAAAAGTTTGGACACACCTTCTCATTCAATGCGTTTCCTTTATTTTCATTGTAAATTATCACTGAAGGCATCAAAACTATGAATGAACCCATATGGAATTATGTACTTAACAAAAAAGTGTGAAATAAGTGAAAACATGTCTTATATTCTAGTTTCTTTAAAGTAGCACCTTTGGTTTTTTTGATAGTGCTGCAAACCCTTGGTGTTCTCTCAATGAGCTTTATGAGGTAGTCACCTGAAATGGTTTTATCTTCACAGGTGTGCCTTGTCAGGGTTAATTAGTGGCATTTCTTGCCTTATTAATGGAGTTGAGACCAATAGTTGTCTTGTGAAGAAGTCAGGTTAATACACAGCCGACAGCCCTATTGGACAACTGTTAGAATTCATATTAGGGCAAGAACCAATCAGCTAAGTAAAGAGAAATAAGTGGCCATCATTACTTTAAGAAATGAAGGTCAGTTGGTCCGGAAAATTGCAAAAACTTTGAATGTGTCCCCAAGTGCTGTCACAAAAACCATCAAGCGCTACAATGAAACTGGCTCACATGAGGACCTCCCCAGGATAGGAAGACCAAGAGTTACCTCTGCTGCTGAGGATAAGTTCATCTGAGTCACCAGCCTCAGAAATCGCAAGTTAACAGCAGCTCAGATTAGAGACTAGATGAATACCACAAAGAGTTCTAGCATCAGACACATCTCTAGAACAACTGTTAAGAGGAGACTGTTCCAATCAGGTCTTCGTGGTCAAACAGCAGCTAGGAAACCACTGCTAAGGAGAGGCAACAAGCCGAAGAGAAACACAAGGAATGGACATTAGACCAGTGGAAATCTGGGCTTTGGTCTGATGAGTCCAAGTTTGAGATCTTTGGTTCCAACCGCCGTGTCTTTGTGCAACAGAGAAAAGGTGACCGGATGGATTCTACATGCCTGGTTCCCACTGTGAAGCATGGAGGAGGAGGTGATGGTGTGGGGGTGCTTTGCTCGTGACACTGTTGGGGATTTATTCCAAATTGAAGGCATACGGAACCAGCATGGCTACCACAGCATCCTGCAGCGGCATGCCATCCCATCCAGTTTGCGTTTAGTTGGACCATCATTTATTTTTCATCAGGACAATGACCCTAAACACACCTCCAGGCTGTTTAATGGCTATTTGACCAAGAAGGAGAGTGGTGATGTGCTGAACCTCCACAGTCACCGGACCTGAACCCAATTGAGATGGTTTGGGGTGAGCTGGACCGCAGAGTGAAGGCAAAAGGGCCAACAAGTGCTGAGCATCTCTGGGAACTCCTTCAAGACTGTTGGGAAACCATTTCAGGTGACTACCTCTAGAAGCTCATCAAGAGAATGCCTATATATATATATATATATATATATATATATATATATATACATAATTTGGATGTGGCTTAATCTGTGGCTCTTATTAAAATGTGAAAATACTCCTTTTTATTTGTTAAGACTATTATGTTCACTATTATATTCACACAGGTGTGTACATTAAATACGCTTTAATGTGTAGTTATTTCATGTAGACTATTTATTGAATTACCAAAAATCATGCTACATCGTGATATATATCGTCATTGAGATATTAAATTATCTATATCGGGATAGGAGATTATGGCCATATTTCCCAGCCCTATACTGTTTGTGAGCTTTGACAATAGTCATCGCCCCCAGTACCTTTTTCATCTCCGTTTGGGTTCTGTTTTCTTCTTCTACTTTAAAAAAACATACCAGCCTTTGTGTGTACCTCTACGCTGAGCACTGTAAGTTTGCCACCACTAGAGGACGCTTTACTTCTAGTTTCAGTTTTACCGAGCAGCAGAGTGAGTGAGACACCAGCCAATATCTGGGACCGTTTCATATACAACATTAAAAAGGAGACGCCTTATATCCACAATATCTTACTGCACACAAATGACAATAGCAGTCACTGTGGTGGTTGGCATGAGTGTTTGTAGACTTATCTCACCTGCAACATGTCAAACAAAAGGCAGGTTCTGTCTATTTGCAGTTATCATTAAAGTGAAGGGTCACAGGGTGTGTGACTGGGAGGGCGTCACGCTTTAATGCTGCTCAAAAGACCTGGCTGACACAGGCTGCTGCAGGACGTTACAGCAGAGCCCCCCTATACTGGACCAGTGTCAACGCAGCAGAGCAGTGTGTTTAGTGTTTAGTGTGTGTTTAATGTGTGTGTGTGCAGCAGGAGTAAGGGATTAACTGTGTGCATGAAGAGAGGGTGTAGCCAGATTGACTGACAGATAACGGGTGGGGACCAAAAGGTGTCATCCAAATCTGATGTCATGCTGTAACTGTCATGCAATTATAACCTGAACTGGCTTATCAGATTGTCTTACAGTTCCTCTTATCTGATAGATGAAAGGCTCATGTAGCATGCAAAATGACAACTTTTTTTAAAAATATATTATCAGAGCATCACAATGTTGTATTTTTCTATAATTAAATTTGAATCATGATAGCATTTTAAAGTAAAATGATCATTATAAAAGGTTGATGTCAAATAGTTATGCAAACAACAAATATATTTCATTGTTATGGGAACTTAGCATGTGACATACTAAACTGTGAATTTATTAATTACATTTTGTCTTAAAAATTCAAATTCATGACATTTTTGACATTTTTTATGATTTGCTATACTATGACATTTTAATGTGGATAAGATTGCCTCAATTAGACCAAGCATCTCACTTCCTGATTTTGACCCCTCCATTTCCATAGAGTTTGCAGCTGTTTTCAACTGAGTCTGTATCCATCTCTACTCTCAACAATATTGTTACACATTTGAAACCCTCAGTTTGTCCCACTGATATCGTCCCGCCTTGCTTTTTTAAAGAGATGTGGGACACAATTGGACCAAACATCCAAGGAATTATAAACAGTAGGCTTACTTCAGGTTCTGTTCCAGCCTATTATAAACAAGCAGTGGTGCAGCCACTCATCAAAAAAACAAATTTAGAAACATCTGCACTTTCTAACTATCGCCCTATCTCTAAACTCCCTTTTGTCTCGAAGATTTAAGAGAAGGCAGTTCTTGTACAGTTGCAGTCCTTTTTAGATACACATGGTGTCCTTGAGGTGTTCCAAACTGGTTTTGAGCCATTTCATAATACTGAATCTGCACTTTCAAGATTTTTTAGAGATCTTTTAATCTCAACTGACTCTGGAGATTATGTAATTCTTATTCTTTTAGATCTTACAGCAGCATTTGACACAGTTGACCACAGCATCCTCATTTCTTGCCTCGAGCATGGCGTGGGGCTTAAGGGCACTGCCTTAGAATGGTTTAGGTCATACTTGTCACAGAGTTTTTAGAGTCAATTTTGGTGGCTCTATTTCACATTCTGTGTCCCTCACATGTGGAATCCCCCAGGGTTTGATTCTCGGGCCAATTCTTTTTTCACTCTATCTGCTTCCCCTTGGATCTATCTTAAAAAGACATTACATCAGCTTCCATCTCTACGCAGATGATTCACAAATCTACCTGCACATCAAAAGAAATGAAGACAGTTCTTTAACAAGATTAGTTGACTGTTTTAATGATAATAAAGCCTGGGCGACCTTAAATTTTTTAAACTTTAACAACAGTAAAACTGAGGTCATGGTTTCCAGGATAGGATTTCTCTTCCTTTTCTTCCCTGGGGAAGGACTTGGCAGTGGGGAACTGCTGGCTGCAGAGCTGCAGGATGGGGATGAGGGCTCCTCAATCTCCTAAAGGAACAAAATAATATTGATTTACATTCCACAAATGAACAATTTGTACACACACACGAGAGAGAAAGACAGCAATACAATAACATGTTAACATTCTGCGATTCGGAAATTTCAGAACACAAGATGTACTGCATAACATACCATGAGGTTTGGCGTACGCTCATCCAGAAATGATGCCACCACCACAGGAGGGTCGATTGAAGGCCTGGCACCCAACACCTCGTGCATATCTTCGTAAAACTGCCACGTTGCAGCGGTCACTTCCCCACTGTCTGTGCCGGACCCTGTTTTAGGAGTTCTTAATTCCTGGAGGGACACACAACACACTACAATGAAGCCTACAACCATACAGTATGCATTCATTGCATTCTATTGTTTTGAGAGCAAAGATGTAGTTTGTTATTTTTCTTTAACTGGACACCACATACCTTGTATTTTTGCTTCAGGTTTTCCCACTTTTTGGAAGCTTGTTGGCCTGTTACCTTTTCAAACAACCCCATGTCTTTCATCAGTTTTTTTTCCGACTCACTATACCATGACTTTTTCTTGAGTATTTTTGACATACTATACAATGACGTTTTTGACATACTATGACTTTTTTCCATATACTATTCTATGACTATTGTTGATTTTTTTCAACAAACAGGCGTTTACTATGAGTCTTTTTAATTAATCCACTTTAATGTGCCCTTGAACAATGGTGTCTTTCTCAACATACTACACTGTCTTTTTTCTGACCTTTTCGACATAGAATACTATGACTAATTTCAACAGTCTATACTATGAACTTTTTTTGACATACCGCACTATACTTCGACTTTTTTTCTTCAACATACCATACTATACTATGGCTGGTTTGTCAGTTTTGTCAACTTACTATACTATGACTTTCTTCGACATACTATACTATGGCTTTTTTTAAAAACGTTTTTGACATTATACTGTTGCTTTTTAAAACTTTTTTTCAACATACTATACTATGGCTTGTTTGTCGTTTTTTTTCCAACATACTGTACTATGGCTTTTTTAAATAACTTTTTGACATAGTGTACTGTAACTTTTTTTGATACACTATTCTTTGACTTATTTTATTTTTTCATCAAACGGGCATATACTATAAGTCTTTTTAATTACTACACTATAAGGTGCCCTTGAGCAATGATGTCCGCCCCCATCACACCAGTTGACTTCACAGTCAACATTTTGGAGTACTTTTGCTTCCTGGGCTACATCATCATCTTCCAGGACCTCAAGTTGGAGCTGGACATCAAGGCAAACAAGGCAGCTTTATTTGTATAGCACATTTCAGCAACAGGGCAATTCAAAGTGCTTTACACAAAATCAGACACAGTTTAAAATCATAATTATTAAAAACCGATAAAACACATGAATAGACAGTTAAAAAAGTTACAGTGCAGCATTAGAAATTTAAAGTTAAAACACATGAATAGACAGTTTAAAACAAAATAGAAACATTAGGACACAAAACACAAGAATAAAAGTTACAGTGCAGCATAAGAAATTTAACACATCTACTGTTCCCTGCTTGGGGAAATTATGTCACTCAGTTCTGTCCCTGACAGAAGGAAAATATCAATATTTTTACTTTTAGCTTTTATCTGGCCCCTGACAGCATATTTTTCGTGCACTTTTCCAACAGCGTACCCCAGGTACACGCACTCAGTTCTGTCCCTGACAGAAGGAAAATATCAAGATATTTTACTTTTAGCTTTATCTGGCCCCTGACAGCAGATTGTTCGTGCACTTTTCCAACAGTGTACCCCAAGTACCTGCAGGCTATTTGCATCTCTTTTTGACATACTACTACGGCTTTCATCACTTTTTCGACATACTATACTATGGCTTTTTTTTCCTCTGTTTCATATGACATATGGCTGTTACGGCGGGGGGGGGGGGGGGGGGGGGGGGGGGTGAGGTGAGGACCCAAATGCAACAGACAGCAGGCAGGAGCAGGTATACAGGGGTGTTTTAATTCAACCACAGTTCAAAACACAGGGAACAAAGGTAAGGTGCAAGCAAAATCCAAATCAGGCACGGGAAAGGCTGAAGTCCAAACAAGGGTCCGAAACAGACCAGGGAAGGTAGAGCACAAACAAGAGAGGACTCCACAAAGGGAAACATCACAGGGGATGGCAGGAACTGGGCAGGAAGACACGGACTGTGGAAACTCACAAGGCAGAAGGAACTCTACGTAGGACCAGCCACGCACAAAATGATCATGGGGAACAGGTGAGGACATCAGGTGAAACAATTACGGCGGGGCAGGACAATCAGACAAACAAAGTGAAGCTAGACAAGAAAAGACAAGACAAGACAAGACAGGAAGCTGACTATCAAAATAACGCAGAAAGTAGAACAAACAGACACAGGGGAACAAGACAAGGCCAGGAACACAGGTACATGGAAAAAACAGACAAAAACACAAGGAGGCCAAAGAAAGGGAAACATACACCCAAACCAAAACCCCAAACCACAACAATGGCTTTTACATACATTTTTTGACATACTATACTACGACTTTTTTTCCTCTTTTTTGACATACTATACTATTGCTTTTTTTCTTCTTTTTTGACAAACTATACTATTGCTTTATAATGTTTTTAACATACTATACCATGGCTTTTTAGCATACTATACTATGGCTCTTTCTAAATTTTTTGACATACTATAATATGGCTTAGGCTATTTGTATCTCTTTTTTGAAATACTATGCTATGCTTCATTACTTTTTTTGGCATACTCAACTATGGCTTTTCTATTACCTTTTTGACATATACTTTTGACATATTATACTTTTTTTTTCAACAACTTTTTCTTCTTTTTTTGACATACTATACTATGGCTTTTTTCCTCTGTTTGGACATACTATACCATGGCTTTCTATAACATTTTTAACATACTTCACTATTGCTTTTTTTCTCTTTTTATAACATACTTTATATGCTTTTTCTTTTCTTTTCAACATACTATACTATGACTTTTTTTCCTCTTTTTTCGACAACTGTTTACTAGACTTTTTTCTTTTTGGACAGACTATACTGGCTTAGGCTATTTATCTCTTTTTGATAAAACTATGTATGGCTTTCATCACTTTTGACTTTCTATGCTATGACTTTTTTCCTCTTTTTCAACAAATTATACTATGCTTTTTTAATCTTTTTCGACATACTATTTATGACTTTTTTCTTCTTTTTGAACATACTATACTTTTGCTTTATAATGTTTTAGACACACTATACTATGTATTTTTCAACATACTATACTGTGGCTTTTTTCCTCTGTTTTTGACATACTATACCAGGGGTGGGCAATTAATTTTTACCGAGGGCCGCATGAGCAACCCGAGCACTGCTGGAGGGCCACATCACAATACTTCAATTAAATTTTGCTCAATATTATTTTTGATATACCGTTGATATAACTTTTTACAAAAGCAGATTGCTTTTGATGGTTTTATTTAAACTCTTAATCCTTAAATATTTAAATTAGGCTATGTGAAATTAAAATAAGAAAAAAAACCACAATCATTGAATTGCTGATTGAAACTGCATCTCTGGGGGGGTTGAAGTTTGGTAAAAAGTCCTTGTTAGGTTTGCAGTTTTACTATCAACCGTCTGCCTCCCTTGCGCGTCATCAGACGGATTCCGGTATTTATCCTCGTGCTTCGTCGTGTGGTGGCGATTCAAATTATAATCTTTAAACACA
>NC_045734.1:10358269-10373995 GCF_008692095.1 Etheostoma spectabile
CACCACAAATTAAGCACACGGCTTTACCTTTTATTTCTGTAAAGAAACACTTGGCAGTCCATGTCTTGTTGAAAACACGGCATTTGTCATCAACTTTTCTTTTTCTAGCGTGAGCGGACATCTCGGGCGTAACCGGGCATCACTCGTCGCTGTGCACCTTCACTCACAGGTTACGCACGGACATTCGTCCATAAATGACACTTTTCAAAATAAAAGCAGCACAGTTGTATTGCACGCACGACATAGATGTTTTTTAAAATTTATTTTGTAATTTGTGATTGCCGCTTCACTCACAATCACGCACGTGCACACGTCCACACGGAAGTAATACAAATAACGCTTTTCAAAACAAAAGCAGCACCGTTGTATTGCACACTCGACATAGATATTTTTTAAATTTATTTTGTAATTTATGATTGGCCTCACGCGGGCCGGATGTGGCCCAGGTCTGTACTATACTGTGGCTTTTTCCCTCTGTTTCTGACATACTATACTATGGCTTTTCTATAACATTTCTGAAATACTTTACTAGTGCTTTTTTTTCTCTTTTTTTGACATGCTATATTATGGCTTTTTTCATAACTTTTTCAACATGCTATACTATGACTTTTTTTTCTTCTTTTTCAACATACTATATTATTGCTTTTTTCTTCTTTTTCGACATACTATACTATTGCTTTTTAGAATGTTTTTGACATACATACTATGCCTTTTTTAATATACTATACTATGGCTCTTTCTCAATTTTTTTGACATACTATGATATGGCTTAGGCTATTTGTGTCTCTTTTTTGACATACTCTGCTATGGCTTTCATCAATTTTTTCGGCATACTATACTATGGCTTTTCTATAACATTTTTGGCATATTATACTATGACTTTTTTTGACATACTTTACTTCTGCTTTTTGTCTCTTTTTTCGACGTACTATATTATGGCTTTTTTCCTCTGTTCTTGACATACTATACCATGGCTTTTCTATAAAAAAATTTACATACTTCACTGTTGCTTTTTTTTCTCTTTTTTCAACATACTATGTTATGTTTTTTTTCATAACTTTTTCAACATACTATACTATGACTTTTTTCCTCTTTTTTTGACATACTATACTATTGCTTTTTTTCTTCTTTTCAACATACTATACTATGACTTTTTTTCTTTTTTGACATACTATACAGGCTTAGATTATTTTTATCTCTTTTTTGACATACTATGCTAGCTTTCATCACTTTTTTCGGCATACGATACGATGGCTTTTCTATTACATTTTTGACATATTATACTATGACTTTTTTTCCTCTTTTTTGACACACTCTACTATGACTTTTTTCTTCTTTTTTGACATACTACACTATGGCTCTTTCCTAATTTTTTTGACATACTATAACATGGCTTAGGCTATTTTTATCTCTTTTTAGACATACTATGCTATGGCTTTTAGCACTTTTTTCGGCATACTTTACTATGACTTTCAATATACTATAACTTTTTTCAGACTTTTTTCAACATACTAAATTATGACTTTTTTCAACGTACTTTACTATGAGTTTTTGACAGACTACACCACGACTTTATCTGACATACTATACAAAGACTTTTTTTGACACACTATACAAAGACTTTTTTTTTTACATACTATGACTTTTTTCTGACTTTTTGATACTATGATTCTTTCGACATACTGTACTATACGTATATGATTTTTTTCGAAATACTTTACTATGAGTTTTTTCGACATACTACGCCATGACTTTTTTCAACATACTATACTATGACTTTTGACACACTATACATTAACAGGGGAAACTTCAAGAATTATAGCAAGTGTATGCAGTAATCCTCAAACTCAATTTAATACCCTTTAAGACCTTTTTAAAGACCCTTTCAATACACAAGACCTCATCACCACTTTGAGTTCTACTTGGTTAAATCGCCATTTTCATAGCAGATTTATGCCAGCTACATATCATTTAGCTTGAGCTAAAAATCCAGAGGTGTACATATCTATGAACAAAACGTTATTGGGGCCATAAACATTTCTTTGTATTTATTTGAATAAATTACATTGACTTATCACATTTTTCTTCACATCAAGCATTCAGTCTTAGAATCCAGTGCAAGAATGAAATAAACAAAAAACAAAAAACAATCCAAAGACAATCATGTGCAGCACGGATAATCCTTTCTTTCACATTGCTTTTGGATAATATACTGTATATATACATCTATACTGTATGTGTATACTTTTGTCACAGTTACAAAAATAAGATACGTTACTGTAGATGTGCAACTATACACACAAGGTGAAAACAAAAACACAGAAAAGCTGTACAGTCCTCACTGAGGGCAAAGATTCACACGATTGTTAAAAGAAAAGTGAGAGAGAAAGAAGAAAGGAATTGTTTTGCCTTTAAAAATTAATCCAAGACCTCCAAACTGTATCTTTATTTTTCCTCAGTCAACAAACTATACTGTCTGCTAAGTTGTGCTTCCCTTTAAAAAAAACAACACTTCATATGGACCTTAGTTAATTTTGTATAATGTATTCTGATTCTACTGATTATAATGAATTGGGCCTTTGATTAAAGAGACATCCATATTTTTTTTAATGCAGAACACCGTCAGAGACAGTATATCTTAAATACCTCAGCATCAGAGGTCCTCTGCAACCCTTCCCTGTGCATTACATGTACTGCACGCAAACCCCAACCCCTCCCCCAAAGTACACGCACAACATTAATACAAGATGAGTTGGAAAATAGTGTTAACTTTTGCAGAAGGTTAATACATTGTTAACATCACAGAGCATAAAACCCAGGGAATAACGTGTGCACAACACCCAACTGCTTAGCTGACTAAAACATGTACTGTAATAACAAGTCTGGTTTGATTTCTAGATTATCAGTCCATAAATTAAAGAAGGGGAGTCCCACACAATACTGCATATAACCATATAGCTGGTGAGAGAAAATAAGAACACAAGTATATAATCTTGCAATTGTTCTGAGGTTTCATGAAATGAAAAGGTTAAACTAGCGACTTATAGTCCATATTATGTTGGAGAAAAGGGTTTTCTAGTGTTGCATTATTCCAATGAATAAAACATTTCCACCAAGACAAAATTAAATTATTTCTTGTTCCGTCAGGCCAGTTGTGCACTCCTGGCTATGTCTAGTTTCATCTTAATCGATGGCTTATAGACAGCTAAACTACAGAATACTAATCAGACTAGAAGGTTATGCAGCAAAAAATTGCTACAACTTTAACTGCGGAACAAATTAGCAGTAAAGTCCTATGTTATTATATCACAATACATCAATTATTTTTCACACAAGCCGATGATAAAATACACGTCAGAGGATCGATGCACCATATTTTTCTTACATCACTTTAAACTGTTTAAACTTCACAACTTGTGTTTTTGAAAATCATGTCATCACTCCACTGGCTCAGATAGGTAATATCACATACTATAGAATACAGTTTCACCCTTCCAGACTAAAATACCAAAGAACTAGAGATGTCAAAGCTGCACTCGGTTGCGTTGAACAGATTCACAGACACTGCTGTCTGGAAATCTTGTAAAAATTGGAGTTGACTCTGGTTTTTGCAGGTAACTTTGGTATCTAAATCACATACGACCAATCATGCGCACTTTATGTAAAAAACAAAAATACAATGGGTAACCTTGGTTGTTAGTTATCAACTAGATCTTTCAATCTAGTCTATAACCTTTCTCAAAAATCTGAATAAAAGGTGAGGACATCCTTTAGACAGAACTGTGGATGCTGAGAGATGACTACCATTAGAAAAAGAGGAATATTCCAAACAAAATCAGCTCAGCATTTTTTTCAATAAGATAAAACAAACACTTGAAACCATGCTTGACCTACAGTCTCTAACAACACAATTTTTTTCCCCAATATGTGAGAAAAGTTTACATTACTATCTACTGTAGAGGTTTTCACAAAGTACAGTGAATGGGAGAAAAGTGGAATTTTGCAAAGCTGCTCTTAATAAACTTATGGAAGTTATGACGGACTGACAGCCAACTCAAACAGAGACAAAAGCCAGGACAGTAATGGAAAAACTCGCCGAAGGTACCTCCTGGGATAAGAGGGAAGCAACAACATAAGTGCAGAATTTTTTCTCTTTTAAGGTTTTTACGCTCAACTGGTGCATACTTGTTTCAATTCGTCATCAGTCTTCATTCGTTATTGTGTTGTTGCTGTGTTGCCTCCTTTTAAGTGGATTACAGGTGGTTGGTAGGGATGTTAAGGTTACATGGGTTACTGGGGGGGAAGGGCGGGGCAACCACAGCTTGGAGTGGTGACGTCCTATTGGGGCAGCGGCACCAGGATATCCACATAGTTGATGGGGAAGAAGCCAGAGGTGCCGTGCAGCATGCCCTCGTACCAGTTGTCATCAATCTTATTGGTCAGGGTGATGATATCGCCTTCCTTGAAGCCTAGCTCACCTTCATTCTCTGGGTCAAAATCGTACAATGCACGACAGCAGGGCTGGTCCATCGGGGCTGGAGAAAAGAGTTGGAGAGATAGGAAAAGAGGAGTTAGATCAGAGGCTATAGGTAAGAAATAAAATGCTGCATATAGATTAGAGACAATAACTGCTTGTGAAAGGCTCACCGGGAGTCCTTGCTGTAAGAGGGAACAAGAAGAGGGAGATGCAGAGGAGACAAAGCAGAAAAGACACAAAACATTAACATCAGTGACCAGAAATCACAGATTCTGTTTGAGGCTGATAAATAGTGTGTCATTTTACGAGGACATTTTTGACTCTGAGCAGTTGTGAAGCAACAAGCTGACTACAGGAAGTTACTGCTCCCGACCAGTGCAGTTCTAGTTAGTTAGTTTTATAGTGATAAAACTAACCAGTTGTTATGCTAACCTAACTGGCTGCTGCTTCCTATTTAGCATCCAGACATGAGAATCATATCAGTCCTCTTATCTAACTCAGAGCAAACAAGCTAATAAGTGCATTTCCCAAAAAATGTTGAATAAATTCTTTAACAATAAAGGAAAAATTAGCAATTTGATTAAACAAAATAGGGACAAAAGAGAAGCCAGGGGTTAGACAGAAACAGCATTGCAGACGAGCTGCACTGCAAACAAAAATGCAGACAAAAATACATTTCCACAAAAGTCTGTTTAAAGAAGGATAAAAATGAGTGTTATAGAGAGAGATTTTGCATCTCTTCCCAAGTCACTCTTGCTCACCTGGAGATCTTGCTGCAAAGGGGAAAGCAGAAAACAGTGAAAAAAGAACAGAAGCGTTTATGTTTAATAGCATTTTTAAGATGGAGAAATGATGAATAGATGGGTAAGTACAGCAGGCAGAGCAATGAAAAGGTCCAAAAACAAAACAAGAAGAAACACAAGTTGGGTAATACATTGGCAGAGAGGCAGAAAGACAAGAAAGAGGAGGATACGATGCATCAGAAGATAGACAAGAGAACAAAACAGAAAAAGCAAATGCTCGCCCGCTGGTAAGTTTTCATTGTTACTGTAGGTCGGGCATTCTTTGTACAGGGAGTGGACGGCACTTGTTTTTCTGCTGTTAATTTGTATAATTGAGTGCAACAATTTTCCTATGACAAAGAGACAAACAAAAAGAGAGATAGACTAAGAAATGACAAAGTGATGGAAAGATATTGTATCTTTCTGGGGATTCACTTTTGTCTCACCTGGAGACCTTGCTGCAAAGAGGGAAGAGGGAAAAACACGAGGGGGGAGTGGGGGAAAGAAAACAGAAGTAGTTTTGACAGTCAAGTTGAAATGCAAGGATGTTGTTAAAGAAATGAAGAGGTGAGCACACAAATGGAGAAAGTGACAGATAAGTTAGACCTGGCTCACCTGGAGACCTCGCTCCTGGAAGAATAAACAAAAATCATAAGGGGGAAAGAAAAGACCGCAGAGTTGTATTAATTAGTTCTGGATTGCAGAATATTCTGTTCAGTACAGGTAATAAGTGACATTTTGGGAATTCAAATAACTGGAAATTCACAATTCACAAAACTTCTGCCTTTTAATTTAATTTAAAAAAAGCACTGCTTTTATTTTACTTTGACAAGATTTTTCTATAGATACAAATCATGTTTCACATCTGCTATTCGGAAGTGCACTTGAATTGTCTTCTATAATGTGGAACTAATGTCCATCAGATGTGTAATTTGTGTGTTGTTGTGTATCAATGTCATTCATTCATTTACTTACACCTATATTGTGCATGTCTCTTAAAAATTAGATCATAATGAAAACACCTGTTTAAATAAAACTACATGTTTTATCATATTTTACTAAGAAACCTCCCTCTGTTTGTAGTATTGATTTGTTATTATAACTTATAAACTTACTCCATACAGTATGTTTCACAATAAAAGACTTCTAAGCACTTAATCCTTTCTCTTTCCTGGAAGGCTTTTATTGTGAAACACCTGAAGGAAATGTTGCATTTCAAAAGTTGCACTAACTTTCCCCAGCAATGCATTATAATACATTTACTGTGTTTCTTTTCTTTTGGCCTTTACTTGTTAGAAAACCCAGGACCATCGCCCCAGGAGTAGTGGCTTTTATTTGGGAATGTATAGTACAAATTAAAAAAAGAACGGGTTGTTAAAGGAAAGAAGATCATGAATTAATAGAAACTAGCCCAGAAATCTGTCATGCACAGGCAAATACATTTACAAATGTTACTGTTCTGTCTTCACATCAGGTGAAACAGAAACTCATGAGATGCCTCAGTGAGACACTACAGTTCATTTACAGTACCTGGACAAGTTTCGGAACATGTTTCTGAGCAATGAGCAAACGTACTCTGGCTCTCACCTGGAGAGCGAGCACCGTGGAGGCCTCCATTGTGATTCTCACTGATGGAGAAGTCCAGCGACGTACGTGGTTTAGGAGCGTACTCTTTCTTCGGTTTGACGGCAGTGTCCTTTATCCTGAAAAAAAAAACAGAAACTGTCAATGTGCAATAATAGAGAATAACATCACAGTGTGTTTCTATGGCAATGTTGCATTGGTAAATAACTGCAATTCTACATATTATTGTAAGTACATCCAATAAGGTAGAGCAAAGCAAAAAGATCGCTGTGAAATGTGAATACTAACCGTTCGTCAATCTTACTGGAGAGCTGTGTGAGGATCTCAGCGGCCCGGCTGTGGTACTCCACCTGAGCATGTACCAGTGCAGAGAGCTGGCTCACCTGTTCAATCTGTTAAAGACACATTGACACCATGACACCTGGTACACATCACCCATGGTTATTTTTTACTGAGATTTGGACAGAAATTCATTCAAACTCAGACATCTAAAGTAAAAAACAGTGGGCTCTTGATTTCTGTCTGGATCACACCAAAACGGTGAATGAATGGCAGGACTGTCAACAAACGGAGGATTGAGGGATTGAGAATGACAGTTATTTCATCAGTAGGACGAAATAATTTCCCTGCAAAATCCATTTGCAGCTGTTCTAGAGCTTTCGATATCATCATGTGATCTTCTTTAGTGGATGAACTTTACCAAATTGTAGATGTTTATTTTTAAGCCAGCCAACAGCTACTCATGAACCTTGTGGTGAGACTGTTTTGCCCACATACAGGATCAACTAACATTCCTAATAATGTTAATTGATTGTTTTGGGGCAGAAAAACAACAATGACCCACTTTCTAAAGTTGTTCGTGATCAAATGATTTTTTAAATTTTTATTCTACAAATTAAGGAAACTCAAACAAACCACAGGCAAAACACTGGAACATAAAAACGTGACACAAGGCCAAAACATACAGAGAGGAAAATGGTTACATTTTACTTGAAGGTACTGTACATCTACACAAGAGTGACATGACACTGTCATGAACGTGTCATAAACATTATAAACAAGTCATAAACGTTTATGACAATTGTTCTTTTAGTAAGTCAGGCGTTTTTTTAGTAAGTAAGTAGTGTCATTATGGTTATGGTTAGGGTTCAAGTGTTCACAGTTTCATGACTGTGTCATGTCGCTCTTATGTAAATGTACCTTCAAGTAATATATATGTGGAGCTTTTAAAGTAGTATTTCTATTTGTCCATTGTAGAGTAAATGGGGGCTTCTAGTAAGAAGATGACCTCCTTGATTACCATGGTTTGAGGTGGACACATGGGCAATGGGAATGGTTGTGGTAGCTAGTCACCATCGACAGAAGAAAGTGTAAGACAGTACAGTCAAAAAAACAAACAAAAAATGGTAAGTAAAATAATCCTTACATCACTCTCCAACAGGTTGAACATGCTCAGCTCAGCAATCTCTTTGGAGTCGTCAAATTTCTCTAGTGCCTGTTTCAGATCGTCTTCTTGAACTTTGCCCTGACGTTTCTTCTTATAATCAAAGTCCAGACGACGGCCCTCCATTTTCTTCAGGTGATGCTGCAAAAGAAGGAAAGCAAGAAAGTAAAGCTGAATTATTGACCAAGCCATAACTTAGAGTATTAATTGTTGTTTTTCTTTTCCCAGTGTGGGCATCAAAGTTCTGCACTCGTACCTGAATCTCCTTCAGATCTTTTTCATAGAGGTTCTGCAGTGGATCAATGAAATTCTGCTTGACCTCCATGTCCAGAGCGTCTTTAACCTCTCCAAGCTCACGCATGGCTTCCCCAGCATCAATCAGAGCAAGGCCTGGAGAAAACAATACACATTAAGACACCAAAAAACCCCACATGAATAGCCCACAGCCTAGTGTCAGTGACTACATTTACATGCACATAATATTCCAGTTTTTGCCTGTATTCTGAAAAAGACGATATTCCAAATAAGCTGTTTACATGGCTAATGAAAGTGAATATTCACTAATATTCCTGTTTACATGTAACGTTAGCCGTGAAAATAAGATTTTTTCCCCAGCGGTGGCTTTGACTGTGAAAACACAGCGTCCCTCTTTCATTCCTTTAAACAGATTCTTGAAAAGGTTTAGCGCAGCGATGTGTTCACATATCCAAAAACCTGTTGATATCCAAGTCTCTGATAATGTTTAAAAGTAGCTTTTAAACATTAGTTTAAAGTTTTTTCACCTTCTTCAGCCTTGCAAACTGTTGGCTGGCTGGTTTGTTTACAGCACCCATAGCAACACACAGAGCTGACCATAAGCCTGCGGTAAAACCCCCAATTGAGACGCATATTCCAAATGCGCTGCATACGTGTCCAAAGAATGCCTCTAAAACCCGAATAATGCCGCAATATTCCACGTCTCAACGGGAAAATACTATAGAACTTATTCGGAATATTCAACTGAAATATACTGTTTACATCAACTGTATCAAATTCGGATTATTGTCATGTTCGGAATAATAGTTGGTGTGCATGTAAACGTATTTACTGTATATTAAAGAAAGGGTTTAATATGCAGTAACTGTCTCATTAGAATCCATAGCAGATTTTCAAGATAGGTATTTCTCTTTAAACATTTTAATGTCTACACTTGTGAACCAAAAAACTTCCGGCAACTTGTCTGAAAAATAGGCTTATGCATTTATCACCACATTGTTACTGTGTCCTTGAGGAAATAAAATGATGCCGCTTGATTCTTGTAAAACATATAATATATAACAAAAGTATTTTTCTCTTTCTGCGAAGAGCTTTAATGGGCTGCAGCTCACCGAAGTTAGATTCCTCTCCGAGCTCCCTGCCAAACCTCTGCATGGACTCTCCCAGGATGGCCTCGGTCTGCGTGTAGCCCGGTCCCTTCTCCTGTCCCCGCATACGTGACATGGAGTTCATCATGCTCATCTTGGCTCTGGTGGCTGTTAAATCAAGGCAAATCAAACACTAAATGTTGGGAGGGCTGTGTTTTAAATCAATGCTGAAGGACCAAATTGATGATTAATTGTATTTTGCTGTTTGCTGATGATTTGGGGGTTATCTTTTCTGCCATCCATTATTAAAAAGACGTGAAACATACTGGATTTTCACACTAAACACTAATATGTTACAAAGGCCTCAATGAGGAGTTTAACTTAAATATCAAAGGGATCAGCATTTACAGGACCATTAAATTATGCAAATTATTACAATAATATAAGTAAAAAAGACCTACAACAGTGGTTGTATTGGTTGAATGAGGGATTTATTATTGCATTGTAAGTAGCATTACCGCCTCACAGTTGTATGCTTCCGTCAACCAATCAAGTTGTGATTTACATCCATGTCTGTTCCAACTTACATAACATACTGTATGTAGCAACGATTTTGAAGAAATTTAATGAAAAGCATTAAGGGTAGTTTTTGGGGAAAACATAGATGCTTAATACACGTCTTCAACCCTACAGCACAGAAGCTCAATACATTCACCAGTTTTAAGATCACGGTCACAAATGCAGTATCTGACCAAATGTCTCATCTTCTGTGAGTTATGGCGTTGAATAAGGGACAGAAAAGCTGTTAAAGTAAAGTTGACCCTTGACCTTTTGGATCTATTTATCCTATTAGACATTTGTTTGAAATGTTTGTTAATTAGCATAGGAATTCTTGAGTTATGGTCAAAAAACAAAACATGGATGCTTTACACACGTCTTCAACCTGGCAGCACAGAAAATCACATTCACCACAGTTTTAAACATGTTGTGTGAGGTCACAGTGATCTTTACCTTTGACCACCACAATCTAAATCAGTTCATCCTGGAGTCCAAGTGGACATTTTTGTCAAATTAAAAGAAATTCTTTTCAGGGGTTCCTGACATATCGCATTCACAAGAATGGACAACCCGAAAACATAATTCCTCCGGCCACAGCTATTGCCACAAAACCATTATAATAGAGTATGTCTATGAATTGGTGTACAGTATACATATGTGACTATGTATATGTAATGTGTGTATGCTTTTTTAGCATATTTCTGAAAATGTTTTTCTTTAATACATTTTAAAAACATTGAAGTTTGGGAGACAGCCTTTAGTCTGAAAGTAAACAATACATCACATTATCATCTTGCACAGCTGGTTTATGTCACCTGGGTTTGGCTGCAGATACTCAGTAGTCTTGGTCATGATGTCCAGCACTGCCCGAGAGGTGACGTCCATCTTCTGTAAACCGTAAAATAACATGTAGAAGGAGACAGACGGTGCAGAAATAACAGTTACAAAATTATGTAGATGGAGGCGAAAATAAGTAATGGCTGAAAGATTGTGGGAGAGTATAAGAAAAATACAACAGCGTTAAAATAATGTATGCATCTAATAGTGAGAGAAAAAAAAACAAGATAAAAGAAAGGGTTGCACTGTTCTGCAGGACGGTGAGAGAGAGACGTGCAGAGCCGAGAGCTGGCCATGATGTTCTTGTTAAGTGTGATGAGCCTCTTCAGCTCCCAGCAGCTCTGCAACGCTCAGCCTCTGTTAATGCAGCACACAGATCTACTAACATATTAACACACACGATCACATGTAAACACAAACATGGTGATGCTCAAAATACATAAGCACTCACAGGTATATGTACACACACACATGTATTTATTATTGCTCACACATTGAAATAATTAAAAATGTTACTCAGGGACCAATGTTTTCAGGAAGGTATGAGCAGGTGTCAAAAGTATTCACATTCATTACTTAAGTAGAAGTATAGATACTAGGGTTTGAAAATAGTTCTGTAGAATTTGAAGTATCATTCAAACTTTTTACTCAAGTAAAAGTGTAAAAGTACTTGTTTCAAAACTATTTAAAGTATAAAAGTAAAAGTAGTGTAAGGGAAACAAATAATATCAATAAGCTTTTTCAAAATAGACGGCGAGTTTTGGAAACAATTAGCTCGTAGTACTTGGGTGTGCAGAGCTTGCAGTGCATTCAAAAGGAGTTGTTTTTGGCATCCAACCAAAATTCTCCCAGGTACAGCCAGGGATTTAGAAGATTGGCTGGTCATCTTGGCTACCATGGACATCTTCTTACTAGGCTGCGTACGTCATCTATTTCCTTGCTGGTGTGTGATGTGATTTGTATCATGTGCAGGTGCAATGGATCCCGTACAAACCAATAGGGTGTCAGTATGGTATACGTTCATACTTCTCATCGAACCACAATCAAATTCACTCTATCCGGATTGCGTGATTTATCTGGTTAGGTTTTTGTTTTTTGGGTGTTTTTTTGAACGATGGCAAGCAGGAATGAAAACAAGCCAAACTGAACTAGGAGTAACGAGGCTATTTTTAAAATGTAACGAGTATGAAAGTACAGATAATTGCGTGAAAATGTAAGGAGTAGAAGGAAAAGGTCTGCTGTAAAATACTTATTCTAATAAAGTAACGATATCCAAAATTCTTACTTAAGTAAGGTAACAAAATATTTGTACTTCGTTACTTGACACCTCTGGGTATGAGCGTACACAAACGCACGCCAGTCCGGCACCACCAGACTCAGAGACAGCGCAGGCCATACGACTTTTGGCGTCTTAGCAAGTGTTTCTAGTGATTCCACATTAAAAGCCAGGGTCACAACATGTTGAAAAGAATGTTTATATCCACTGGAAATGCTGAGAGAAATATTCCCCTCAATATTCTTGGTGGTAATTTTTGATCTTCTAACAACTTGCCAGCAGTTTTCCAACACAATGGCAAAATTAGTTGGTGTAATATTCATTATATCTGTTTGGATCCAAAAACATTGTGATTTTGATCTTCTAATAAACTAATAATGAGCTATTGCATTAGTTTTCATTCTTGAGGTGAAAACAGAAAGAATTCAGTCTTGCCTTTTCCATTTCAGTGAAGTCCACATCAAGCTTCGTTCCTTCTGCACCTCCAACTTTCTCGCTCACTTTCTGCAAACACAATAACACATGGTCGGGTTAAAAGCTTTTATCAGCTTGACAAAACAATGGTGCATTGGAGAAAATCTGAAAATCTGAAATGCTGCAAACTCCAGAAATGACCATTTCCACAATGCACAGTACTGAAATGTGGTTGATAATCGAAAGGACAGGAAAAAAGAAATTCTGTTTGAGGGAACTTCTTCAAAAGTATTGCAAATGGATACTCTGCCTACAACAAACTAAGGAAATCTTACAGATTCAAAATTTTGTGATTCCTTTCTCTGACTTGTTTGAAATGGAGATCTTTATAAATGTATTCTGGCTCACAGGTCAATGAAATAATAAAGAACTAGTCAGATGTTGTTTTATAGTAAATTACATGTTGGGTTATTTAAAAAATTTGAGAGTGGTTTGCCCTGTCAGCATGTGCAGTAAGAACCAGCCTGTGTCTGCAACATCAGGGTCACAGCATCTCTATTAAGATAATGTCAAACAACAAACCGTTTGTCTGCATGTACTGTGTTCGTGCATTACAACTTTTAAAACGCTGGTTTTAATTGCTGATTGATCGACAATAGTGGAAGCAAAAGCCTGACTGTCATGTTGATTCATTTTGAAAGCGCAATGCCCAATGAGGAAACACAAACCCTCACGTCATCTTACTCACTCACTTACTCACTCACTCACTCACTCACTCACTCACTCACTCACTCACTCACTCACTCACTCCCTCGCTGTGAGTGAGTAAGTAAGTGCTTTGTGAAAAATAAACATAATTGCACGTAGCACACATGTTTTCACTTCTTACTCATCTGATAATAATCTTATAACCCCTCAATTTACTGCCTGAGGGCCCCAATCCCTACATTTGTGTGAGAATATTATACATAGGCACACATATTTGTACCTAGATATTTTTTATACACATACACTACTCTAACCCAGTCTCGACTCTAGACAACAGGGTCTGTTACAGTAGCTCCCGCCTTAAACAAGACAGGCTCACTATATTAGGCAATGCGGAGATTCTCCATCACTGCTGCAGATGGTTCCAGGCATGCAGCAGTAGAGAGGAAGAGATAAAGTATGGGCAGCATCCAAAAGCTGAAAGACGTTGGACCTTATAGCTTCAGAAATGGCACAGATCCACATGCACAGACATAAACACAGAAATAACTTCTTTAGGCTCCCGTCCCCTCTCTCCATCTCTTTCAGTCTCTGTCAGGTCATTATATTTTCAGCTATGTCACCATAAAGCTCCAGTCTGTGATGTAACCAGATGGCTCGAGGGGGCAACAATTTGACACAACAACACTAGACAAAGCCCTCAGAGGATAGACTGAGGGAGGAGGAAAAAGCTTCTAGGGATTGTCACGACGCATGACTGATAAAAAAACATGAAAGTTAAGGTCAGTGGATAAATTCTTTGCTTGATTGAAACACTGAAAAATCCCACTACACATGTACTTCTTTTTATATATTTTGTATTTTCTTGGGACTGCATTATTGTCTTATTTCAAAGAAAATGTAAAGATCCTGAAATAGGGAAGTAGATGCAATTGAGCAAGTAAAAGTGAGGGGTTAAAATGTAAGAGGGGTGACCTGTGACTGACAGAACAGGGGGGTTTATAAGACTAAGCCTGTGACAGCAGTTTATGCCTAAGACTTTCTTCAGGATTGGTGCTCGGTGAGTCATCTTAGCAAAAGTGTCCTCTGATCCCACTTGTGAAACAGCTCAAAAAACAAATTGACACTATTGCAACACACGCACGTCTAGGAGCGAGCCTGTCATTAGCTTCACCTACACATCACTACAATCTCTTTAAATCCTCCTTGAGCTGGTTGCCATGGAGACAGGTACCTGCTTGTGCCTGGCTTATCAGGTATGTTTCAGCATCGGTAAGTTCATGTTATTGTTCTCATTGTTTGTGTCCTAAAGACAAACAAGCTTCACAATGGCAACATCACTACCGCTTGAAGACAACCACAACCCGACTGTAGTGTACATGTCAAATGTATGGCAGTGAAAAAGCAGTGTTCTCTACTCGCTATGTCTGACATGGTCTATGTTTATGTGTGTGTGTGTGTGTGTGTGTGTACACTTAGGAGCTGTAGCTGCACCACCACACGCAATGTGTGTAGTGACACTTCTGGTGTTCGTCCAAGCTGTCTAATCACATAGTGTACAGTATTTTACCTGGGATACGACAGGACTGAGTCACATGCAATGTCTACCTGGTTTCAGATGTACACCTTAAGTGAATTTACAAAAAGATAGCCTCCTTTTAAAACTGAGGCACATATGTTTTATACCAGACACACACTTGCTTTAATGAATCATCTAAGCTGAGATACATTGTTATATTTTAGTCTGTGTCAGCTGATAGAGTGTGTCAGCCTGATGAGAGGGTCAGGACTGATGTATACACATGAGGGGTGTGGTGTTGTTGATATGACTTAACCCAGCGCACTGACAGGAGGGAGACATTTGATTTATTCAGGATTGTTTCAAGAAGGAGCAGAATGCCGCAGGCTACGGCTGCAAACCACACGTTTCCACACGGAGAACACTATTGAAGAAAACGCTGAAAGATTATTCTTGTTTTTCCACAACACAACTTGGAGCGGAGGTCACTCCCAAAGGCATGGTCACCGAAGCAAGCAGGTACGGCTCTGAGGCGCAAATTGAAACAGGGGTTGGGTGAGTCAGTTTAACACAGCACAAGCCCTATTAGGTAGAAAAGTATACACTATAGGGAAAGCACAGGTCTCATATTTACGTTAAATGCATCACTCAGGGAGAGGAGACCAATTCCATTATGTCACAAGCTAGGTTAGCCTTTACAGTAGCTGTGGTGTTCCTTTGTTCTACGAGACCAGGTTAGCTTAGCCCTGTAACATTCATGTATTGACAAAGATAACATCAAGGA
>NC_045734.1:10374005-10377315 GCF_008692095.1 Etheostoma spectabile
GACCTCTAATCATTTTTTTTTTTTTAAATATGTAAATAAATGCAACAAATTCTCAATATTGAGAAGCTGGAACTGACTAAAACAAAAAATTGAACATCATATTATCTGCGATCAAATTTCCTATCAATACATATCAATTAAAGCTGTGCTAGGCAATTTTTTTTTTGTCATCATTGGGGAAAATAATCCTTCAGCATATTGTTTTAAGCCCAATTCAAGCACTGGTTTACACATCTGATCCCGGATAGAAGAGAGCACCAGCAGTACTTCTGAAGACGGATAGTGAACTCACAGTATAGGAATTGGCGTGTAGCAGAAAGACTCACCTCAGTCAGTATTCAAAGTTCTAAATCCAGCCATATCTTATTAGTTTGTATGGGCCTGTGTGTCCCACACCTATGATTCCTTGGAGATAGAGAAAGTCGAGGGAGTCAGAATCAGTCGGTTATTTCTTAAGCTAAATGGATAAAAAAAAAAAACACTCAGTTGAGCGGTGCCTGTGGGGACATGTGTGTAGCTTGGCAGGGGAAGAGCAACTGAATGAATAAAAACAAGCTGTTGGTGTCTGTTTGGAGTAAGTGGAACAGTGCTGCTGTGCAGGCTGCTGCCTAAGGCTGCTGTCAACGCTCGTTCAACCCCCAGACACTTGCAAAGTAGAGAGCAAAGACAGAGCCGGTGTTGTGCTTTCATGGCTGCAAGCTGAAGAGACAGCAATGAATTACAGTGACTTAGTGAGATGCATGCCAGGATGAACATACACACACTACGAAACACTAAGGACTTATAGCAAGTCACAGCCAATAACAGTAGGACTGATGATTGATCTTTAACTTAGGTTACTACACACTAAGCAAATGTCGCAATCCCGCCTAAAACCCAAGAAACCAGCAATCTAAAACCTCCTGGGGAAGCAGCAAAATTACTGTGCTTTCAAACTTAACTGATCTCTTTTTGTCACCATTATTTTGTCCCTCGCTCAACAACCAACCTCACCCTTTTCTTCCTCCACCCATCACCCTCTCTTAGCCTCTTCCTCCCTGCAAGGAAAGTCCACAACAAGGTGAACTGTGCAGCAGTAGCGGCTGTGTGAAGTGAACCTCACAGAGAGTAAAATGCACAGTTGGCTGCTGGGAAATAACAGCAGTGGCATAGATGATATGTAACTTGTGACGTCACCGGCTGTGATATCACACAGAAAGCACTCGTAGTACTGAAGTCTGTGCGGCGTGGTGCTGATACATGCGAGTGATTGCACATGCAGCTGAGTCGTGATGCTTCTAAACAAAGAGGCAATGCAGGGATGAGGTTTCACTGCAGAGCCCTGCTATTCCTAATACTGTAGTTTGCAGCCATTGTATTTTAATATGAAGACACACAATATGCTCTGCTTTGAATACCAATAATTTGTGCCCAATGTTTTTTTTTTCTAACAAACAGGTACAAATATCTTGTAGTCTAGACTCTATGAACATGCAAACACTGTTTCTTTTCAAAATGTAGCTATTTGACACAAAATGTCTCCTACTTCACTGTCCATTCTCAGTGTACTGTTTGTGCACTGGAGGTTTTGAGTTTAAATATCACAATTGCGTAAGCTAGTAATTAAACTACGACTGGCTTCCAAACAACTTCGTCCACGTGTTAAGCTCAGATTTAAAGGTGAGCACAAGAAACCTTCCCCCTTCAGCAGATGAACGTGAAAACAGAATTCTAGTGTCAAACACTAGACTACACATAACTACAATACTAACTACACACAGAAAGCCTTAAGGTCTACTTCACAATTTATATTACTTTATTTTATATTTTATAATGTAACATTGTATTCCTTATTTTAGCATGCGCTACTATGTGTTAGATTCTCACTTTGTTGTAACTTGTGTGTCCTTTTCTTTCTGAAACCCAAGACTTTGCTTTTTAGCACATTATAAGTAAAGACCTTGAACCTTAAACATGGGGCTTTAAATCTCTCTCCTCACTCTCCATTTCTCTCGCTCCAACTGGCATCCATGTAAACCAAATCAGATTAAATACGCTAAATGTGGAGAGGAAAAAAGCCCAGAGATCTTGCCAAAGGCTGCAGGGCATCCTCCCCTGCCTGTTTGCCCCAAAAGCTCTTGCATCATCATATGGGTCAAACAGCAGAGTGTGTCCCGACATGTCCTCACAGTGGATCTTAGAGACACTCTGACACATGAAGCGTTTGCTGGTGCTTTAAAAGCAAAAGCCAGGATTAAATTATAGAGTGTGATCAATACTTCAACATCATATTTACACATACATGCACATACAAGCCAGAGGTTATGTTATCTTAACAAAAGCTCTAAGAGAGATCAACTCTTCAATTAAAAGCTTAATATATTTTCATTTTTTAATCATTAGTTCTGAACTCTGAAAAGCAGTTTTAACAGTTATTACATCCTGTTTTATTTTGGTATTTCCAGTCCACAGCTTCAGATGGATCATCTGATTAGCAGGGAGTTGTGCTTGTGTGTGGGCTGGACCTACATGTATCTAGATTGGCCATGTGTTCAGGACTATATCTCCACTCTTCAAATAAACTATGCAGTAAACTTTCACCCTGGTGTTGTGTCCATTATTTAATATTGTTGTACAGTATATACAGCTGTAAAACAATAGTCAAATGTGTTTTGGAAAACCCCACTAAAACCATACATCATTACTGTGTCAGGGGTTAAAAAGCTCTTTCAAGCTCAATGTTGGTAGAAAAAGTTACATTAAATAATAATATTATTAAATAATATTAAGGGGGAAACCAACCACTTTGACAAGATTTGTTTCATTTATGGACTTCCTGAACAATAATCTCATGGCAGATTCACTAACAGAAGAACGTTTTTGTTTTTTGCTTGTTTACAAAGCATGGATGTCAGTATTACTAGACAAAATACTGTGCACCTTTGAATGTACTCCCTCTTTGTTTTCTATTTTTTTTTAAAAAATTTTAAATTCTTGACTAAAAAGAGAGTAAAAAAATAATTTTGCTGATGCTGTTTATTAAAACAAGATGACTTGCACATTAACATGGTTTTGTATGTTAACGATGTATGCATTAATGCAAAGGTACATCCATATTTTATCATCCATATTGAGACACAAACAGTATGTACTAATACTGTAATAAGTTTTTTTTTAATAATCTAATTGCTGCTCTGCATATTATCAGTCCGTGCATCTTTGTGCTGGCCTTTATTTTTAGCATTCACACCTGTACTGTTAGCATTAGCATCAGTCACATGGAGCCCAATGTGATGCGCACAAGTAGTGTGCTGCTGCCCCCCCCCCCCCC
>NC_045734.1:10377325-10409802 GCF_008692095.1 Etheostoma spectabile
CCCCCCCCCTCTCCTGCTCACTAGTCTAATCTCAGCTGCTTTAAATAAGCCTAGGGTGGAAGAGGGAGATTAAAAATGACAAGAGTGATTAGTGAGGTTATTAGAAGGACTGCCCCGGCTACTGGACAATAACTGGAGTATGAAAAAAGGGAGTATCTGATTCTTCCTTTCAGCAATAAAACATCCTTCCTCTCCTTCTCCACCTACCTGCTCCCTGACTCTCCCAACATGTTTCTCCCTCTCATTTACTTAGGTTCAAATATTTGTACACCTTTTTCACCCCTTTAAACTCTCCATTTCCACTTCCATGTTTAGCTGTGAGAGAAGAAAAGGATGATGAATGAGGACCGAGGTAGAGAAACAGGAACACTTGGGCCAGTCGGCAATATGACAGTGAACCACCAAATCTTGAAAAGTCAAAAAACTAATTGCATAACAATACCCAGAGGATCTTGTCTCCCTTTTTCTGATTGCATCTCTTCTTTACCTCCCTTCTGTCTTTATCACTCCCTTTTTTCCTCACCTTCAAACAGCCTGAAGGCCTCACTGTTCTCATTGTCACGTTTCTCATGCAACACTGCGCCGATTTTATTTGCAGCTGGACTGTGACTCAACAATATGTCTGACTTTATTCATCTTAACTGGAGTCTGCACTGCTGCCGTTAAAACCTAGACATACTGTAGCACCAGCGGGACTAAACTGTGGATGGATAAAAGTACTTTATTTAGAAGCAAACCTATAATTGTACAGGTTGTCCTAAGAATAGACCCTGTGCTCTCGTGGAATCAAGGAAGTTCCATTTGTAGTTCCTAAATCCTGGTGTTCCAAGCCAATGTGGGGGAGGCTCCAACTACATGTTTCAGGATGATAGTAATCCAGTAGAACATCAAGACCTGGGGCGGCATTAGTGGAGACAAAAAAAAACGTGTTACGCCTGGCTGTGATGTTGCACAAAACAAGCGATGACAGATAGTGAACAATCTTAAGTGAACAAAAATGAAACTCTAAATTGGCCTCTCAGTTCAGACAATAAAACAATACCTGCAAGGCAGGTGGACATCAAATGCACACTGAGTGGAGACAGACAGGACAGGGTGCCAGGTTTCTCCTGCCCAGACACATGCCAGCATCAGTCCACTGGTTGACCATGTTGCTTCACTGACCTCTATCCTCTTTGAGTGTGTGGCCCATGGCTATTATAATCTGATGTGTAAGCCTCTGCATGGCTCTTACGTAACAGCAGGGATGAATCTGTAGCTGGGGAAATGTGTGCACACTCAAATCCAACCATGTACCGCTCGGTAAAACGGGGGAGGAAGGGGAGGGTAAACCAGCTGGCACTGTGTGTGTGTGAGAGGAAAACGTGCCATAGTTTGTGAGCATTGGGATGCGGGAGACAAATATGGAGGATGAGTAATGAGACACACACGACATGAGAGATGGCCGAGATTTGCTGAGCTATAGGATTGGATTTAGTGTACAATACATCTGACAAATATCAGTGAATCCGGTTAATGTACATTCAAAAAAACACAGTTGTTATTTATATATATATTACTAATGCTTTTACCATTTCTGGCAAGACAGCTAAATAGATCTATGTATGAGGTTTTTGGAAATGTGTGGGGTAACACAGGAGTGTGCACTTAAACAAAACTGTAAGATATGAATCCATCCATTGGACGTCCTTTTGCTGTTGTGCTAAAATTGCTTCTATCATAAACTGTATATTGCTTGTGCTTAGTATTTTCTGCACAATCCCACCTTCAGTACTCTCAGACACTGCCAGACCACCTATAGTCCTGCCCAAGAACCATGAGAAGGTGTGAGAGACTCAATGTGTTCAATTCTCTCCTTTAATTCCCTCAATTCCCTCATCCAATCATTTTCAAACCACACACTGCCTTTTCTGCTCATTTTGTTCATACTTTGTCCTTCCTTTCTCAACATCCATACCCTTTCATCTTAACATCTTGTCTGTTCACCTATACAACAGATTGTTAGAACATTTATATAAAATATGTTGATATTTTCTTTTTTTTAAACACTGGATATGGATCAATCATACTATTGAATGCAAACAACTAATGGAGGTTCCTTCGTAAAACCTACTAAATCATTTTTAACATTACATTTTTATTTCCTTTAACATTTGATATAGTTATCCTTCATTTAAAGAGCAGTTTAACACTAGCTGCAACTCTTGTTTTGTCTGAGTGGTTTAAGATCTCACCATGTTGCAGTGATGAAGAAGTGTACTTCACAGTGTGTCAGTACCAAAGACAGTATAAAACAGTACACAGTGACATCACTGCTGTTGGTCAGAGGTGCAACAACAACAACAACAACAACAACAGGTAGCTCTGTACCACCTATATCTGACCAGATTGGTACAGAAGGGAGACAAGGTTTACATGGATATAGCCCATCCACTTTCAGTGGAGTTTAAGCCACTCCCTTCTGGTTGTAGATATACAGTAGATACCCTAATGTTAAAACCAACAGAGCAAATAACTCATTCCCATGGCAATAACCCAATTAAATAAGAAGTGGGGAGGGGTATGACTGGAGGACGAATATATGTGAAGTACTGTGTAGTAGTTTTATTTATTTATGACATAAGGCCTTTAGGGAAGTGCAACACATGGTACTCCTTTTTACTGTATTCTGTTTTATGATGTGTGTGTGTGTTATGTGTTAGATTACTGGTGCTGTAGATGTCTGGTTCAATGTTTGTGTTGTGGATTATGTGTCAATATGCCTGTACTGTACAAAAAATTGCCCTTTCGGGGACATTACAGTTTTCTATCCTGGTGTTAAAGTTACATTTTTGAGGTAACCTACAACAGAGATTCCCTGCCATTTGTTGGGTCTCAATGTGTCAAATAGAGATCCTATGTTTGTGCTTAGGATTCACTGGAAAGTTTAAGGTTGTGTTGTTTTTCAGTCAGTTAAAAGGACTAAACTTAACCTGGAGCATTTTTTAAAAGGGTGGATCCCTATATTTTGCCAATAAAAAATGGCTTTACAAATGTTTTGTGAGTAAAGTTTCTCTAAATTTAAACATTGCTTTTGTTTATTTACAAGAAAACTCCACGAGGCACCTTTAAGATTCAGCAGATAGTCTGAAGTCAGCCAGTCTCTGGTTATAGCTCTGGATTAGCAGGCTAAATCTTGATGGAGAGCTTTTTATAACCTTTTAATCACACTCAATTGCTATTTTGAATCATGCCATTCATACAGGCTGGCATAGTGTTTACTGTATGTTAGCTGCTTCCTTGTTGGCGTTGTGTTCTGTCCTAACCAGTCAGTTACCATGTCAGTCCTGCTGACGTAATTTTCAGTAAACACAGAATTTGGAAAAGTGGTTGGTATGAGCGGTTTATTTAATAATTTTAACATCAATCAAATAAGACAATTTAATAGTAATTATTTTAATTATTTCAAGTCAATTTACCCAAAACTGTAGCGCTGTGTCAATATTCATTCTTTTCATTGTTTTTTGTAGATGTAGCTAGCTATGATGGAAGCTGACCAACCCATTCTTAATAACACCTACTAAGCTCTGATTGTCCAGCTGACTCAGTGGCAAACAGATAGGACTGAGGTTGTACTGATTGTACAGAACATCACCAGGTTTAAAACTTAGTGAAGCAGGCTTTTTACTAGAGACAGCTTTGAGGAGCGAGCGAATCCTTTACATGTTCTTCCATCAAAGTGGAACCGTTCAAAGATACAATAATTATCATCATTAGTTAAAGCCAAATTTTCTCATTTCCATCCATCACCAGCAGACAGATAGGAGCATGACCCTGAAACAAAGATTTTATAAATGACGCTCACACCGAGTTACTAAGCAATCACTCAAACATACTGCAGAAGCACAGAGAGCTACATAAACACAAAGCTTTCTCTCTTTCTTTGAACTTGATTGCCACTCTTCAATTTCCATTTCAAATGCAAGTGTGTCTCTCCTAATAAATGACAGAGTTTAAAGGCCTGTAGAGCACTTGACTTCCAGCCCATAATGAGCACTGAATAAGGGAAACATGTTATATATATACACAATTGGTATATACATATGATTTTAATGTTTACCCATCAGTGCTATGAGCTAAACCTGCATACGTGTAATGATGGGGATGTCTATGATAATGAACACTGAAAATCAGTATTGCTGATCGTTATTAAAGCTCGGACTGCTGCCTGCAAAGTGTGTGTATCTATAATCCCCAGATGTATCATGTCCACATCATTTTACTTTAAGATAATAGTTGTGCTTTAGTTCTGTACTGTCTGTACATTGGTCATAAAGAACTACTTTAAACCTGCTTTAAATAGTCCCATTTTTATCAAGTTTATATCAATGTGCTCCTTATATTGTCTTGTCAATTTGTACTAAAATCTAATCAGATTAATAATATTTCTAGAGATGAGTTATTGCTATTAGAGAGCAGGTGGAAGCACAATGATATTAATTAGAAGTGACCCAGAAGGATTCACAAGCCATTTAAGGCTTTTATACACAGGGAATCCAGAAAAGAAGATATAATGACATTATGTGGACACAGCAGCCATTTTAAAACTCTGCTGCTTCCTCGACATGTTTGGGGAAGTCATGGTGTTAGTTATCATTTCAGTCTCTGGGGGAACAGTGAGGGAGGCTCAGTGAAGATGCTGCCATGTGTCTCTTGGCAGGAAGACCCTAGCTGCTTTGTCCTCCTCATCAGCTGTTTGACCTTTAACACAGAACAGAGGCTGCAAGGCTCGATGCATGCCAACATTTAAAACTGAGCAGAGTCATCACTCAACACAACAAGGTAGCTGCACTCTCTCAGTCGATGTCAAAAACAAAAACTCCCACAGAGCACACGACCGGTAATCGAAAACAAAGCCCAATGAAAACGGGAATCTCACTGAAATCCACACTGAGTGATGGAATCCCTATTAGCTCCCTTTTATCTTTAATTAAAGAAGCACAACTACAGTTGTTTACAGTAATTTAAGGCCTTTTTACCAGCTTTTTTTTTTTGCATTATTACACATTATGCCATTATGTAACATAATGCAAAATAAATAGATTTTATTATGATAAATTAAAAAAGTAAAAAATGTTTGTTCTTCTGTATTTATTTTAATGCTAGGCCGTGTGTAGGTAAACATCAAGGTCTCATAATATATAATGTAAACATAATAAATATGTACATGAAGACTAAAATAAACCGTGAACACATTAGAAAAGAAAGGTGATAGGTAGAAGAGATCTTGAACAACAGCAAGAGAAGAAATAAGATAAAGACAATAAAAGTATGTCAGAGTGTTTAAATGCTGTACCAACATGCCTGCAGTGAAACGGTGTTTGCACCATGAAGGAAACCAACATGTCACAATCCAGCAGGAGTGTACAGAATGTCCCTGTGGTCTGTAAGAGCGCAGGGACCCCAACACTCATCTAAGGTTCCTGAACTCAACACATCTTTTTACAGCTTTCAATACAACACCAGACTGGAGGTGAACAAATGCTGCCAGGCATGTCGGAAGATTCATTATCATTGTTGATGAAGATAAATGTCTTTCACTTCTAACTTCCAGCTAAACTATCAGGCAGTGACAACAGAATAATGGATCCTGCAAGAAACAAGCAGCCTAGCTCTTAGAAAATCAATGAAAGCAGCTAAAAAAACCACAGACGTTCAATCACACTGTACCAATCCCTCACAAAATAAAAAACCAATTTTAATACATCTAGAGGCCGGCATGACCCAATAAAAAAGGAGAAAATCAAAAAGCCTCAACAGACCAACATTCTCTATTTTTGATATTGACTATCTGCTATTCAACTGACTATCTGCTATTGGTCTGATTTGATAAGTTTTACATAAAGACGGTCATCTTAGGAAAGGACACAAAGCAAAACATAACGATGCCCTGAATACTGACGGTTACTACTGAATCTTTATATTGATTCAAAGAGAGATGTTTACTGCAAAGTATGTGTACAATATTATTAGCCTATTTAATTGATTAGTCGACTGACAGAAATCTGAAGCTATTCTGTGTTTGTGCCCATGATAATAAAGTATGTTGAGGTTGATAATAATTTATGTATTCAAGCCCAGACACTCAAGTGTTTTAACATACAATCTCATGAAACAATGGTTGGTGTTATCTCAGTGGTGAGACACAAACATCTGCTTCATGAGATTTTTTAGGGAATATGCCAACAAGAGGAAGAAAAAACCCTAACAAAAAGCACACAAAGAATGGTTATTAATATACACTATTTACTTCTCCAATGAAGATCTTTTGTATATGTTTATACACCAGCCTCCATCGATGGGTGCTCACATGAGGGGATACAGTTCTTGATAAACACATGAATAACATATCTTGTTCATATCTGCTAACAACCACATTATAGTCTTAAATGTTTATATAAGGTTGGTGAACAGTAAAGTCTTGCTCAAATGAGAATATACTGTATGCGTTTCACTTGATTTAGGTGTGTTCTATGCAAACTTTTAAGACAGAAAACAAAAAAACAAAAATCTAATCAATTCCATTTATATTAAGACTCCTTTTCTCCTAGGATTGTCACACTTTCTTAACTTTATCTACTCAAACTAATTAATCTACACTGAAATCACCTGCTTACATTGCTGCTAACATTTACACCTACTGTACATGCAAGTATACTGCAGACCATTTATTATCAATTAAAAAGATATTCTTCATTTGCAGTTAATTCAAGATGTCTAATCCACAGCATGTGTGGGCGGTGTTTTGTCACGACAGAAAAAAAGAAGTTTGCTAACCCATAAGCCTGTGTCACTTTGTACAAGTCTAGAAGATGATGACGAGGCTTGTTTACACAAAGCACCAGCGTGATTTAATTACTCATACCTTAACTGCATGGTAAACAATAACATTAGAGCAATTACACATAATAGTACGACTTTAGATCATTTATTACTGTATCATATATAACTGAAGACTTGAAGCCGACATGCTGTATATGCCTCTCCACATGATCATTCCTTAAAAACGTGAGTGTTTTTCAGCATAAAGCAAAATAATTATATATTAGCAATGCTCTAATAAAATACTGCGAGGAAGAGTCGCGGATCTCTGATCCCGCCATCCGGTGCATGCACCACGTTTCAGATTAAAGCTGCAGTGCTCTGATTCGGACTCACACACAGTTCCAAAGTGTGATGCAGAGTCACTGTGCTCTGATTAATCCGAGTATAATCCCTGACAAGCCATTTAGTCTCAGCTCTGCAGCTGGTAGGAGGACGCTGTGTGTAAGCAGAGGGTGAGTCTACGGCTAGATCAAATAACATGGCTTTTTTATTTCCACTAGGGGAAGCATACAAGCACAAAAAGATACATAACACCCCCCCCCCCCCCCCCCCCCCCCCCCCCCCCCCCCCCCCCCCCCCCCACCTAAAACCTGCTGGACACTTGCTTTAGCAGACATGTAAATACAATAAAGCATGTTCTGTTCTCTCCCACCCCTCATTACTGTCCTCTCATGAGCCTAATAAGGCATTAGGACTGAGCACATGATGCTGCAGCTGCCTGAAAGCAAAACCTCCTCTCTGCTTTTGTTCCCATCATCCCTCTTCTCATGGCTTCCTCCTCTCGTCTCTTCCTGATCTCTCCTACACTTCAACCTCTTCCAATCATCTTTCATCCTGCTTTCTTTCTTTCTGCCCCACACTTCTCCTGCACAGTTGTCTTCTCTACTCCATTTCCAGCAATACATGTGTCTGCTACAATATAAAGTTCATATTATGCTGTGTCATTGCATTTTGCTCCTTTGTGCTTTTAGCATGTCATAACTCACAGGTGTGCCAGTCTGCTACTTTGATTTGGATTGAAAAATCTTATAGATTGCTGTGAAATTTTGGACATTCATGGTTCCCAGAGGTTGACTCCTTCTTACAACAGGCTGTTTTTTAGTAAAGTTTCTTGATAACTGCCGTGAAATTAATTAATACTTATCTATTGTCTTTGTGAACTATGGTGATCCTCTGACAGTCCAAATTTTATTTTGACCAATAAGTTAGTTATCGACCAAAGTACAACTTCAATAGTACTTTGCCCTTACTGCTACTCTGCACTGATTAGAATGCTGACGTAAACCAGGCCCATGCACATTGAAATAGTTCATGTCTAAATGCTCAGAAACAAGACCAAGATTCTACAGCTACGCAAGTAACTCTGTGAGGTTGTACTACCATGTTCACCATCTTTCTTTAGCATGTTAGCATTATAACGTTAGGTAATTAGCACTAAACACAAATTACAGCTAAGGCTGATGGAAATGTCATTTGCTTTGCAAGTATTTGATCATTTTGACCTGATGATGTTGTTGACAAATGTCAACCTCATGGTTGCCAGGAGACAAACGGTCGGGGATCATCAAAGTCGGTAGGATTTTTCCACAGGGGATCATAAATGTTTTTTCAAAATTTTCATTGCATCCATCAAATAGTCAACAAGATAATTCCGTCTGGACCAACCAACAGTGCTATATATATTATATATGCTATCTCTAATATTAAATTACATTTAATGTCATAAAATCCCAAAAAAATTAATGATGATCTTTTGGCTACATCAATATACTGTCACAAACATATCCTAATTTATCTATACTGACATAGGTTTCCCAAGACCTTTATTCTGTCACCACCCTCTGGCTATTTATTACTCATTACTGCTGCCAAAAATAAAATGTGGACCTCAACCTTTCTCTATTCGCCTTCTCTAACTATTTGGTTTTCTTTACAATGATCATTACAGTCTCGCTTTAGGGGCTAGAGTGGCTGACGACTCTTGTTTTTCTTCTTGTCTTGTTTAATGTTATTTCTTTATTTATTGTATCAATGCAAAATGTTACATTTCTGTCTCAAATCTTGACTGAAAATGACTTGGTTCAGGAGCTTTGACTGGACAATGACCTTCAACCCAGAGTAAATGCACTACACATCAGATAATACAAGGTCTCTGGGGATGTAAAAACATCCATATCTACAAATTATGCTGCATTGCACTTCATTACACGTCGGCTGTTATAAAAGCCAATAACCAAAATTGGGTTTTGTGTACGTCAAGCTTCTGGGTTATAGATTTGGGTAATGATGTGACCTGAATGTCCCTGAAGTAGAGTGTGTGTGTGTGTGTGCGCGTGTGCGTGTGCTTGCGTGTGCTTGCGTGTGTGTGTGTGTGTGTGTGGTTTAATTTAGTCTTATCAATTTTATAACTATTGCCACGGATAAAAGCAAAAACATTTACCCTCTGCAAGAATGTTAACACATTAACTGTGGAATAATCATATTAAGAAAAACCTAGTGGTATTAATGCTCAATATCATCAAATAATATTTTAGGGAGAACTATGCAGAACACATAAGTACCTACGCTCAATTTCTCCCTTCATTAAGTTAGATAAGACAAACCTTCACTCAGCAGTTAATAACAGGTCGTGAGAATTTCCCTTTTTCAGCACCAAGCCATCAGCAGTAGCTCCTGCAGTGGTTGATGCCTGGAATATATAATATGCCAGTCCTGAATAAAACATTAACCGTCGCCTGAATACTGATGCTGGGAGAGAGGGAGGATCAGAAATAAGGGAGTGGAAAAGAGGAGAAAGAAACCACAGACAGTGATCAACAAGAGCTCACTTCCTATAAAACCAAACCAAACACCAAGCTACCGCCTGGATGACTGAATCTGCAGAACACAGTTTCCTTCACTCAGCACATCTTTCTTCTTGGCAAATTTTAAACTGGCTTAACACCGTTAGCATGAGGACATTTAACGAGTTTACCTTGCCAGTACTCTTATTCAAAATATGCTGATAGCATTTAACCACAGGACAAGCTAAGATTAGGACTGGTACAGACTGCGTCCATCTGTCATTGACCTCCAGAACAAAACTGACGTCAGAACGCTGTGAACTCCACAGCCCAGTTTTAAACCTTCTGGCTACTACATGTCCAGTCTTGTCAACAGTTTATTCAAAGTTTCCGCCAATGTCGACCCTGTTCTATATAATACTTTCATTGAGATATACAGAATATCAGACTTGCTGTGTTGATTATGGCCACCCCTCATTATAATGTGTAGTAACAGCTCTAGAGATGGCGAGTCGTGTTTATCATATGATTAAAGGAGAATTTTGTTCGATTCCAACATGTAGCTCTGTTGTTTGTAAATGTGGAGATGTGTCAGTAGAGAGAAAACTAAACCAATCGGTGCTGCCTACACCATGTTATCTTCTTGCTAGCATTAGCACCCAACAAGCTTAAAAAGGGCAAGTTTTAAACGTGTTTTAAGGCTCTTAACATGTTTAAAATGTCATTAAAAGTGCCTACCAATGTGCAGTGATTATTTTCGAAGGAAAACAGTGAATTTGACTGCTGTATATGTGAAAGAAATACATGAAGGTTCTGCTAATTTAGCTGTGTTGAGAGGCAGTTAGAGTGCTTAGGGACCATCTACAAACTACAACACAGAAAAGAGACAAGACAAAAATACGTAGGCTATCAATTTAATGATTAAATAAGGTAGTGTCTCCAAACGTACCTCCATTATAACTTGTTTCCTGCTAGTTATACTAAAACACTTACTTTTAAAAAAAGGTTGCTGTTGTAATACTATCTAAAGGATTTCTGGGGATTCTGGGAAAGATTTCATTGTTTGAAACTATTGAAAGGAAGCAGCCTTCAGAAGCTGGGATCAAATCTCAGAGAAATATTTGCACTTGTCAGAGAGATAACTGAAATGTATAGAGCAAAAACATAAAAAATGTTGTCAATGACTGTAAACTGGGGGTCTGCAGGACTGTCCAGTACTGGCTTTCTCTTGTGATATTACAAATACAAACTATTGCTACTACTCCGTGAATCCGTTGACCTAGATGACTGAGACATTTATTTGACTTTTTTTTTGTTTTATTTTTTTATTTTTTAATCATAGCCAAATTTTGCAATTGAATAATTATTTTCCAAGCAAAATACCACACACGCTGGAAGCAAAATCTAGAAGCCTATATCTGTCATGGATTGTAGTAAACTCTTTTGGAGTGTTTGTTGGACAAAGGTTATTTGAAGACCTTAAGCTTTGATTGGCAGGTATTCCTTATTTTGACAAATAGATTAATTGAGAAAATGATAGGCACAATTGGTGAATGCAATCGATGGATGCAGCCCTACCCGGACTTTTTCAGTAAAAATATGGTATAATAGCAATATCAGCTGATGAAATTCAGTTTCTCCTAAACCCAACAAGAACGTAAGCATTCTCCACACTTCCGTCTGTTTGACTTGGCAGAGTCCTTCCTCCTGCTCTAGCCTTCAGTATCTCTTGGGAATTTCCCTTTATCTCCCTGCCACTCCCTACCTTTTAACTATCTACTTCTCTTTCCCCTTTCTTGTCTTCTCTTATCGTGAAGAAAGTAAAGAAAGAGTCCTTACTCTCTTCGCCGCTCCCGCCTCTTCTGTTATCTCCCAGATGGATCTATTTTACCCTGCACTGCAGTAGGCCTCGGTGAGGATCCAGGCTGGATGAGTCACCCACTCACAATCTGCTGTCCTAAAGCCCTGCAGGCGTCAGTCACATCCAGGGACCCCACTGCTGTCCATGGGCACACACGGATGTACATCTATGCACACTCAAATTCATGCTTGCACATTCCATACCCATTTCTGAGGAAAGACAAGCTGGACATACCTTCCGTGTCTACGTCTGTGCACTTACATACATGGCGAATTAACTTCAAATGGACCACAAAATAACTTCATTATTTGTCTCTAAGCTACAAACTAAAGCTAGATGGTTTTGAATTGCAAGATCATAATGCTACACACAATACAATGAGGATAAGACGTGTAGTACTCATATTAGTATTCAGCACACACACTGGGAAACCTCTAGTAGAACCAGGGCTGAATACAAAATGAAGGATTATTGCTCTGCTACACATTGTAAGAAATTTACACTATCCAAATGTGTTAGCTGTTTCTTAACACCTACATGTACTCAGACAGATAATGTAGCTACTGTACCTTGACAGATTATGTTGTTTACATACAGAACATTGGTGATAGAACACTTCATGCTGCTCCTACAGCCATTCCTCAAAAGGTGCCTTGGCCAAGTTTTCAGATCACTTCCAAATCATAATAGGTGGCATTGTTACCCAGAGTTCACAATGTGAGGTGTTTTTCAAATATGGAGATATTTGTTTCATTAAAAAGTTATTTGTAATTTGTGCTTGCAGTACTTTTCCATGTGTATATTTTTTTATATTTTGAACACTGAGTATCTCCATTTGGAAAGAAATGTACACAGTGTTCACACAAATCTGGTGTTACTGACAATATATTTGATCGGTGATACTACTATTCTAAATTCATCAAAGTGATTAGATTTAATATTTCAAAATTATTATATGTTATAAGTAATAATATGATGTTGATTGGTGCCCAAGAATATAGATGAAAATACAGTAACTAGAAGTATATTTAGCACACAATAATGTTTGGACCTTATTAAGAGCAATGGCTTCCTCCTCAGTACTGACCTTGCAGCTAGGACTCAAAGTAGTACTATAGGTAAAGGTACCATAATAAAACTTTGACAGAAAAAAGGTCAATCATATATAATCACTTTTGAAATTCATCTAACTCTTAAATTCACAAACTGTACATACAAAAATAAGTGCCTCAATGGATTTAAACATGACGCGCATGCAGAAGCTTCCATACCTGTGAGGAAAGTTATTAGCCTCTTTCTAACATTGACAACAAGCAAAGCAACCATTTTATCTGGAAAAGCTACAAGACCCACCCCCAAAAGACTCTTCTTTTTGTTCTCCCCATCTCACTCTGGCACACTTTCTCAGGCTTTCTTTCCATCCTCTTCATCTCCCCTCTCTCCTTTCTGTAGATTCTATTTAATGATCATCATTTTTGTCTTCCTGCTGGCCGCACACACTCACTCCTCTGAGATATGCTCTCGGCAGCCTTAAGACAAATATAAAAGATGGTATTTAAACTGGGAGTTGACTTAACAATCACTGTAGGTGCTGCACCATGCAATCTACTCTTTTGTAAAACCATTAGTTGAGGATATAAAAGCCACAAGTAAGAAGGCTCACAACACACAAACACGCACACGCACACACACACACACCATGATTAAAGGCAATTTGAAGTGGACCTGCTGGGTTTTACCCTTCATGCCCCGTGCTTCCTTTCTTTATAAAATGGCCACCGTTATTAATGCACCACAATGAGCCAGGATGTCCTTGGATAAGAAAAATATATGTCTTCCATCAGAGAAAAAAGTGTGATTGTGTAAAATAAATGTATGTATGTATGTGAGAAGGTGAAGCGGAGGTTGTGTGAGCATGTGTGTGTTAATCTCACAAAACTCCTGTGACTCCATGCGTTCTACCTTTTATGGTCGGTTTGTCTCTGCAGAGTACATTAAGTCTATAATGACAAAAGGCTGCTAAACGCACAGGAATGAGGATTTTCCATCTCTCACAGAGCAGACGCTGTACACTTAATGTCAGACAAAGCTGCACAGCTAATTAGCAATTAGTGACACATCGGGCTATAAGGTCAATGCAGCATTTTATGATGTGCAATCTGTTTCCATCTACATATGGTTGGACATTATCGCAGCTCCATGTGTTTATGGAAATGCTTTGTATTGAGATTTTATGTCATCACAGATATTAGGCCTACAATGTCCTGTACTCTGCTGTCCATATGGTTCTGCTTTCCCTACCTTGAGCCAATTTGATCCACTTTGATTTTTGCAGTTTATCGCAAGGTAGCTTTTCATTTGATATCTGTGGTTGAACCATTTAATATTGCACAGCAATTAGGACTGCTTTAAGCCAATATTGGTATTAATATGATTTTGCATCAATTTGTCAATAAAGAAACCTAAATTGTTGTGTATTCAATTTGCTGTATTAGCTGAAATAAAATGATTATCTGGTTATTTCATCCAATAGCCATTACATTTTATTACCCACACCTAACTGTCCAGAGTGATGACACTGACAAAAGAGATGACTACACATCTTGTGTATAGGTAATGCCATTACAGGAATATTTTGTCTTTATGCTAACATAAGCTAACTGGCTACCATACAGACATAATGTTAACATAATATCATCTAATTCTCTGCAAATTTCCCATTTCCCATATTTCCCAAAAATTTGAACCATTCCTTTAATGCTTATATACATTATGACAAATTCCTGTCAAATTCTTTTAAATCCCTGGCCTAATCCCTTAGTCTTTGTTACCCCACCTCTTGATGTGTTGGGGTGGGGGTACTGCCATGGCCTGATTGGAGGATGTGTGTGTAAATAGCCAGATTGTTGGGTTGCTGTCTTAGTGAGTCTGGGCCTGGATTACAGGGCTGTGGCACTGCAACAGAGGGGTTAATAGGAGCCTTCTGCCACTAGGAGTCTGTGGAGGGTGACAGTGTGTGTGTTGGGGGTTGGGGATGTGTATAATGCTGAAGAACAGATGGAAGGAGACCACAGAGACAGCTAACTCTGAGCTTTGAGCTGACTGAATCACAGTGGGAGTAAAACTGTGTAACGAAGACCGTAAAAATCTACAAATTCAGATGCAGGCTGTTCACTGCATATTTACTCAACCATGCCTCTTTATGCATGCACACTGAAAGTGCCATAACTGTATGCATATTTACAGATATGAATTCTCTTATGCACCCTTGCCTCACACACAGAAGCATTTGAGGCTGTAGACTAGAGGAACATCTGCAGGGTGCGTGAAGGCTCTGCTGATGTGTAACAATAGACTCGTCACACAGAATTAACCCAATCTGTGCAGCCATCCAATGCCCTGGGTTGGCTGCTGTCTACTGTCTACTTAGAATCTGACCAAATGAGCTCCTGATTAAAACTGAGATGTTAACAGCAGAACACAACCTTCTGCTAATTTTTCTTATTCCCTTTTATTTGATTTCATCCTTAAAAATTATGAAACTTTCAGTTTATTGTTTATATTTGATCTATAAGTGATGCACTTCAAGAATAACAACATTCCTGTGCCTGGCTTAAATCATCAATCAAGTCTCTCAAATGTTAGTATGACATGAACAATAATATCTAATGGCAGCATAAATAACAAAAAATAAAATACTAGACTCTGTTGTATCGCCACATGGATCCCAGCTCTTAAATGTGTAAATTAACTCCTTTTCTCACAAACTGCTAATAGTAATACTAGTAATTCAGGTCCAACATGTAATTAATAGCTTTTACTATCTACAGACGGCAACCTTCAAGAAATACACAGTGTCACAAATAAGAAATTATACCCTCCCAACTATCTCAGTGACAATTAGAAATAATGTAAACTGGGAGCTGTAGCTAAGGCCATTTGGAAACTGGGTGAACTGGAGAACAAGGAGGGAGAGAGCAGCATGTGTGTATGTGTGTGTGTGTGTATGTGACTCAGCCAGGCTCCGGGTGTCCTGCTGTGTGACGCTTCAAGCTGACTGTCAATGTTACTGTGACTCACCCCGAGAAACAGGACATCCTCCCTCAGATGCTGCGCTCCCAGCCAACACCAGAAATAAAAGTCATTCTAAGCTTTAGAGTTAGTGGAAGGCTGCGGGGACAGATCTGTCCATACCTTTGACCATCAATCCTTTTGGTGACCAATGGCCAGGCTGCTGTGAGTGGGTGGCGGGGCCAAAGGGTACAGATGACCCCAGGTTACACATGTCTATAGTGCTGGTGTGGGTTGGATGAGGGGTCTCCAATCTGGACCATGTTGTCCCCCTGTCCATAATTTCTGATGGGGGGCCTGCCTATGACCAGCACTCTGATGGCCTTCAAACTTACTGAGAATCTGAGCTCTACATAAAATAACTAAGATACTAAAAGGGGGGGCTAGGAAGTCTCTTAGTAACCTTGAACTGAGTATCTTCTCATGCATTAGTCCTATCTAAAACCAACAGATGATTCAGCATTAAAAAGGGGAGACATGACTTCATTCAGCACTGGTATCCCGCAACAGAAGATCAGTGAGTTTAGAGGGCGCCGAGGACATGGCGTGCCGCTGCTGGTACAGTAGGAGCGGATTTCTCCAAGGCGCACTTAACGATTGCGTAACATCGTGCTCCTCCTCGGAGTTCCCACCGTGTTCGACTGAAAGAATCTGATTAAAACCGTCCTTCATAAAGGGCAACAACTTGCGCAAATGTGAGCGGCTGCCATGAGCTGCAGCTCCGCTAGTTTTCTGTGCGGAATGTCATCTGAAGGGTACAGATAGGAATCGACGTCGCCGACATCACCATCATCACACATCATCTGTGTGCCTCCCAGATGGCCACACAGAAACAGGACTGAACCATTATCGTGGGCCTTCCTGTTAACCACAGCAAAAAAAAAGCAGCGGATGCTGCAGTGCAAAACACGAGTAATAAATTATTCTATTGGTGCAATACTGCACCATATTTATAGTGGAGTACATTTCAGCACCAGGACAGCACTGAGTAAGTGATTTAGAGGGAATAGATGGAGCACAGCTACAGCAGGATGCTATATGTATAGGTGCAGCCCGAGGAGTTAATAAAGCCCGATCTCCACTGCACTGTTCTTCAACAATGTGACACTGCAACATGAAGATCTTGTGTTCAGGACGTCGCGTTCTTCTTACCTGAGTGGCTTTGTGGAATTGCTTCTTCAGCCCCGCTACAGACATGGTTGCTACACGGTGGTTCTAGCTGTGAATATAAACGTGATGCTGCAGGTGCGTAAGGGGAGGAAATCACGATCATATAATTGTTTCTGGTGGGGATGATCTTGCAACCGTGGCTAACCCCTGTCTACGATGGTCTTCAGCAGAGGGATCTCCAGTGAAAAAGAGGCAGACTAAAGCCCTGATGATCAGGCTATTGGATGTCAGAGCCACATGTCTATAAAACGGTGCTGACGTCGGAGACAGCTCCTCTTAAAGCGGCCGCCGCCTCACCACGGATGGATACTCTTAAAGGAGGATGAGGTATTTGTAATCTAAGCTCATTTAGTTGATCAAACTGGTGGACGGCAACATATAGGCCTACATATAGTCTTAGGTTAGTCCAGTGGTGGAACGTAAATAAGAATAAGTACATTTACTCAAGTAGAAATTCGTGGTGTTTGTAGTCTACTTTACTTGAGTATTTCCATTTGCAACATCCCAGAGGAAAATATTGTACTTTTGACTTCACTGCACGCATCTGACAATTTCAGTTACTTTTCAGGTTACAACTTTACATACCCTTCCTCTCCAGTGAAAACCATGTAGGGCCTATCCCTAAAGTTGTTGATTTGGAACATACACTGAAGGATTCAGTTTTCCTTCATGGGCTGAGAAAAATAAACAAAATAAAATCCTCATTGATTAGCTGGAAAATCCATCGTCACAAAGCCGAAAACAGGGTCTTTATAGAGAGACATGGTTCTCAAACATATAATGATCTTACAGTATAGTAAATGTTGCAATGCTGTAGATAAAAGAGTTAAATTATTAGCCCAACATTCAACACCTACTGCAGTAAAATAGATGCAACATACACTTCAATGCAGCAGTATAATTAATCATATATCATAGTAAAATGCTGATAGGGAACATATTTTTGATACTTTAATTACATTTAGGTGATACTTAGACACTTTTACTTAGGGAAGGTTCTGAATGCAAGACTTTTACTTGTAGTGGAGTATTTTCCCATTGTGGTATTAGGTCACAGGTCATTCATACCGGCCGCTGTCAATCTCTGCACCACCTGATGGCTCAATGTACATCTGAACATATTCAAATTTTTCTGTTTTGAGGACATACTTTTGTAATATTATTTGTATTATGGTCACACTTCAATATAATTTATATCATTGTTACTTACTTTTGCTATATTATTTAAATACACATTCTTCTATTCAATTTAATTTCAAGTTACTAACTTACTTACATTGCAATATTTTACGTACTATGGCCACTTCACTTTACTTTCCTTTAAAATACTTTGGTTTGTGGATCACGTTTGTTGGTTAAAGGGGTGTTGCCCTTTGCAGTGGTGGTGCTGAATGTATTGTCTTTACTTTAAATTAGATGAATTGGATATAGACCACCATCATCTTGGCAAGAAATAAATATAGAGACAGACACAACCAAAAACACTTGGGATATACAATTAGTTTTGGTGCTTGCACTTCTAATCACTGAATCATAATCACTGAATCATAAAAAGAAGCCTGACAGCTTCAGCAGCTCCCAACTTCTCCAGCACCCTGGACAGCACCCATTAAGAGAGACAGAAGACCCACTATAAACTTAGTGACTAACCTTCCTCATATTTCATCATTGAAACGGACTCCACATTGAACAATATAACAGTCCAGGTGCAAAAAATGCAGATTTACACACAAAAACGATCGCACACTGGTGTTAATAAAAGAAAGCAATGAGCTGTGAAAATAAACAACTACACAAACCTTTAGAGAGCTGAGAGGAAAACATCAGTGTGGGCAAACGAGAATAATAAGCAAAAAGCAACAAATAAAATTGAATATGATTGTCATTTAAATTTTACTATAGCTTGAAGAAGTTAGTTTATTATCCAAATTCATGACAAAACTAAAAGTTCATTCTTGACCATGGAAACAGAAGTTGAAAATACAATATCACAGCAAGGTCCATTAGTAGATGTTCTGCAGCATTGGATCTTATAATACAATCCTCCTTAACAGATGGAGTTTGCAGATACTCACATTTCCATTTTCCTGAGCACTTGAATTACATTGCGACATGGGGACATTGTTTTGTTATCGTTTTTTTTCAGCTGCGTGTAGAAGCTAAAGTCAGCTTTCCACAAAGCTTCTAACCGTCCAAATCCGATGTGGAAATGAATGAGTATATCAACACATAAAATCCTGAACTTGTGCCATCCCTGACTAGTGTTAATTAGTCAATTCAGTACAATAGCAGAAATGTGCACATTTTGTTACTGCACTATTCTAAAGACGGAAATCTGGTTTATTTCAAACAAAATGAAAGATGAGTGTGTTGACATTCATTGATAGTGATTGTGGGCTTTAAAGTTACCTCAGAACAGAACAATGCACTTGAGGGCTTGATAATGTGCAGTAGCAAAATGTGCACATTTCTGCTATTGTGCTCACACTTTTAACCACAATGACTCTGAATTAAAGTTAAGAAGTCACCTGCACACATTTAACAGCTCAGAAGCACCCTCTCTCCGCCAGATGGCTGGTTGATTCTGTTAAGACTACTCGGGCAGACAGTCAGAGACGCATCCCATATGCCCACTGTTACAGCCCTGGAGTAAGACCTGGAGTATCACCAAATGGGCTATCAAATCCTAAATACGGTGTCTGCGGCTGTAAAATATGTCCAAATAAAACAAATAGAGACTGTATATTTGAAGATGCTTTTGCGAAAGAAATTAACTCTAAAGAGTCAATGAGGGAATCAACCTATAAGATATACTAGAGCTGTGAAATGTTATAGTGTTACATTCATCTTTTAACACTCCCTTTCAATTATTAGAAAAGCATTTAAATACTGCTTATCTTTTGATCTTGATAAGTAATTGCTGGGTGTTGAAATGCAAACACAAACTGGGTAGACAGTAATGAACTAATGTAATTATTGTGTGCAGTGTACATTTATGGGAGGTTTATTTCACACCATTAGGCCACACATTGGGTCCACACAGTTCAGGATGTGCATGTGTGTTTAATATTATTACGATGGCACAGCTTCTTTGTGAGTAAATTTATCTGTTAAACACTTCAACTGTTCCACAAGTGCATAACTCCATCTTTATCCTCACTGATTGATTGCAGCATTTTGTTTTTTCACTTTTGCATATTTTAAAATTGGGTCTAATTCTGTACTCAGGTAATGACTAAATTCCACCACAGAAGGTAGTGATGATTAAAAAATGTGGAGAAACATTTGTTATGTCAGTGGCGCCATCATGTGGAAGAAGGAAAGAATTATCTCTCTTTCTCTTTCTCTTTCTCTCTCTCTCTTTCTATTTCACATAGAACACACCAAACAAAAATATAGCTTTTATTTATATGACAAAAGATAAGCCTGAAAATAGATTGCAAAGGCAATTCAATCATAATTTTTTATAAATCACTGATGCATAAATCCAGTTTCCTCACAAGGGGTACCACCAAAGGAAATAACTACGTCCACAAAAGGACATCAAGGGTCAAAAAGAGTCCTGTTTTTTATGTTATCCAGCTCTGTATGCCTGCCCAATAAGTCACAATCTACGATGTTTTGCTTCCACCTAGTGGTCGGAAATGATGCAGCAATGAGGATGCATACGTTTGTAACAGAGTCAAAGCTGCATGCTACACAAAGATGATCACAGTTTGTTGTATGACCCTATCAGATCAGACTGGCTCTGAAGAGAAAGCAGCATATGTAATGTTTGAGGGTTTATCACAAATACTGCAGGATAACCCTGAAAACCATTGTTGCTTTGTCTGAGTAGATAGAGAGAGAAAGATACATCGATACATTTGAGTGATACATCAAAACAACTGACAGTGACCTGAGTGCAGTTCTCTGCTAAGTTTCTCTGCCCACTGGCCTCGACGGGCAGCTCTGATAAAGTGCAAGGTCCCACGGCTTAGTGATCTGTACTTGTGTGTGTGGCCTGAGGTGAGCGTCTACTTGTCTTAACTCATGAGACGATAAACCTCACCTGTACTGTACAGACAGAGGAAGGCTGCGCTCATGTGAAACACGGGGTTGTTACCATTAGAATTTATTACACTGACCACTGGTTTCATATTAGTCATCAGCTCGGACTGAAAGTTGGAACAGTCACAGAAACAGAGTTTCAGATTTACACATTACTGACACGTCCAGAGAGTGCACGTTTCTAACACGTATAACAGTAATAATTATATCCAGATAGTTGCTACTATATATTAGAATGTTGTTTCTTCCGTAAATGTAAATGATTTAGAGCTGAATGCCTACTTATACACCACACTGTCGGCAAAAAGACACAGTACCGAAGTCACCAAACTAGACACTCCTTAACCAAGCCTAAACATTGCGTTCACTTAAATCACAGACAGATATGTAGACTGCAGGACCAAACTCCCACTTCTCGCTCGGCAAGAGTAAAGAGGGTCTGCTTTGCCTCGGAATCTGCAGTTGGCCAGAAGTATCCTTTCCTACACCCTGGGAGAAGCTGATCAGTCTGATGTTGCAATAATTGGGGTCCACCCTCCACAATGCTTATTTTAAAAACAGGTACATTTGCCAACCAATAAGCACTGATCATGATCTCTGCATAACATTGATAAGGCATGAAAACCAAGACAGCCCAACAAAATCCAGAACTCTACCAACAATAGCTTTATCAACTTTATCTTATCCAGAGAACACATGTCGGCTGGGCTCAAGAATTCCTCAAAGCGTTACTTATGTCATGCTAATATTTCTAGTTGAGGTCAAACGTTCTCTTCTAGCCTGCCTTCCCTTCTTGAGTCACCAGTTTGCCAGAACCTCTTTTAGGCTAACCGTCAATCCTGAGTTCCCACCCTCACCTATGATCATGAGCTCTGGGCACTGCCCACAAGAATGAATTACAAGTGGCCTTTTGCAGGGTGTCTGGGATGGGTAGGGTCAGAAATCAGGAATGCACTCAGTAGCAGTTTTCTGGCGTCATCCAACTGGGAGAAGACCACACGGTAGACCCAGAACTCCTGGGCACATTGAGATCTTTTGAAACCTTAATCTTAATTCATTGTTTACTTTAATTTGTACCTTAATTTTACCATGTAGTTATATTCATTGTTTGCATTGGGGAACTAAACACATTGGCAATCACATCTTCCTGCTTTTTTCTTTTCCCCTTTGAGGCAACAACCCCCACAAAACTGACCTTATATTCATTTTTAAAACATAAGCAAATTGTCACGTTAATATTTTATCATAAAGAAAGCCCCTTGCGTTGTGTAGGTGCAGATGGAAAAGACAGGATGGACGGGGGTCATCTGTCACACATATGCCAGTTGTGTCACTAGAGACAAATAACTAACACACACCAGGCCGTGATCATGTGTTTGTGTGTTTCGTAAGGCCTACCGATCCCCACGCCATCCAACTCCACTCAAACATGCTAATGTACCTGTGCTCTGCTCTAATTGGTCCCAGTGATGCTCGCCCTGCTCCACCTGTGTTCATGGGAAGCCTCCAGTCAGTCCTGCAGTCAGGCCCCCGCCACTGTGTGCAAGCGTGCAGTGCTAATATTATGCAAACAAACACTTCTTTGTTCTTTGGCACTTCTTCTACCGACCCGCCACTGTGGAAGAAAGAGAGAAAGTAAGTGAAGGAAAAAGGAGAAGGAATAAGGGGTGGGTGAGTGGGGGGATTCTTGAATTCATTAGTGTGATTACCTGAGGTGTGCTACTTTGCAGGGGGTAATCTGCCAGCCCGCTTTATACCCTCCAAACTTTAGCCAGTCCGCTAATGAGCGCTTGGAAAAGTTAGTCAAGGTGGAGAGGTGCTTTGAAGAGCTATACACCGCAGACTAAGGTGTTATTATATATGCTGGGGCAGAAAACAAAGGACGGCTGCCTATTTTATAACAACTAGGACCAATGAAGACTGATACTGTTTGGTTTGATTCTGAATGCACATAACAAAATGGTCCTATGGATGGTGTGTCAACTGATGAACTCGGGGCTTCAGAACAAAAAAACCCAATCCCCTGCTTAGAAGCTTGGCAAATGTGAAAGCATGAAATATTTGACAATAATATAGTGCACCCAAAAATGACAGTTTGACTGATCTGTGATATTAGAAGCCACATTTTCTACATCGTTTGAGACAACATCCCAGATTAGTCATACGGACACCAGAGAGTTCAGGTAGTCACATTCAAAGAGTCGCTTCTCTCCGAGGTGATGTTGAGGACTGCAGCTTCCCTCCTACGCTGTAAGAGAAGGTGGATTAGAGACCAGATCAACCCCTTGCCCATTCTTTCTTTCTCTCTTTTTTTGCTCCCTAGGAGCTCAGGCCATGGCTTTAGAGAGACAGCTGCCATGAACAAGGCTTTGGACAGTCCACTGGGATGGAGAAAGTGTGAGTGTCAAAGAACAAGAAAAGTGCAGGACCAGCTTGGTTATGATGGAGAAGACAAAGAGGTGAGAGTGAGGGGAGAGAAATCCAAAAAGGGAAGCCAAAAGGATATATATATATATATATATATATATATGATCCTGTAACTTTCCCCTCCCTCTTGCCCTATGCCTCTGCTTTATCACACAGCATCAAAACATAGCTTTAGTCCCCCGAGTAGCTGCCCTTTTTATCTGCTCTCTAGCTTCCCACGGCGGGCCGCATCCACCCATAATCTGCTGCTGTTTCATGTCTGGAGTGCTGTAGAGGAGGATAAGGGACTTGTTCAAGCGAAGATCAATGAGGTTGTATACATAGCATATGTGCATATGTGATTCCTTTTTTCTTTTTAAGGTGGCATCTGATCTGATAATAAAATTATACATGGATGTATTGAGGAGCCATATCTGTGATCAAAAAGTTAAAAAGATAATTTGGCTCTTGACTAAAATTTCACCCAACAGTCAGAGATAAATACAAAAGTGTGCGATTTTTGTCATAAACTCTGTAAACAGCATCTACCTTTTGTTTCTAAATCTTCTTCCAGTGCATCAAACCTGAAGACAATGAAACCGTAAACATGTTGCATTATACATTTGTCAAAAACACATTTGGCTATGTCACAAGTACCTTGTTATTTAAGACAGTGCCAAGTGTCTGTGTGTGTGTGAAATCAAAGCAGACTGGTTTATTGGCAGCAATAGCTGGGGTGTGAAACTGTGTCAGGGAAGTAAGGGAAATCACCAGAGGCGGTTTTCTACTCACTCCACAGCTGGTTGACAAGATTTGAAAGGACTAATTGTGCATCAGTTGGAGGCTGCAGAAATTCTCAGTTTTGTGCTTTGACTGTTGTTTGTACTGAGGGCTACCCGCCTTTACCGCCCAAGTGGCACGCACTCACACCAGACTGAGGAAACTTAAAAGTATCCCAGAGAAGCCTTGGGACACACGGACACAAATCATCGATCAACCCCAAAGTCAACCCGTGACCCTGACCTCCTCTATCCCTCCAGGAACAATCTCCTGCAGGAATCCGTGGAAAGACAAAATTACAAGAGAGTTGGATTTCAAATGAAGTGGAGGTGAGAAAAAGCGATAAAGGCTGACGAAATGACACAGAGTTGATTGTGCTGGAATGTAAAAAGGGGAAGGGAGTAAAACTTTGCATTTGGAACTACTGATCAAAGTAATCCCCACAGGAAACCTCTCTTAATGAGAGCTGTACAAGAAGAGAAGGGTGGAAGACGAGGAGAGTGAGAGAAGAAAAGACGGGTACGGCACGCCATTCCTACACAAAAATAAAGAGATGAATCATATACAGCGCCTAGTGGAAGACATGGTGTGTGTGTGTTGAGGGGGAGGGGGGTGTTTGAAGGGTGTTTTCAAGATCGTTTTAACGTCTTCACTGAGGGAGTGTCAGAGCCAAGGCCAGGTTAATTAAACCCATGGGAGTACCAGCTGAGGGGGCCCGCATTTGAATATGTCACAGAAATAGCACGAGTGTGTCAGCTGAGGCTCGGCAAGCAAACATGTTGACTATGCATAAAAGGAAGAGAGAGAAATAGAGACAGTCAGACAGCAAAGGGTGGGGGCTCCGAGATAATTTGCGTGGCACCAATGCTTTGCTCTTCTATACCCACTGCGCCACCGGATTTCTCCGAGTTATTAATGTTTGTCATTAGCTGCATTACCGTGGGGGACAGTGACTGCAAAAAACTGCAGAAATTTATATGGGACAAATATTGACAATAGCTGGCTCCTGGGTATCGGAGAGGAAGAAAAGATGCAAACTATGTTAATGAATGGTAATTAACCACAAGGGTTTGTCTCTCCTGGATCCCAGCTAAATTGGTCCCCGAGTTGCAGCTAGAGACAGTCCTGGCCTAATCCTTTATTATACAAAGATAAAGGAAAACGACATCATTAGCATATATTTGAGAAGGGAGGGGGGATTAAAAGCTGGAATTCTTTCTTTTTAATTCCTGAACGGAGGATTCTTCACACCATTGTTAATTATACATAATAAAGAGAAAGGAGGAAAGTGATGAAGAGGAAAACAAAAGCTAGGAGAGGTATGGAAAGGAGTAAAAAGAAGAAAAAAAAAGGATGACTTGAAGGAAATAGTGTGTGGTCTCTTGTGTAGGATGCCAAATCAAGGACAGAGGAGATCAGGATCATGGTTTAATATTCAAAATGAATAATAAGAGCGGGAGGAATAGGAAAACAGATAAAAGGGGTTGGAGGTGGTTATGTCAAGGATGCACTCCTCTAATACACTCCTGTGCTGTGTGTGTGCTCATGTGGGCCCTTGCTAATGATGTCAACAGCAGGGGTCACTTGTTACAGACAGGAATCCTGCCAACAGTCAGTTGTCAATCATGAGAGATGTGTCCATCAGAGCATCCTCAGTCACAATCACACAATCACTGACAGTCCTGTGAACTGCTGAAAAAAAATATATGTGACCACATAGAAATACAACCATGAAACTCCAACAATAACGCAGTTTTTGAAGAACAAAACATAGCCAAAAATGAGTGAAATTGTTTTTTTATTTAGAAAATAATAAAAATCATAATAGGTATACCTAATTACCACATACATTATAAACAGGAAAAATGCAGAGTAGGAACTACTAACATATTTTAAAAATCCACGAACAAAGATAATTTCCTTTAGAAATAATTGCTGTGAATTGGATGAATAAAATCCAGCGGGATTCAATCACTGGATATGTTTTCTGAGAGCAGTGTAGTAACCTCTTGCAGTGAATATTCTGCTCTGTGCTGCACTCTTGCCTTTTTCAAAGTGTCGACTTGGCATTGCTAGGTCAAGTCCCTGCACCCTAAGGTCCTGCGGGTGCCAAATAAATTAGGAAGAGAGGTAAAAGTGGGCAAAAAAAAAGTCTAACTTAAACATTAGTGTAAGCATTTGCCTTATCACCCCAGGTCTGCGTTGAGAGTGGGGGGGAGAGTGGCTGCACTGTAAATTAGCTTGGCCCTAAAGGGGCCTGTCTGATAGACATAGTGCACTGAGCGCTAACACAGATGTCGAGGGCTCATTTACAAAAGCCGGGCTGCTGTGTTGCGGCAGTGGCCCAGAGTGAGTCGACAGCGCTTTTCTCACAAATATTGGTTCTGCTGCCCCGGCTCAGCTTGGCTTAGCCCAGCTCCCACTGAGTAGGAACCGGGGCTGAAGTGAAGAAGTGAGGGAGGAAAAAAAAAAGAGGATGACAGTTTTCCCAGCCTCAGCCCAGGGAGTCAGGCTTTTTCGCTGACTGGTGTTGCGAGCGTGGCCAGCTCTTCTGTCAGCACTTTCCTCTCCTTCATCTTCACGCGCAGAGCCTCCATTAGCTGGCCGGCAGAGGGGATCTGCAGGGGAGGGGATGGATAGAAAAAGGGTGTGAGGGTGGTAGTAAAAGGGGTTTGAGAAAATGAGGAAAACACACCAATGCACCACTGTAAAAAATAAATTTTAAAAAGAGTCAGATTTTTGACACCTGGCAGCTTTTCAGAGAGACTATGTGCTGTTTTGTGAAACCACAGAACCTCAGAGGGGCCTGAGGACTTTTCAAACTTTTGAGGGACCATCCATGTTGAGTGTTTTTATAAAGCAATTTATAAAACAGGCTACACAGTTCCAGTTTCGACACCTAATTTTGCCCTTTACTTATCTGAGATTCCATTTTCTATCCTCTATTCTCAATTAGTGGTACAGTAATGTACGATTCTTAAGTATTAAAGCATAGTTTCACTTTTTTCTTTAAGTCTTACTTAAAGCAAAACTTGCATCCTCATACTGTATGTACATTTAAACAGTTATTGTTCGCTGTAGTTGTTTCTACTGTCCAAAGTGGCAGTGAAATGTCATTTCAGTGTAAGAGACACGGGACAAAATCCACAGTCCTTTTTCTGTGCAAAATTGCATTAGGTTCGAGCTAAAGATAGTCTAGCTTACCAGATGACAGTGCTGGGATAAAGCACGTTTTTTTGTTTAGCAAATGTCTCCCCATCCACTATCTCTACTATCTATTTTGCAAAGGCACCGTCACTGCATCCAGGGCGTAAAGAGAAACAAGCTACTGCATTTTTTCCCCCTATCCCAGAATATATAAGAGGTGTAGGCAGACATACTCCAGCGCATATGGTCTGACAATGTGAATCTAAGCTAGAGCTAATATGAGGGCATCGGTAGTGTGAGTCAGACTCATCGCCATAAAGAGATATCTGCATGAAGACTATGGTAAAGGCGTGTTGGTTTCTGTTTGTAGTTTGTTTGTAGTATTGACCAATCACGCTTGAGCGGACTTTGGTTAAACAGTCAGTGAGGAGAGTAAAAGAGGTGGAATGCATTGGCCAAACTGCAATCTTGAAACCCATCTGCTGTCATCTGACAAGGATTTAGCTTTTTATTACCTTTTTTATTGATCTGTATTCATATGCAGATATCTATTTATAAAGATAAGCCAAAATGTCGTCTGGGCATAAAAGATCTACAAAACTTATCGACTCGGACTATAAACAATGGCTGGCGCACAAAAGAGAATTCTTGTCCCGGATATTCATTATCTGCTGGCTACACTGGAAATATTGGCTATTCCCCCCCAAAGACTAAACTGTTGTCGGACCGATAGCCAATGCGTTCCAAGATTGAAGTCAAACAAATCAAAAGGGCATCTGCCAAATCAGCCTTCTCATTCTGTTGTACTGAGAAATGTTGTACTAAAATGGCCATAACGTTGGAAGATCTCCACTCGATTTAACAAACCTGTTATAAGCTTTAGCAAAATTTTAGAATTAATTTTGCATTGGAAAAGGACTGTGAATTTTGTACCTCACAATACACTTGAATTGTGTCAGAGGAGGATCTTTTCTTGGCCAATATGGACAGGAGAAATTATTACAGCATGTGAGTAGTGTTTTGTGACCGACTTGAAAAAAAATGTTTAATTGATCCTTTAAGCACAGGAATATTGAGAACAGTGCTATTTATTTTGGTTGGCTAAACATACACTACGCTTTCTCCAGAGGGATCACTTTTCAGTAGACACGCCTCAGGGAAGGGCTGCACGATTATGGTCAAAATGATAATCACGATTATTATGATCAATATTGAGATCAGGATTAACTATGACAATTTGTTGTGGATTTTAACCAAAACAAATTTTATTGTCACATAGGCTATTTATAACTGCTTTCACATCCATATTGTGCTACATTCCGGCTAATACATCCATTTTGTGCTACATTAAAGTTGCATGTTGTTTGCCTGTTATCTACCGGACGAAATATCAACGCTGATTTAGGTACCGCATTACGGTGCTACTTAAATGTCTGCGTTGCTCTCTGATGCTCCAAAACAGACGTAAGAGGCAACAGAAACATAGTAAACACTAATTACACGTTACACAGCTGGTAACGTTAACATTAGCTACAATAGTAACTGGATTAACAAGGCTAAAATGTTTTTTAACAAAGCTAAACGGTGTAGAGTGACTGTATTTCACTGTAGAGGATTCTAACACTGGTATATACACAGTCTGCCCCCAAAGCTACGAGCCAGGGCTCCAGACTAACTGTTGCCTTAGTTGCACTAGTGTGCCTAACCTTTTTTATTTAAGTGCACCGGCACAAAATTTAGGTGCACCCAAAGTTTTCCTTGTGTAGCCGTTAACGCCACAATTTTAAGGTCACCTTTTTATCATGGATCATATATATTCATATATATTACGTAAAAGATTTTAAACAAGACACAAAACTGTAAGCTATATAAAAATGTAAAAAAAATGTTTAAAGTACTTCACTGAGCTGCAAAACTAACACACGCACGCACACACACATTGATTCTTGTCTTGATCTTGCACTAATCCAGAACTAAAAATCATATCTCTGTATCCTTTGGCTGAATGGCAATACACAATATATATCTCTGTATTTTTTTACAAAGTGGGCTAAATGTTCATTTTTAAGTCAAAGCCACTTTTCACAAGCTCTTTTATTAAAACAAATTAGGATTGAAATAAAATGCAAAGACCGTCCCAGATTGAAAATATACAGCTGCAAAACATGTAAATGAAAATTATCTTAAATAAATAGCCTAGGATATATTTAAAAAGAAAATTATCTCTGAGAATGCTCCTTCATTTGTCTTCAACAACAATAACAGACTGATTAAAAGAGAGAAGGAGACTCATTATGAATGGGTCCAACACGCGTCGAATGGCGAGTCAGCGGAGTTACACACGTCGTGTATTAAATGTCTGTATTGTCACTGCGCTGCATTTTTACGAACTGTGATATTCTGGCAATGGGTCACATCTCTGGCCCAGGTCCAGCAGGCTTGGTCTCACATGCTGTTACTCAATGAACTGAAGTGAGTTGCATTCAATAACTTCTGTGTTTGTCGCCGTGGCGGCCGCAATAGCATTTACCAGAAAAAACACTGGTACAAATACAGGTTTTCCTCTCATGCTTAACTAAATACAACTGTGTTAATAACAATTAAAACTGAGGACAAATGTCAGAAGTGTGGACCGGCGCTGTCGCTGCTGTGTCTCTCCATGTTGCTGGGGAGCCGTGTGTGAGTTAATGAGGGCGGGGCTGCGCGGAGAAATCCAAACACAGGCACGGCTTTACAGAAGAAATGGGTCATGTAATGCAACATTAAACTATATCGATATAAACTACATTGCTTCGTTTGTGGAGAGGCAGCGGATATCAAGACATTAGATGCACCGGTACGACCTAGGAAAAATGTTAGTCCCACCCAAGAGCCCTGTGAGCTAACAGACACTAACTAGCACCGACTAGCACTGGTCACTGCTGTTGTCTGAAAAACAACACAGACGGGACAAAATGTTGTGTTTACTAGTAAACTGGTAAACCTAGTGACCAACGTATAACCGACTGCTATCTGTTGTGGGATTTTCCCCATGTTACTCTGTCCTCTGTGACTGTCTACATCTAGAAATTAAGCTGCACATATATATCGCACATAGCATATCGCTCGATCACGCAAATTTAATCGCAGGAAGCCAAAATTGTGATTGTGATTAAAATTTGATTAATTGTTCAGCCCTACTTCAAGGCATAACAAAAACATCATGAGCATCGATGGGGAAATGGGAAAGGATGAGAATATATGTACAGGTATGTCCACTTAATCATACAGGATTACTAAGGTTGAGTGTGAAGGAACTATATGTGTTTAGTTAGTTGTTGTCGTGGAAACAATGGAAGAAAAAAAAGCAGGCTTCTCCTCAGAGTTCTGGCTCATTTTGTTTTTCCCCTGTATCACCACAAGGATCAAAGGCTGGCATTCATACTGTATAGCCCATAGATATTCACTTTAAGTTATGTGTAGCCTTTACAAGCGCCATTTTCAAGCGAGGGAAACTAATTCATTCCCTGAGTAGTTCCCTAAGTCACATGGCATAAGATGAGATGTGGACTGGCCAAGCTGAAAATAGGGATTTCAAAATCATAAAATCTTTCACTTTTAATCTCTTGAAAGAGAATGTGAAAACATAAGCTATTGAACCATACACAGAGAAAACAGGCTGACACAAGTCTGAAGTGCTGTAACAAACTTTGCTGAATAACATTTGCATCAAGGAATACAAGGCATCGTGTTTCTTTGAAGTGTTTAATACAAAATCATATTGGAATTAGGTCTGCAGCTGACATGTTTTAAGGATATCTAATTACTAATCATCTTATCAGTTTCCAATATGTCTGGAGAGAGTAAGAACCTCAGAAACTCGTATAAAACACACACAGTCATGCTGCCCCTTGACACATCTCTCCTCTTCATTAAAGGTAACAGGAGCAGAGACGCAAGGCCCCGTGTGCCGGGAAGTGTGTGTGTATGTGTACGTACTTGAGCATGTGTGCTGTGGGGAATCAGTTCCAAAAGCACTGGATGCATCAAACACACAGCGCTATTCCTCAGAGAACCACTACAGTGAAGTAACTGCTGAGACAACTCCCTCTGCCTCTGTCCTCCAGAGAGAATTATTCACTCTCTCTGTCTCTCTATCTCTCTCTCTCTCTCTCTCACACCCACACACACACACACACACACACACACACACACACACACACACACACACTCTTTCCCAATCAGCTAATTGCACTTAGAGCCACTAACTATGCAAACAAACCCACTAAAATAGAGACACAGCCACAACACAAGGCTCTATGGGACAGCAAAAAGGGAGACTGGATCATTAAAAGTACCGATATGGGAATATGGGTAAACAACACTAACAGGTAAACATGATCTAGATAAACCTAAGATGAGTGAGATTTAAGTCTGAAACAGATGTTACAACTATGAAGGAAACCCCATCTTCTTTCAATTCCTTCATCTTAAGTACTTTTAGGGCATTTTGAGTCTTCAACTCGACAGTGGAGAGACAACAAGACAGAAAGGGAAGAGAGTACTGGGGATGTTGCACTTTATGGTCTGCTTCTTAACTTCTAATCCACGGGGGTGCACAAAAACTGTGTACAGTAACTTACTGTATAGACAAAGATACACCAGCATCAACATCTTTATAAAGCTTCATTAAAGTTGATTTGTATGTCACCAAGTACAGTGAGAGAACATTTTGGATTCTTGGCCGATGAATGATTCTATTGCAATTGATAAAATACCTCTCATTCAGATTCATCTCCCTATGGTGTGTGTGTGACTCACATCAGCAGCTTCTGGCACAAGGAAACACAAGCACTCATACACAGGCTCACAGACGGGACAATCAGGACTATCCTTTCCTTTCATCTAACTGCCACATTTGTTGGGGACCAAAACCCTGCAGGATGGTTGGAGGTAAGCTGTGATGCAGCTGCTCTACCGCATCCCCTGGGCTGCTTAAGGCAGTGTTAGGAACTGGCACTAATGTTATGCTACAGTTGATTTAGCTGGGCCCCTGTCCCCTTTGGCAGAGCTAGCTTGCGCCAGCACTAGGCAACGCAGCCGCGGTTTTGCAAGAGGCCCTGTCCCCTATGGCAACACTAAAAAAGCTACTGTAGCATTAAGCCATGCTAACTCACATCCATTACTATTCAACAGGCCCTGCAGAGAAGACCTTTTGTCTAGGTGTGATTTCATGAACATGTTTCAGAAGTGAACTGACATGTAAAGCCACTGACACTGACAAGTGTGTGTGTGTAAGAGTGAGCGTGTGAATGCATGCATGCGTGTGTGCGTGTGTGTGTGTGTGTGTGTGTGTGTGTGTGTGT
>NC_045734.1:10409812-10413386 GCF_008692095.1 Etheostoma spectabile
GTGTGTGTGTGTGTGTGTGTGCGTGCGTGCGTGCATGTGTGTGTGAAGACAAGAACAAGAGCTGCAAGCAAAAGGTGTTTTTATGAGCCAATTAAATGACATTGCTATTCTACAGCCTGGGGCACCCCTCAAGGCAAGAAGCAGCTCAAAGTTGAAGCACTCCAGTGACCATTGTCTGGTAGTGGCATTACACACATCAACTTTTTTTTCTTTTTAAAAGATCGATCATTCCAGCTCTTTTGTCTTCTCCCTCGGAACGGGTTAGCACAATTATTTCCAAGGGCCCAATTTGTGAGTAGTTGTAAAGATTGTGTCAGGCTGCTGGATATCTAAATGAGTCAGAATGAAGAAGGAGGGGGAATCAAAGAGCCTAAAAGAGATATAAGGGGGTACATCTTTCAAATTTCTGCATGCCCTCAGCATGTTACTATTAATTGTTCTTTTGCAGTTATTTCTCAGTTTATCTCCATATCAATATAAATGCCATGTAATGTATGATTAGGCAGATGTTGCTGCTTAATTAAACTGCAATTTAAAAAATTACATTTAGATCCTTCCAAAGTCCTACAGGAGTGTCTACCTGTAACAACAGCATACCTTATAGTTGTATAGTGTATAGTATCACTGTAATAAACAAGGAAGTACACTACTGGTTAATCTAATAATAACCATAAAAATTAAGGCTTTGGATCTGATTAACACGACAGGAGCGTTTTCACAGTGGTGAAGGATTCCTGCTATACATCTTTGTCCCTGGCTGGTTAGCCGTCTCCAATCTAGGCCACTATTCAAGGTAAGGGAGAAGTAGTTAGAGTAGTTTTCTCACAGAGAGGTAAAAACAGCTCTTTGATCTTTGATCTTCTCACTTTTGTTTGAAAATCAAATTTATCAAACGGGGGAATAACAACAACAACAGCATGATAAATAGATAAAAAAAAGCCCAAGCACAAAGGCACCATACTAAAAAGTCTTGCATTTGATTATCTCCTATAATGAATATGTCACATTTGCAAAGAGGGGTTCAGGTAAGAAAATCACTAAAGCACCGACAAGCCTATTCTCTTCCTCTCCTTCGTAATTACCTACCCCTGCAGTGGAGCAGATCCCTCTCTTTTCTCCCCTTTAGGTCACTAGAGACTGATATGAAAGGGAATTGGACACTTGGGGCCACAAATACTGTAATTAAAAATCTCTTCTTTTCTTGATACGTTGTTTGGAAACATCATTTCAGTGTGCAACATGCATTTGTTAAGGATCTGACCTAAATACACCCAAGATTAAACACCGGAAAGCACCAGGTCTTTGTTTCAGGTTCCTACTCATTAGGTGTAAAAATGAGGTGATTCAAGCACGATTGGGGTATAAATATAGAAAGGTGATATCCATACAAAACAGATGCAACCTTTAGGTAGAATTCAGCAATCACGAACACACCCGCGATTACCAGTATGGCTCATTGGCCGAGGTAATGTACTGGGAAGCAGTTACAATCAACAAAAGTGTCTGTGTCTGCATCAAACTGTCACATACAAAACAAGAAGGTGCTAAGAATTGTTCCCTTCCAATGCTTGTTACCTGACATGAGGGAATTTAACACACCTCGCCATCTCTTCAATGAGGAAATGTCTATTTTCATCCTTAATTTTCTTCTTGTAGTAACTTAAAGAGCAAAAGTCCACTGTGCTCCAAAGGACGACCTTTGGTTACAATCAAACTGGCAACAACCTTAAAGCTCCAAAATAGCATCATAACTCAAGAATAATATTGTCATTCACCTGGCCTATTTTAACTGATCTCCAGAAATGTGCTGTTTCATATACTGTAGCTTATCTAGTTAAGTAATCAACCCAACAGTTTTAATGGCTAAGGAACAGCAGCAAGCTGTATCTGTTCATCTATTGATGTGAAATGCAAGCACAGGTACGTACCGGATAAATCAAAGCGTGCTCTGGTATTATCAACAACAGTAACACCAGTCTGCTCCTGGGATTGACCCTCCTGGTCCTTGCAACTGTCCCAGTGACATATTTACAGTAAAAAGGCTCGGCTTGAGTCCCTCTCCACACACACATACAAACACATTTACAGAGACAGAAAAAGAGTGGCTGATTTAATTAGCTCAATCATTAAATGAGGCTTAATTAGAGTCACTTTCCTTCCGAGAGAAGCGTGGGACTCAGAGCTGTTCCTTGTCGTTACAAAGGCATAATGAGCCACACTACACAACAAACTACCCCTCACCCTCACAGCACTGACAACAATAGAAAACTTTCTTGCTGCATTAGCACTGTGAGTAAGGCATGGAGCCTTTGATATGTTTAATACAAAGGGTTAATGATGTAATGCCCTATGGAACTACCCATATGGTGAGAGGCTTTGAAAAGAAATGACATGAATAAAGTCGGTTATTTAACTAGATAAACTATGTCATTAATACCGTAGCAAAATGCAGCAGCAGCAGCAACTCCCTAAAATTCAATGAGGGTTTGAAATTACAGGAAAAATTTCAACCCTGTAGTTCATCCATTAATGCCTTTGATGTTTTTATAATAAGTCCATTCGAAATTGGTCCAGCCTGTCTCTACTAGTGTCTTAAAGTAATGCTCACCTGCTTGTTATAGTTTGGAGGCTGATAAGAAGTGATGCTTGTACGTCTCCCTCGGGTGTGATTGTGAAGTAAATATTAGCAGGCCCACAGCGGCACCCCATACCAGTAAACCAAACCACTGTCCTCTCATAAAGAAATCAACAGAGTCAATGACTTTTTAAATGTTATTATGCTGTCATGAGGCTTGAGATGGGTATGTGTGTGTACAAAATGAGTCTGAATAATGATCTGGAGGGAGCGTGTGTGTTTGCATGCATGTGCACACACTTGCATGCACATGGTCCTCCTGTTCATTATTGGCCAGCAGCAGAAGCCAGTCATTTCCCTGTCTTCATAAAGACTTGGCCCATTAAATCCTACCTCTAGTCAATAATTAGGACTCCACAAATAAACCAAAGGCAATTAAATCAATGCTTCCCCGGGCCGGTGCCTGGACCCCATGGCCCACATGGACACTCCATCTTCTCTGCTGGCCTTATTCATGGTGGGTTGCGGTGGAGCCATACAGTACACCCCCTGGCCTGCTCATGATTATTACATAGCACCTTCCCTTGATTCTGGCTATGGAGTTTTGCTTATGGTGGCTCTCCACTGAGAGGCGTAGGGCTTGATTTCATTAACTCACCAGTGGAGGTGAAAGACGAGAAAATGAATGCAATGTTTCATTTGGTTTTGAGTAGACGTGTGGGGCAGCGATGAGGGGGCTCCAGAAATCTATGCCACTTCACTGGCATCAACGGAACAGTAACTCAACACATTCACGTCACCTACCACCATGTATGCAACACACTGTTGTGGATGTCTCTCTTTCTTGTTAGGTTGACATGTGGCAGCGCACGACAGCAATGGCGAACAATGGCCCACACACAGAGACACAGATGCACACATACATACCACTCTTCAGCTCTTTCAGATCTGAGGGCGCGCTCACACACACACACACACACACACACACACACACACACA
>NC_045734.1:10413396-10425021 GCF_008692095.1 Etheostoma spectabile
CACACACACACACACACACACACACACACACACACACTGAGTGATGGGTTTGCTATTGACAGGGCCACTGAGATAATAAAGTGCTGTCCCACTGGCAGCTCCATTAGGCACTGACAGTGACAAGATGAGGCTGTCGTGAGAGTGCACATCCACACAAGAATACATCCACATACCCAGACATACACACACAGTTGAACACATCCTCATCCTCTTTCAGTGACAGCCAGCCAGTTAAGGACATGGATCTCTCTCTTTCCTTCCACTGGGTCTATTTCTGTCACTGTGTCTTTTAATCCAAAGAAGTGTGTGTGAGTGCAGCTCGGGGGTAAGATCATATCACTATTAGGGGAGTGTGTTATTAGTGTCACAGGCAGGGTGACAGGCCAGGCCATTCCACTTCACAGATGTTCTGCTTGGTGAGCCTTTCATAAGCTTTGACAGAGAGTAGAGAGGCAAAAATGATAGAGTATGAGTTCTTCAAGTGTTTTCCCTTACTAAGAAAACGCTCACTTCTCAGCATTAGTGGACATGTGCAGTATAGACATGTTATCAAAACGTTATCAAAACGTCAACAATAGAAGGTCCACTTTAATTAACTAATAGACAGACACTGAAATTGTCTTCATAGACCCATCCCTTGGTCTCTTAGTATGTAAGCTGTCACACCAGCCTATCAAAAAAACCTGACAGAAATACGAGAGACACATGCAGAGACAGAGCCTGGTGTTCGCTTGATACGACAGCATGCATTCAAAACCAGACGGGATAGAGAAAAGAGGAAAAATAAATAGAAATAAATAAATGAAAACCCCCCCCCCCAAAAAAACAGAACTAGATGGACTTGAAAGGGGATAGAAAAAGTCTGTTAGTCTGTGAGGGGAGATGACTGCGGTGGTCCCAGCGGTCTCCACAGAGACCTAGGGGCGAGTCTCAGCCTTGTCATACTCCAGTCTTCTCCTCCTCCACTCCCCACATCAGCTCCTCCACTCCCTCCCCCTTCCACCACCCCTGTTCTGCCCACGGAAAACGTCGATAGCAGGCTGCCGGTGCCGAGGTCTCTGGTGGACACTAGCTCATTCTCTCGGCATCGACAGACCCGCCAAATCAATATTTAGTTCCCCACTAACAAGCTGCCTCGGGGTCTGAGCCAAAGAGAGAGAGAAAGAGAGGAAGAGAGAGGAATGCAGGACAGTGGAGGATGGCAGAGAGAGACAGAGAACAGGGACTGAGAGCTGTCCAGCTAGAAGGGAAAAACATGGATTCAGTAGTGTGTGTGTGTGTGTGTGTGTGTGAGTGTGTGAGTGTGTGAGTGTGTGTGTGTGTGTGTGTGTGTGTGTGTATGTATGTATGTGGGAGGGGGAGAGGAAGGTGGAAAGGTCAGAAGAAGATCTGGGGAACAGGAAAACAGTGTCTGGTGTGTGTCGTGGTGCAAAGGCGACGCATGAGTGCCTGCGGCAGCCGCTGACAAGAACACAGGAAAGACACACATACACAGAGTCGACACTCTCAATCATACACATATCACAGCGAGGAGACGTTGACAGTACTCAAGTAAAGCTCCAGCAGAGCACTCACAGATGAGTGGCTGCGCACACATGCACACGCATGCACACGCATGCACACGCGCACGCACACGCACACCCACACACACACACACACACATAGTAAGGATGTAGTTGCTTTTCTTTGTTTAATCTTTTGCATCATTGTTGTTGTTTGGGGTTTACTGTATTTGGGTTAAACCGGGGCCCAAATTCTTCTACACTGGAGACTAACAAAGCCACATAACTGCAATGTTAAGGTTAATATTTGGTATAATTAAAGAATGTCTAACAGCCTTTGGCTTTGTAATTATTTTTAGTTGGATACACAAAGTTACACTATCATTCAATCCTTAAATAAAAATATAATTATATATATATATATATATATATATATTATTCTTTAACTAAATTACCAATCAAAAAGTCAATATATAACAAATTATCTCTTTAATACATTTAACTTGGTAATAATAGCTACTTTTAACAATATACTGTATGGCTTTTTTCAGACATAAATGTAAACATCTGACCAATTTAAAAATGTTGCAATCAAATAATTTGTTTCCGCTTCGACCATTTCAACTTTCTCTATGTCACTGACACCCAGTCAGTGAAAGAAAATTATAAAATAGTGGCGGAGTGATAACAAAAAGAGTACCCTTTTTTTGCTCATGTGAAGCAATACAAATCAGTGGCTGTCATCTTTCTTAATTAACTTGAGGAAATTACACCAGTGCAAGTTTTTGGCAAATTGTTTCCAAGTAAGAATAACACTCTGCTCCATTTGAACTTATCTTTCTTTCCATAAACTTTAAAAAGTTTTTGCTAATTTTCTGTTCCCTTTTTTACACTCCATACACCAGTTTTTATACAAATCTACACCTAAAGTAAGAGCTGTGCTAGCCAGGAAATTAATTATACAATGAAGGGAGGCTGTTGATTGACTTGTGTTGTCATTACTGCGGATGGGTGTGAGCCTGACCTTCTGCTGGAGAATGTGGTCCAGGTGGTCCAGCCACTCCTGGTCTCTTGGGCTTTCTGAACGGGCCTCTGCCCCCTGCAAACACAAAAGCAAATACATTTATTTCAATGACAGGTAGGAGACTAAACGATAATCTTAGGAATCTTAGCGTTTTGTATATGGAAAAAATATGAATATTTCAAGTGAATCAGACTAGAAATACTTGATGTTTCAACAGAGAACCTGCTGCTACATCTTTAGATTGGCCTCTGTGAGTCTCCTGCTTGACGGCAAAATTGTAGCATCACACCAGCGAGGACCTTGAAGAAGCTCTCTGGAGACTCAGTGGCAAGGTATGCCATTACACGTTTGCATGCTACTCATGTATGAAGACCTAACAGAGTGGTAGCCTTGTTACTGTTAATGAACAGAAAGAAGAGCGACTGCGCGGCCATGTACAGCTCAGCACTAATGCGTTACCTCTTCACTTCAAACCCCAGGCGTTGCTCGAAATGATGTGACGAGCCTTGTACTGCCTTACAGGGACACAGGGAGGGCAGGAGGAGGAGAAAAGTGCGTGTGCGGCTGAATCTAAAAGTCCCTACGCTTGCAGACGGACCTAACAGGCACAGTCCTGTGAAGTCTGGGACAGCAAAGGACTGTCCAATGTCAAAAGTCCACAAGGGGGCTCATGCAGACTTTATGTGGAGTTTAATGGAATCTGCTTCGGGTGCTGACTTCAAGAGTGCGCACTGAAGATAACCCAACATTCATATCATTATTAGTGTGAGTCAGTCAAAAAATCTGCAACCTACATTTTAAGGACCTTCAGCTGAGAAAATGATTAACAATGTTAAAGTTAGGTGTACAGTGCCTGTCAATCATATTATCTCTATTATTTTGCTTAAAGCAGCCAATTGAACACATGTGGCATAAATACCAAATGTGAAGAACCATAGAAAAAAATAAAAATAAAATATAAACTCCATTTAATAAAAGCTTTTTAACCTTTGCACTTTAAAAAAGCAAAGTGCCTTGCTTATTGGGAAGAAATCATTTCCTTTGCTGGACCCAATTTTACACAACTGAGAAAGATACTCAGTGAGCTGGTTAGGACTAGGGCTAAGACAATTACTAAAAATCATCAACGCAAATTCTTTGCATCAAAGTTTTGCCTAATCCATTAAACTATATACAACCCATTGTCTTTCACACGGATTATTATTACTGTCACGCACAGCACGCACGTGTACAGGTGACGTGAAGAAGATGGTGCGGATTGCAAAATGGAGGGAGAAAGAGAAAATAGAGAGGGAAGAAGAGAGAGGACAGGGACTTTGGACAGAGAGTGATCATTTCAAGCTGTAACAAAATAAAAACTTTGTACTCTGTAGTGTGTCTATTGTGAAACGGAACTAGTTACCACAGTAGCACAACATCAATGCTTTAGCCTCTCAGCATGAAGCATCTGGTCTAACGTTATGCATGTCCTCGGAGCGGACCTAACACAAGGTAACGTTACCGTTAGCATTAAAATAAATCAACAGGATTGCTGGTTGAGCAATGAGCTCTCCGCTCATGACGCAAAACCCAGGGAGTCACACACTTTCCACACTGCAATGACACAGAACTGGTTAGTTGGTGAGTTGTTCATTTTAAAAGACCGGTCTTATTGTTTCTATTGTATATTTACTATTGCTCTTTAATATGCAAAAGTATTTCTCGATTAATCGATTTAATAATCAGTAAAATACTCAACTTCAAAAATAAGCAATAGCTAAAGCCCTATCTGGGACGTTTAAGATTTTGGCATTGGCCATATCCATGGCCACGAGTAAGGTTGGGAGGGTTGACATTTGGATCAAGCATGCGTTTCTCAGGGGTGTTCCCCAGCTTTTTGGTACCCTCTATGTGTGATCCCAGGTGATAGCAGTTGGTCTAGGCTGATTTCAGTGTATGCCTTATTGTGCCTGGTGCTCCAAGTAACTGAGAAGTATGCAGAGACCAAGGGTGGGGAGTGTGTGGTTATAATAGCGAGAGAGAAAAAGAGGGTGAGAGAGGTGACTACTTCTTTCAAGCCTTCCGCAGAGGTGAACATGGTGTGTATAGAGGTGCATGTGCGTGAGAGTGCTTGCCCACCCTTGGTAGAAATATAACAAAGCACTGACCCTCTATCAAACATTAGGTGCAAAACAAACTGGCCAGGCAATTACAGGCTTATTACATCTGGGTCATTAACTCCACAACAAGTTGCCAGGGGAGCCTGGAGCTGCTCGGCCCTCTCTGGTCCTCTGTTGAAAGCTATGGAATGGACAGAGGCAAATAAACAATGTGCAGTGAGATACATGTGTGTAAGCATGTCTGGATGTTTGAGCACACTTTGGCGCCTTCTTTGCATTTATATACATACTTGTACAATGATTTTGTGTTTGTTTGTATACAGTATGTGCTAGTGTGTAAGGAGCAGCTGCTAGTTTCTATTTGACTTTTAAAAGCTTTAAAAATCAATTAATACATTAAAAGCACACAAAAAGAAAACACATTCCCCATTCCCATGAAATAGCTGAAAACATGTTCATTGCTGTCTATAACTACAGAACCAGCTGCACAAATACTGTAGCCTTGTGACAACCACATTTCTGTTCAGAAAAATACCTCAAGCAAAAGCTCTGGTTTCTTTGCAGGGACAAATCCACAAACCAAAACTAATGCTATGGAGGAAAGAAAATATGCAGTCCATGGAAAAGATGGTGGTCATTACACAGAGGTCATTTGGTCCCAAAGTTCTCCTAAAATATTACCACAGCCAGGAATAATTCATTTAGAAATTTTGATAAGTCTGAAATTCAAAAATACATTGATTTCAAAAGCAAGTACCAGTGCCCTACAATGTTAAAAACCTCAGCAAACATTGTTGACAAGAGAAATCTGCCAAACTAAAGAAAAGTAGCAGTGGAGTATTCTCATTTAAAAGTAAAACTGAAAAGTAAAAGCAGTCCCATTGGGCCCTGAGCTCTCATTCAGCACACTGGTATCGCACTACCATGTGAATAAATGAATACACTTGCTATCTGTTGGACTTGTTGAAGACTTCTGGGACATTCTGATAACCTCATGTCACATCCTCAAGTCTACAGAAAAACATCTACAATCTAAAAAGATTGTGCAAAAGCTCCGTACATTTCTTTGAGTGAGGGGCAAAAGATATTCCAGTTCTGAAACAAGTATCATGACACCTCAACTCTGTGCCAAACTTTTAAATCATTTTCATTGTTGTTCCAACTATGTGTCACAAACCAACCTCAGTTCATATGGTGGTTTGTTGTAGTCAAACATACAGTATATCCATCTTTTAAATGCTCACAACTACTGAAGTCTTGTGTGCTCAGCTAAAGAATAGTTAAGTTCAGGCTGGTTTAAGTAGGGTGCACTTGATTTTGTGTTACCTCCAAGCCCAAGCTGACCAACATCTACATATAGAAACACATTTCCACACAGATCACACATCTGTACAGATGCATGTACAGAAACAACCATTTATCTCGGGATCTATTTCTGACGTTCAAAATTACATCTGGTAACACACACCTATACTGTAAACAAAACAGAAAAAACACACCCACCATGTTCAGGCAACAAGCAACACGCCATTTAACCACCATTAATACGACAGAAGAAAAAAAACAGGTGGTGAGGAGAAGAGAGGGTTTTACACGCAATTTTCAGCTCTGATTAGAGGGACTTTTCGTCAAGTGAGAAACTGTTTGCTGTCATCTCCTGGGTGGAGCTGGGCTGCAAAGGGCTAAAATTGGTTTCAAGTGTGAGTGAGTGCCTAGAGCGCCCTCTCTCATCTTGTGATAGATGAGAGGAAGTCCCCTGGGATGGGAGGTTGATTGTAACATGGGATTGCTAATTGATGACATAGCAGGGTATGATCTATAGTAGCAAAAGGGCCCATCAAGTTGGAAAAGAGTTTAAAACTCAGACTTTTGCAAGCGGCCAACAGTCAATAGCAAGGATTTTCAGTTTGATGAAAAGAGTTGTACTTACTCAACTTGTGCGGTATTAAATCTTGTATCAAGTTGATAGGTGCTGCAGATGTTGACAGGTTTTTGATCTTGTTGTGAGTAAGAAAACCGGCTTTAAACATGAAGCCACAGCCTTTTCTAATGGACTGCAACTTCCGAACTTATTAGTGACATACCTTGGTTTGTGGTTCACCTTTACTTAGTGTTCAACCTTGCTTACCTGCCAGAATATATCTACCCATTAATAAGAGGTCAGACAGAAGCAGAGATTTCCAGCAAGGCTAGATACTGTTAGATAAAGGCAAAATGAATTTAGAACATAAATATTATGTTTCTACATATTTCCTCTCTTCCGCACCAATGTCAATCTACAGCATCTGTTTCCACAGGATAAGCCAAATTTACTATAGCACCTCATTTAGTCTCAATTGAAAAACAGGCAAAGATACAAGTTGATATTGATGTAATAATTCTTTTCCCAGTCCTCTTGTGCAATCACAAAGCAGAACATGCTGAAAACTTTTAGGATGTTTTTTAAATTTGACAGAACAGAAAATCTATTACAGGTATGTTGAGTGCTCTGGGCGTAATCTAGACTTGATATAGATCCTAAAGTTGGCATTTATATGAAATGTTGACCTACTGTCCCTTGGCTTTACCTGATCAGTGTCCATTATGTCCGCGAGATCATTCTCTGACATATTGAGGATGGAGGCAGCGATGGACTTGGCTTTGATCATAGACTTGACTGAGAGGCCGCCCTTTGCTGCCACAGCGTTGGACTGCCTCAACCTCCTCCTCTTCATCAACTGCTGCTTGACCTCTTGAACCTCTAAAAGTATTTCACTGCCCAGGGCCTGAAGGGGGAGGAGAATAAGGAATAAAAAAAGAAGAGGATGATGAAATGGATATAGAAAAACAAGAGGGATAACTCTGCCTGGCAGATGAATAAATGAAATTGATCAAGCATGCACCAGAAAGGCCTAGTACATTATGGAGGAATATTGAGTTTGACACACTCAGATTTTCTTCGGTTTCGCCTCACGCTCCCTTGTAGGAATGTGGACCTGAGGGTTTGTTGCCCTGTCAATTGAAAGCTGAGGGAACACAGCTTTGATACCAAACGTACCCCAAGTTTTGCTAAAATCTCCACAGACAGAGAATCATGCACCAGGGAGAGAAGGAGAGAGCTACTGAAAAAAAACGCCATTCATTTATTTATTTGCTTTCTCAATGTCTCACTGTACAACAGGGCAGCATAACACCGTCAATAATTAAGCTATAAGGAGCTGTTCCAAATGTTGCCCGAGTGAATGGGAAGCGAGACAAGGCAGGCCTGGGATGGCACAGTTGTCGGGCACTAAATGGGAGTTTGCTCTAAATACAGAGAGACAATTAAATGTTAAAACTGCCACTGTACACAAGAAAGGCAATAAAGTAAACTCCCCTTTGCTTCATTTTGAGCTTATTGATCGAGGCAATAATCTTCTGTATCATTCCCTTGTAAGCCTGCTGAAAAGCTGACCTTGGAATAGATGGTCAGATGAGGGAAAGATAGAGACAGGAGAACTCGCTGTACACAAAAACAGAATAAAAAAAACTCTTGGACAGTACACAATATAGCCAAGCAAGCAAGCAAAAAGTACAGTGTGTGCACACATACAAAAACAAAAGTACAAACATATGAAAACACTCAAGTGCATTACAGTAACAAGGGTAATCACACATGAACAATGTTGAATTGCAGCAAACATCTCAGCTCCTCTCTCTTAATTTCTCACAGGTGGACCAGGGGCAGTTTACAAAGCAAGTGGTGGTTCTCACAGGACAGTACTGAATAAGTGGTTTGAGGCTCACAGCAGGAGCACGCGGAGCACTGCTATTTGTCTATTAGCGACATCAAATATACCCAAGCAGAGCAAAGGCATTCAGAAATCCAAAGGTGATAAGTAAGAACAACAACAGGATCACATTATACGAAGCCCATACGGATTACAATAATGATAAAGTGAAGAGAACAAGGGTTAAATAAATGTACTCACAGAGTAAACACTGTTTTTTCTACTCACGTCTAATGTGTAAACTGTATCTCTTTAAAATAAAACAAACGTGTGAATTGTCCTTGAAATCAGCGAGTCCAGATGCTTTTAGACTTACATCTTTCTCAATAACAGAAGTGAGACCAGTTTCATTTAATTTAATTTCAAATCCAGTTTCATAGGTGGCCTACAAACTACATCCATGTACTAGGTGTAAATAAGTAAAATAAGACTGTAAAGAGGACGAGCAAAAATCATAATAACCATCGTCCACCTCCTAATGAAGGGAGGCAGCTTTAGCTCTTTTTGGTGATCTAAGAGCTGTGTGTTTACCCTTAAGGAATACACAGCTCATTAACTAACAGTCGGAGATCCTATTCTTTTATTTACAGCCTAATAGATATTCACTGTGACCAGTCAAGGGTTACATTCAATTGACCTAAACCCTGCATGAGGAAGAATCTAGAAAGAGATTAAGGGGTGAATTTATCACTCATTCTCAGCCCTGGGAGAGACAAAGGGTGGGAGGGGGGGTTGGAGGGTCTGTGTGCGTTTGCTAAGAGCTCTTAGCCTGGCTAGTACACAATCACAATTGCCAGAGGAGCAATTTAGACAGGACGAGGATTACGGCATAGAGATGGGGGATCAAACGAGCAGCAAAAAGATATCCTCTTTAATAACTAGCTACCTCTGAACCTCTTCACACACATGAGGACACAAAGGGCCATTCAAAAACATAAAGAGCAGAGCGGGAGGAAAAAGAAAGGCTTTCATTTTGTTAGATTAGGCAGGCACTGATGTAAAGAAATAAACAACTGCTGTTAACTGTTCTTCAAATACCAGAGTAAGTTATTTCATTATGTGAGCAACTTTATGAGAAAGGGTATGTGAAAGGGATCCTATAAGATAATCACAGGTAAATGTATTGTTACATAATTGTGGTACTTTGTATCTAAGATATACAGCAATTTCAAGTGATAACAAAAAATACTCATACATCTACAGAAAAAAAGATATTACCCAACATCTGTACAATGCTGCACTTTCCAACAGGGATGACAAGCCAAAATATTCTTTGGAAGATAACTGCCTTTCGTGTGGTGGTGTTTGTGGAGTAGTCACTACATGCAGGGCCACTGTTTAGCAGTTCAACAGAGTGTGCTTAGCCTGGGGCGTGTGCAGGGGCCAAAGGGTTTGCTGGCACACAATAAAAAAAAAAGATCTCCAAACACACACACACACACACACACCCACACACACACACACACACACACACACACACACACACACACACACCACACACACACACACACACACACACACACACACACACACACACACACACACACACACACACACACACACACACACAGCCCTCTGGTCCTGATCAATACATGACAAGAGTAAATCTCCTACGGACGTCAGGCAGTCCAATCAAAGGGCTTGGTGTTCTTATAGGGAATCACAGGAGCCAGGGGGAGGGAAACAATGATGTGAATCCTCAATAACAACACAATGGCCCCACCAGCCTTGGGTTATGGGAATGGAGGAGAGGATTTATGCGAGCGTGAACTGTATTTCTATGCATTTCTATACACGTGTGCTTTCACATGTAGTGCAACCTCAATTTGTAGGTTACGTGTAGATTGCATGCACATGCATGTGTGTCTTCTTCACTATGGAAATGCATATGTGTGAAAAAAGAAAGGCTGAAGGTTAAGATGTGTAAAAGAAATCAGAGGTTAGGAAAAGGAAACAAGAATAAACCCCCTATCAAACTCAAATTCAAGTAAGCTAAAAGTAAGCCATACAAGGACAAGAATACTTGTGTAATTTCTGGTTTGTAAGGAAAAAAGCAATTGTTTAGTTGCCACTAAACTGTGTCTATGATCTGCCACTTGATTTATGTGTGTGTGCCATCACTATCTATCTCTTCCAAACCATTTCCTCCTTTGACAGACAGGTGTCAGCTGAACAGAGTTGATGGACAGACTTTATCACTCTCTGCCAGACACACAGGCAGACTGACACAGACACACAAACACACCTCAAGGTGATGGATTAGGCCGAGACAAAGACAATAGTGCCCATTCCCATTGGGCACACAGTATTCTCACAGTGCTGGCCTGTGTCTCCCTATGTATTGGAAGGGAGTGGAAATGCATAATGGCACATAGACACATTGTTACAAATCCATCCATCCATTTGCTGACACTTATCCAGTTGTGATGGCTGTAGGCTAAGCAAGGCAGTGCTGACGTCCTTCTTCCTAGCTACATCCCCAAGCCGGTCCTGGGTGCTCTTGTAGTTTGCCCAAGCCAGGTGAGATGTGTGATCTCCCCAATGTGTTCTGGGTAGGACTGGACGATTAACAGAAAAGTAAACAATGGATGTCCTCTGGACATGTGGTCTTAGGTGCCCTTGCCACTGGGGTTCCTGCCTGCCATGGTTATGGCGCCCCGGTCTAACTAACTACCTACATTCTGCGACAGGCTTATATGCGCGCAATTCAACTATAAATAGTGCATCTATGGGTTTCCTTGAATTATTTTAAATTCGCATTGCATATTTAAAGAACAAAAAAAAAATCGTTAGGTAATCGTAATCAAGGTTCCGGCAGGTTTCTGGCTCTGGACCTGCTGCCTCTGTGTTTCTGCTCAACACCCTCTACTACAATTCTCCAGGTCTCTCTCTGTCTCTTCTCTGTTTGTTTGTCTGTCTGTGTCTCTCTCTCTCTCTCTCTCTCTGTCTCTTTCTCTCACCCCCCACCGGCCGAGGCAGATGACCGCCCACCCTGAGCCATGGTTCTGCTTGAGGTTTATGCCTCTTAAAAGGAAGTTTTTCCTTGCCTCTTTCGCCTAGTGCTGGCTCTTGGTGGGAATTGTTGGGTTTCTGTAAATAAGATCACAGAGTACAATCTAGACTTGCTCTTTTATGAAAAAACACAATGAGATAACTGTTGTTGTGACTTAGCACTATATAAATAAAATTGAATTAAAATTGAATTGAATATCACGATTCTCTGCCACGATTTTTTTCTCACAAAGTGTAAT
>NC_045734.1:10425031-10425516 GCF_008692095.1 Etheostoma spectabile
CACATGAACCATGACAAAACAAAACAAATTGGCAGTACCAAACACAGATTTCTTTTGGCACATTGCAAATCACCACAAGCCTGTAAACACAAGCTTCAATGAAGAGAAGGGAGAGCATTGCAGCGCTTGGGAGCACTTTATAACCTATTTTATACAGTCTATGTTTAAAACTCACAGAAGAAAGTTGTAGCGTTTGGGATGCAGTTGGCTCGCAAAATTAAATGAGAATCAAAGTCATTTAAAAATGTAATCATGAACAAGCTTAATCGAGATCGCGGTTTTATAACAATTAATTGTGCAGGCCTACTTGTGGGTATTTCCACAACCACCTTGGCAACTGTGGAAAAAGACAGTCCAGACCCCATAGTGGGTTCTGTGCATATAGGTGATCCCTGCTATACAGTATCTAGTTGGCCCAGCATCACCAGGGAGGTGACAGTCTGTTTGCCATCAGCCTTTATTTTATTTACAGTGGTCAGCAAAGG
>NC_045734.1:10425526-10471967 GCF_008692095.1 Etheostoma spectabile
TAACTTTTGCCCAATTAACCTTGGGGTGGTACACCCATAATCATTACAATTCACAGGTGAAGAACTTGCAGGCACACACACCACAGTTAGTACAGTACCTTGATGAAAGTATGAAACTGCTCCAGCTGGGAGTAGGCTTGGCCTAGTTGTCTCTGAAGCCTGTCCAATGCATGGGAGCTCTGCTGGGTCAACCCCTCCATTTGCTGAGTGGCTGTCTGTTCCAGTGCAGCCAAAGCCTGCTCACTGGCTCCCACACGAGCCTGCAAGGCATACATGCGCTGCTCCTGTAAAGAAAAATAGCAGGTAGAACTAGTCAGCTGAAGGCAAACAATCTTTAGACAGCTGAGATTCTGCAAAGGCCTTTGTGAAATTTTCTGCAATTGTGGTAACTGTACGATTTACTTTACTTTGCCGACTCTAGAGGTAGCGTTTAATCTAGGAACACTGAGAATAAATGGACTGAAAACAACACTTCTCTGCTGCATCCATTTTCAACAGGATTGTTTTATTTTACCATCAGAATCATTTTAAAGATGCTGCTATCACAAAAAATATTCCTAACATGAAATATGAAAATATTTACCCTACCATAAACTTAATTTTGTATTTAACAAAAACAAACAACTGTTTTCATTATTTACAACTTGGAATTAGTTTGGCACATTTTTATATATTTATACATTTGAGTCTTTTTCTGTTGGTCAGTGTCAAAAATACTTATTTAACCATCTGTGATTAAAGCTTTAGTGCGTAAGTTTTTGATATTAATGAGTGTCCTTTACATTCAAGCTATTGCCAAATTAATTGCTACAAAGCTAATGAAGACTATCAGCTCTACACAACTCTCTCTGTATTTCTCAGTACGGCTATGTTCAGAAGATTGTGCCGTACTATGACTTTTCCGTGCAGAAGCTCAAGTGAAGATAATTACCTCTTCTGAAGAGTTCATCATGTTTTTTTTAAATCCTCCGTGTCCTCCTGGGCTATTAGCAACTGCGTGGAGGAGGGGTGGGGGCGCGTTTGCAATTACGGAAGGCTTATAGCATGTGGACGCGCCAACAGTGTTGTTGTCATTACTTAGAATTCCTCATGGGGCGAAAGAAACTACGCACTATAGCTTTAAAAGTTGTACAACAACCATTACAAAGTCCAAACGGGTGAAAAGGTACAGATGGGGTGTAAAGATTCATGGATAGAAGTTACTTTTCCTCAGTCCCGAAACCTTTCTTTCTAACTACTAATTACATACTGCTGTGATCTAAATTGTAGGAGTGTAAATCACAAGGTTTATCATAATGCAATATTATATGGATTATTTGCACAACAAAACAATAATTGCTGATATCAAAAAGTTTGCCAGAATAAAATTTTGATTTGATTTAATTCAGGGGCCTGCGCTTTCCTACCTTTTTTTCCAGGTCCTCCTTCAGCTTTTGACAGGAGGCCTCATACTTGCTTTTCTCTGTGGTTGCAACATTCAGTCTCCTCTTTAGAGAATCAACAAAGGCCTTCCTGTTGGTGGCCTCCTCTGATAAAGTCTTCACCTGTAGAGATGAGTTGGAACATAAGGGAAACAGAAAGGTAAAAAAAGCTGAACAATTGGGGGCACTGCAGTTCTATTGTGATAGAGGAACTCAAGTCATATTTTTATGTTTGCCCCTTAAAATCAATTAAGTAAACACTTATTCTATAAGTAAACAGTAAATAATAACATTATTTTCTTTTTAGTCACCCAGGAGACAATTTTTTTTGGATAAATGCTGAGGACTGTGATGCCTCATTTTCTTTGAAAATTATACCATGGTGCGTCAAACTAATTGGATGACATGATGGTGTCAGCTATAGTGTACTTGGTGTACCTTCTTCTCCAGCTCCTCCACCTGTCCACAGTAACTTTTCTCCATCTCCTGCAGGAACTTGAGTCTTGTTTTCAAGTCCTCCACCAGCTGCCTTTTCATGCTCACATCTCGCTGTGTGTGGCTCGCCCTGGAAACGCGCAAAAAAAAGAAAAACACAAATATGGTATAATGTATTAATGAGTGTGAATTCTACACAGATATTCATAGTCATATTCATGAATGGGCATAAACTCGCACACAGTTTATTCATAGCAGTACAAACACACACAAAAAGCTGGCAGGCACAGTGTCCCCATGCAGTGCATCAGGCATGACAGCTCATTATGACAACTAAATACACTGGCATGCTGTTTGGGTAAGTGGAGGGGGGTGAAATAAGGATGCATATATAATTCTAACTGGCATATATTAGAACAAGTGCTCTGGCGGGGAATGGCACACTAAGTGTGACTGGGGAGTCCTTTTTGACAAACGGCATTTCAAATCAGCAGTGACACTACGTGAAAGGCTGTAATCAAGTTTTTAAATGTTTATTATTTTGAGCTCAGCATTACACAAGTCACATAAAAGACATGTCAGCAGGGGAACTTGGCTTTGTAAATACTGATTATGAAGGGAATACGCTTTAAAAAATATTGTTTGCTTGTTTGTGTACTGTGCTGATAATACTTCCCTAAAGAGAGGCAAGGTCTCTGTATTGTAGGCTATTCATGTCTTAACTGTCTAAACATGCACTCTGTCACTTCCTATTTCAATAACCTTCCGTATTGACATGCTTAATATTCCAGTTTGGCACAGACATGTTTTAAGAAGGCTTTGCTTTAAATGGGCTTAGTATGTTAGTATGTTTTATTCTGTATTCATAAAAGGCAAATATAAGGCATTTTCATGGTTGTCTACACCTTGGGGAATTAGAACAAATAGAATAAAGATCATACAGATGCAGTTAATTAAAACGGTTTTGACCGTTTAAAAAAAAAATATATATTTCAAAGATGCAGTGGATCTTATAGCTCCCACATGCATCATGGCTCGTGTGTTTTGAATAAACAAATGACGAAACGCAAGAGCAAATGCTTTTGTGTAAGTAAATGTCCCTGTCTCCCTAGGTGGATGAATGCCTGAGGGCAGACTGGCTAAATAAATGTGAGCTTGTCCTATTGGAGTGACATTAAATGAAATGAGAGAGGAGTCTAGCCTGGGGTCTTTGGGGTTCGAAGTAGCGCTGGCTGGTTACCCCATGGATTTGGCCATTAATGAGAAAACCCATATTGAACCTTTCAGATGACTGTCTGGTGTTGACTTAAAGACGGAGAGCAGCAATAAGAGCCCCAGCAAGCTCCCTCTGCCCCAATGCTAATGGCAATTAGATCGACAACATTTATTTTAGATGTTCTCTCCTTCTGCAGCCCAAAAAGAATAGAGGATAAAAAAGAATTAAGGATATATGGTGCTTCTGTTGGAGCGTGTGATCTCTATTTATGAGTGTTAGTGGAAAGAGGGAAAGAGAGCCTCAAACTATATCCCAATCACTCATACGTTTGTTCTGCGCTTGTTTGCAATATTGTTCATCAAACATGCGTGTATTGTAATGATAACAGTCAGTGGTCTGAAGTGTGAGTGCGTAAGAGAGAACAAGAGCGCACATTTCTGTGTATGTTGTTAAGAATGAAGCGCGGGTGGACGTTTCATGTGGCTGATAGACAACAGGGCTAAAGATGAAAGAAGCAGCTTCATAAATAAGGCAGGGCCATAGTGCCGGATATTGACTGAGGACATGCCGGTATACTTTGAAATTCATTCCCCCCCAGCCCCCCACCCATCTCTTCTTTAAGGCAAAGCAGCCTTGCTCCCTGTGTGTGTGCTGAGATGTATATTTCAGAGACGTCTAGACATGTCTTTCATTCTGAGAAGGGGTCCCTCCATGGAGGCAAACGGAGAGGTAGGCAAGGAGAGAAAGCGAGTTGCATGTGTGTGTGCGTGAGTGAGTGTGTGACAAGAGCCAGAGGAGAGGCTGAGGCTGTCGTGGAAACTAAGTTAAGGGATGTTCACTCTGTCTGGCTGTGATCCGCTGTGCTTTGGTCACACACAAACACATACCCGCTGTGATTGTACACATGCCCCGGATGCATTATTGAGAAAGGCAGGCAGAGGACACAGCATACGAGACAAAGAGAGCGAGAGGAAAGAAAGCCAAGTTGTTTTTTGTACCTTTCTCTCAGTTCAAAGATGAGATCCTAATGCAGAATGATGATATACGCCTTTCACAACACTGTTCAAATCTCGACAGTTTCTCTGAGTGAATTGTTTATAGCTATACATTCTGACTATGTAATGCAGCGAGTGCTACAGTAGGTGAACCATGTTCATTAGGACTTGTGGCCCACAGGCCAGAGTGATGCTGTGTGGGTTTTAGTGTCATGGGCCAAAATGGTCCCTCCTGCGGCACACAAACAATCAATACACTGCTTTGTTCAGCACTCTGCATCAGCTACCCACATAAGCAACACCACACTACATGACACACAAGACACCCACATACAAACATGTGCATACACACTAATTCCTTCAGTCATTTTTATTCAGTTGCTGATGAGAACATGCATAATTTCACAAATGATTCACGCAGAGGAGTAGCATGCCTAAGTGGAGTGCAGCAGACAGAGTGCTGCCACATGGTGGAATCAAACACTACAGATGGGAGCTGCAGAGAATGTGCAAACATACAGAGAGACAAGGGGAGACGGAGAGACAAAGACAGAGAGAAGGCTGCAGAAAGAAGAAAGGAACACTAAGAGCTGTACTGCAAAGTAAGAAAGAAACACAACAAGAATGAGCTAATACTAATGAAGAAAAAGGTGTGAAACTAACTTGTCCTGCAGCTGGCGGAGCTTGTCCTCCTTCTCCTGGAGTTGGCCTCGCAGGGCTTTGTTAGCTGCCACCTGCCTTGTGACCTCCGCACTTGCACTCTAGGGGGAAGGCACACGGTGTGTGTGTTTGTTAATGTGTTTGAGTGTATGTGATAGGGGGTGGGGGAGGTTTTTTACGACACGGTTGATGACAGGTCAGGCACAGCTTGCCTCCTCATTACAGTTACAGCAGGAGGGTGGAAGGTGCTAAAAGAGGTTAAAAGGAAAGCATTATTTTAGCAGTAAGTGGATGAAATAAGGGCAGCAATAGTAAAAAAATAACAATGTTTCAATCTATACTACAGAATATATTAATAGAGACTATATACATATATATGAAATATATATATATATATATATATATATATATATACACATATAAAAATAAATTATTAATGTGTTGACCAACAGATAGAAAATATAAAAATCCAGCAGCAAACATTTAGTTAATATTATTAAAATGACGGCTTTCATTTTCTGTTGTTTCTATCTCTTATATCTCTGCCATGTGACATATTAAGACTTACTTACTTTATGGCTCATGACGACTGCTTGACTTCTGATCATTTGACTGATGGATATTCGAATGTGCATGTTCACTTTGGTTTAAAGGGCCCTGTAACTCTTGTGAGAACTGTACCAGTACAAGCTTTTGACAATGCGCTCACCCCCACAGAGCATCCCTCGCCTCTCCCTTTTGCTGTCACCTGACATGACTTCCTCGGCAGTGTGTAACGACAGCAGCAATCTGCTCCGTGACACTGATGAGCTGGCTGCGGAGAGGGTGATAATACTGTGGTACCACTCACACCTCATTCCCTATGATGTAGGGCACGTCTCTACTGTTATTCTCTATTTCTCATCTTTCTGACAGGTACCCAGTAATAAGATCAAATGATAAGAAATGCAAATTCATGTTGAAATCACATGCAATTTCAGGTGATGTGGAGTGAAAATTGAAAGGCTCAAGAATTTGAGGATTTTTTCTGATGATTTGTTATATGGATTTAAAAGTAAAACCTTGACAGCCTTTTTTAGAGTTTCTAAACTCCTCAAGGTGAGCAAGCTGTTCAAACCAGTGAGGTGTTAAAGTGACTCAGAAATATTGGTGTTGATTTATTGATAAATACCTGGAAAAGTTTTGTTCTAACTAAAAAACATAAATCCATGTGCATTTCAACCCTGGAAGACTGAAACTGCATAATAGGTAGTGGAAGAGGCAACAAAAAGAAAATGTATAAACTATATTTTCTTACTTTTGTCCATAAACTTGCCAGTACAGACAAAATTGAACGTAGGATTGGTTATATAAATATTTTCTTTGAGCCAAACAGCAATAATACTCACAGACACACAATTCCACAATTTTCTTGTTATTCATGGTATTATCCAGTTAAGCTACATAGTGTACAAAATTGGAAATGAACACAATCCTTAATACCATCATCCTATTAAGAGATTTATCTCATCAGGGGTGCACAATTAGACAAAGCATGAGGGTCATTCATTAACCCCAGAGTTCTCCTTGTAATTTATAACCACTAACCTTAAGTCTGGCTTGAAGTTGTTTGACCTCAGCCTCCAGGACCTGGGCGGACGGATTATCCGGGGCAGGCATGATCCTGCCCTGGCAAGAGCACTGTGCGTTTACTGGTGCTGGTGGTACAATTTGCTGGGGCAATGTGATCTGCCTCCACTGCTCCAGCTCCATCTCCAGAACCTTTTTCTGCTGCTCCTTACCAGCCAGGTCAGAGGTCAGCTTCTGCAGACCAACAGACAAAAATTGGTGGTCTAGGCTATTGCTAATGATACTTTAACTAAAAACTAAAGTTTTGTCAACTATTATTAAACCAGGAAAACCAAAATTTTTTGTTACAGGATGTCAAGAGTTACTGTAAAACGTAAGGGGAGAGGAGATATACTTCTTGCTAATTGACGTTTACTTGATAAAAAAAACGTTAAGTTCACATTACATGAATACGATAGACGTAGAGACAAAGTAAACACAATATGTTAATATTATAATAATACTGTATGCCTTAGCCACAAGAGAGCTACAGGCTCAGCTTTAATATCAAGTCTGTGATAAAGCTTCTTTTTTATGCTAATTAGGAGACAGATGATGCCGTTGCCCGGTCAATAGGGCCTAATTCTCACTGTGATTGGCATGCATAATAAAGCCATCCTGCAGAATCAGAGAGTACTTTGGGACAGAGGGAGTTCAGCATTTGGTTATTGGTTGGTTATAGAGTGATGAACAATAATGGCACTAGATGATCATGTACAATGTACAGAGTATCAATGATTCTAAACATAAGCATCTGAGGTGAACACTTTTAACCACGTGTGCGGTAGAGCTAAAAAAAAAAAAAAAAAAATCTCTTTGCCTGCTCATTTAGAAGATATGGGGCAGAAACACGTCTCTGTAAGCTTCGTTCAATACTGCCACAATTAGCTGACCTGCTATAATTTCAACATTAAGAATGCTTAATGGCACAAATATGAGACATGATACATGAAGATATATGCTCTACACCTGGGGTAAATGCTGGAACACACACGGAGTCACACACACACACCCAAGTGAAACCGCAGATTCCCAGGAGTTTGCTTTCTGCTCTGCATACATGGAGGTTATTGATATCTGGTTGCTGGCTGACACCTTTTAATAGAATCCTTCTTGTTTTAGGTTTCCTTTGCTCTGTTGAAGATGCACATGCCATACCACAAGTGAGGGTGGGAGAGAGAGAAGTAGGAGTCATAGAGAACAGGAGGAGTGGAGAATGAAAAGTGGGGCTATGACTGCAGCGGCAGTGGTGCACAGATAAGGGGGTGGCATTGATGGCCTGTGAAATCAAAGCCTGTGTTACAGGAAGTGTCATTTTCAGCTCTGGTGAGAGATGGCACGGACATGGACTGATAGACCGGTGGTCCATAAGGCTGGAAGAGAGGACACCGGTCTTTCTCTCCCATCTGAGTAGCGGCCTCACTGATGTTGTCCCAAGCGATTCTCGGATAAATAAGGAAAGGAGAAAGGAGGCTGCTGAAATACTCAAACATACGCACGCAATCAAAGTTGTCTATTTAAGGGAAATACTAGCATAAACTTGCTCAATCACTTTGTATTCATCCAGTTGGTCAGACTTTGTATGGGATTTGTAGTGCAACTATCATGCAAATTTACAAAAAGTCTGAAGCTTTTTGAATTCAGTCAGTTGCGTCTGTTGCACTCCCTAATCCTATGATAATCCCAGCCTCTTACATGTTAGAGGTGGGTAGGACACTCCACACGTACAGAGATAAGGCTGGTAAATTCATGCGGCGATGTCACAGTACACTGCAAAATGAAGTAAAGGGGGAAGTAATGACTGAGCGAGGTAGATAATCCAAGCAACCAAATGATCCTGTATTTGGATGATACGCATGATTAGCACATTTTGTCAAAAGCTAGGCTTGCCTGATATAGGAAGGTATGCTTCACCTGTCACCTGAGTTTTTTAAGCTTCTTATGCCACCTTAAGGGATAATCCTGGTTTATTACAACTTATTAGTCTTATTTTCGTAGTTTTTGGCCATTATTTATTTCAGTAATAAATTAATGACATTCATCTCTAAGGAATAGTTGCCATATGCCTAGATCTCAAAGTTTATTTTTGAGATCTAGGAATATGGCCACATTACTAAATGTCAGATAGGGCAAGAAACACAGCTGGTCAGACAAACTGACAGGTTTGAAACAAAGGTTAGACACACTTATTTGACATCTATCACAGTTTACAGACTGACTTTTTGTTTTAACTTTGACCTAAAGTACTTGACGTAGTTGTGAGGACACAAAGTTTACCTTACTTGCGCACCGAAGGATCAATACTGACATTGCGGGGGCACTCACTTTCGCTTTACCTCCAAATAAAGTGGTTAAGATAATATGGCAAAAACTGTTTGTTTGTTTACAACCAGTATGATTGTCCGACTGCTTGTTATATATTTGCCATATTGGACTTTGCTGCAGTGATATTGCCAGGTTCCCAATTCTCAGCAGTCAGCAATGTCTTCATTACTGACCTAAGTTGCAATAAAAAGGAATTATCATATTATAAAGAAGGGGAGGCATCCACAAGTGTTTTCACTGCAGGTCTGAGAGTAAGGCTTAGATTCTGTTGCTGATAAAGACATCTGTCAGCGCTGTGGTGCTGATGACTGAGTGAAGAAAGTGTCCCGCTGCTGTAGAACACATGTTCCCCTGGGACACGAAGACCTGAGTATAGCATGACAAAGCACCATAAGAAATCTTAACTTCAGGATTATTTCTCTCTCATGTTATAGATTGGAGAGCAGCAATGTGTTTTGTCTAACTGTTGTATAGATAGCAGCTATCAAATGCAGTTATTAAAAACTTGATATCCTAACACAGGGAAGGGGAATAAAAAAGTAGTACAAGCGAGTAAGAAGGAAAGGAATAAGGAAATAAGACTTAATGATGGAAGGAGGCAAGGAATGAAGAAACAAGGAAAGGCCGGAATGGCTGAAGGATCAGAGAGACACAGCAACACAAACAAGTTTCTGAGAAACTGCCATGCTACTTCTCACATGATGGCCCCTGTGGAGGCTGTCCTAAGCCAATTACAAGCTGAGAGTTTTAGTTGGAGAGTTGGCAAGGACCGGCTGGAACAAGCCCAAAGTCCATCACCTCTTGCCCTTTCCAGAGAGGGCAACAAGACATGGCTTTGGCCAGTCAGTCGGCTCCAACTTTCTCCAGTGGAGTGGCATTAATACTGCAGGAGGAGAGAGGAAACAAAAAGGAAGACAACAATTCCCTGTCTACTCATTCATGCAACAGTGTGTGTTTGTGTATGTGTGTGTACACATGTGCCTTTACTGCTGTGTCTGAGTCTGAGGTCTCGTTGGGCCTTAGCAATCAGATGTCGGGGTGGGAGAACAAGGGCCACTTCCTAGGGAGCAACATCATGAGGGCTAGCTAGACTCTAACCTTTGTGAAAAAGTCCAATATACTGCATCTGTGCTATTCCACTCAGTAAATATACAGACACATGCGCCTAATCAGGCATCCAGTGGACCCTTGCTGGCTGCTGCTATGTTTGAATTTACCAAAAAAAGTCTCCAGTCTGTCCGATTAACGACTGTATCTGAGGAGGTGTTGGTGTGGGTTTTTGTGTGTCTGTGTATGTGTATGTATTGGGGTGCACAAGGAGGCCCTGGCAGAAAAGGTACTGTTTAGGGCCAAAGTACTTGGTGTTTTATTAATAGGCTGTGCCAAGTCTAAGAGTTTCCTACCTGGAGGCAGCTACTAAATAACTAAATGAGTGTGTGGCAGTGAAAAAAAGTCCCCTTGTGTGTGTTTGCGCACACAGGTGCGGTTTTGGAGAAATGTAATTGCTAGTGACACAGATTGTTTTGGGGAACTGGCCTGTTGAAACATTCAGCGAGACGAGACAACAGCAGAGGCTGCGAGAAAGAGAGAGAGAGAGAGGGAGCTTCTCCTCCTCACTTTTGCTCCGTGGTGCTGACCTACACAGGCGAGGGTAGGCCTGTCAGCCACACTTATTAGGCATGATAAGGGCAAAGGACCTGCTACTGCTGCACTCTCAGCCCCCAGCAAATACAAAAGAACAACAAAAAGAAAGACAAAGACAGACAAATAAGAAACTTCCCAACACGACTAGCTTTTCCTTTTACTCATTTCGGTGTTTTTTCCCAAGTTACCTGTGTGAGCTGATTGCTGCTGCAGAGTTTCTCAGTGAGGGAGTTGAACTGTGCCGTTATCTTCTCATTGGCCTTTTGCAGCTCTCTGGCTGAAAGCACAGCATCTTTCCTGGCACTTCGCAGTATGTCAATGTGACGCTGTAGGGACTCGATGCGCTGCTGCAGAGAAGAGGAGGAGCAGTGCTGGGTCTTCATTAGCATCCTCTTTCTCTTCCACCTCCTCTTCTCTCCTCTCATCCCTCGGTCCCAGGGCTCATGCTGTTCATCGTCTAACAGGAAGAAGTACACACTGGCACCTCAGATTGACAAGTGCACCGAACAAATCCCTATTTAGAAGCTACTGGTGGGAGTTAACAGGCTTATGTAAAAGTGTCTTTGTGTATGCACAAGTGAAAACTGTGATATATTTAACAACTTGAATGATTAACATTTTCCATTTATAACCAATTCAGGTTCTGAACCCCCGCAAATAAAAAAAAAAACAAAGCTTGTAAACTTCTCAAATACTTGTTTCCGATCGACAGCATGTAAATACATTGAGTGTTCTTCTTGCTTCAATTTATAGTTGATTAGATTTGTGTAGTTTTGCATGGGTATGAAAAAGGAAAACTTATGTTACCTTGGGCCAGAACATGGGGTTGTTTTCTGTTGGATTTTGTTACCGGTGCCGCTGTGATTGAGATCCGTGAACACCTGTAGGACTGAGAGAACAGAAAAGTCAGAGACCGAGATGAAACGCAGCTGTTAAATGTAACACAACCGGTTGACATGTTGTGCTTCCTGAGACGCAGCTCATAATGACACCATGATCACAGGGTGTGCTCAGTTTAACGCAACAAGACAAATCACCCTGTGCTTTAATAATTCACCTGAGCGTGTTCAACCGACTTCAACGTGAGCGTTTCTCGGCAAGGATATTACCTCTGACAGATGCTTGCAAATGCTGTCTTTGTTCAATCACTGTCTGAAAGCCCTGATTCACTCTTACAGTATGACGTGTGTGTGTAGTCATTTGCACTCATAAGTGTGTATGTGCGTGTGTATGTGTGACATCTCCCAACTGCACCATCGTTTGTAGTAGTGACATCAAAGAAGGCAATCCCCCACCCCTCCGTCTTCTCTGCCTGTTTCCTTTGTATATGGGGTCAGGTAGGATTTGATCAGTGCCAGGTTTGATCACACAGTGCCTTGCAGAGGGGGGGGGGGGGGGGGGGGGGGGGGGATGTGAAACCTTTGGTCTGTGACATAGTATGTTTGGAGGGGCCAGGGCTGTCACAGCAATGAGCCCTGGAGGAGCTGATGGGCACATTTAGCGGATCAGGAGCCGGGAAACTTAAGGGGATCTAAGAGTAAGGGTCCTGACAGCTCCCTGGCTACATGTACAACAACAAGCCTCTCTTCGTCTCCACCTTCTACCTAGCTCCCCTCCTCTTGAAATGAGAGGGAGACAATATCTTTAAAAAGGTCCCCCTCTTTCCTCTCGCTTCTTGACAGATATATCTCTCTGGGGTTTGGAGCTGGGGATTGGAGCTGCCATGTCTTGCTGTGAAGTGGTTTGATATAGACAAGAGCAAGGGTCCAGGCCTATTGATTTTATAGGTGCGGAGATGAAAAAGAAGAAGCACTGACAACGACACATAGGCAAAACCTTGTAAATGCAGGAGCAAAGGGAGCAGAGATTACAGGAAACTCATAAGTATCCATTTGCTGACTAATCACATACACCTCAATAACTGTATTATCTTCACGGTAAAAATGAGCATGCTGAGGACATTCTTTTAGTAAAGAGTACATTACTATAAATAAATTACTGTAAATTACTATACAAGGCAAATTGTTTCAATGATAGTGTGATGATAATTAATCCTAACTAGTTTGATGACTATGGCAATGTTGCTGTAAATAGCTGTGCACATAGGAATCTTCTGACTTACATTAAACTAAATTTTGCATGCAATTATGTTTGGTAAGGTACCTCTACAGATTTTGTCTTGATAAATAAGAAACAATTTACTCTGGATATACTGAATATCATAAAAACTTATCTTACATTATTTTTATTAAAAATGTACGATCAAGTACAATTTGTATACTGTGCTGATACAGCTTATGGTTTAATAACCAGTGAGTGCTAGTTTGGAATCACAGCTTTAAGCATTCAGAAATACTTACGATAGTCTTACACCACTGGAATAATTGCACAATTAAAACAAGCCTGAAACAACTCAAACAAAACCTGTACATGCTCTCAAACTATTCAGCTGGTGTGTATGTGCCCCTGGCTGTAGACGTGTATTCCTTTTTTTACATTAAACTAATTTAAGGATGAGCACAGACCAACCTTTCTGTTAACCTGTTTTCTGTAAGGCGTTGTCCTTGAGGTCACACTGTTGAGACTATCCACGTACTCCTGACCACTGTCACTGTAGAGAAAAGTGAGAAGGGTTCAAGTTGAACCCAAAACCCGGTCTCTGAAAGTACCACCACTGGGCAAAAATCCAATTTACCTTTTATGGTTGATTTAGTTGACATCAAGCAAAAATATGTGTACCCCCCCCTCCCCCTGCCTTCCAACAGAAAATCAATGTCCCATCCAATTTCTGAGCTGGAAGTGTAAATGTGGGTGTAAATTAAGTGAAAAGCTGAAGTGTTTGGTGCTGATGGTGAATGCATCAACATGTATGAGAGCGGCTGTGGCCTTCATTAGCCCTCTGTGTGTGACAGACGTGCGTAAGAGGCACGCCTGAGCGGAGCCAAGCAAAGTTGCATCTGATGGACACACGGTAAGGGCTTCCTGGGACACACACACACACACACACACACACACACACACACACACACACACACACACACACACACACACACACACACACACACACAGAGGTTTATTGACAATGACCTTTGACGTGAAGGTGAAAGCCAGTGACATTTACGCTGGCGGGTTTATTAAGGTGGGGCCTGGGAGAAGCTGCGGAGGTAAAAGACCACAGAGACGGCATCTAACTGGAACATGACACCGCTGGGAGCTAGTTAGGGTTAAACCCGGTCTGGATGGGGCACAAGGACTGGCTTAGGATCACTAATCACAACCACTAAGACCAGGGTTACATGCATTTGATGAAAAATGCAATCTGCTTCATGCTGGGCAGACTGCTAAATAAGTCTGACTTGAATTTACTTGAGTACGTGAGTACAATTCTAAAGTCATCTCACTTTATTTGAAAGCATTTTCTACTAATTATGCATTACATACAGATTCAAAATGTATGTGTGTAAGTGTAAATACTACAGTTAGCATTACAGTTAGTTAAATTTGGATACTGTCTACAGTAAAAATTAAGCCAATCAGACAACAAGAGCCATGGTAACTGCAAACTGTTGGAATTCAAAACGTTATATGTGTTCAAAACACAAGTCTATGAAAGTTAAGGATGCTGTGCTGGCATGTTATGACGTTACTTCAGGGCAGGGTTTGTGTTTTACACATTTACATGAACAAATGTCTGTGGATACAGGTTGGATCTCTAACACCTGAACAAGACACTTTATGTTGGTGTATGCTTTCCTTTTCCAGCGTGTTCCAGCAGTGATTAAGAGCGCGCACACACACACACACACACACACACACACACACACACACACACACACCCCCACAAATCCATATAAATAGAACAATACAAACGATTCAGAAGGATATTCCTCATGCCCTCCTGATCTCATTCTGTCCTGCTCTAACAAAACTGCTGATCTCCTCAAAATGGTCAGCTGCCTTTAGCACTCAAAACTGAAGGGAGCCGAGGCAGTGCTAAAAAAAAAGGGGGGGGGGGGGGGGGGGGGGGGGGGTGAACCAAAGACATGTCAGTAGCCTTAACAAATCTGGCATTTTTATTTGGCACTATTTAGGCCAAACCTCCTTAGGCAGAGAACCTGTATTTCCGGGAACGCCTGTTGAAGAAGACCGCTGCGAGGAAAGAGACGCAGAAGGCTTTACAGTAACAAATCAGTTGACAGGCGCCTTAAATAAGACAACATCTCAGTTTAGACCCCTTCTTCACAAATCCACTTAGATCCACCTCTCAGGTAAAGCGTATATTAGACTGCTGCTTATTAGCCACATGGAGAGGCATTAGGAAAGCTAGGCATAGCTGCACCCAGTCCCTGTTAAATGGCCTCATGTGGATTGAGATGGGGTGGATTACAGCCTGATGAATTAGTTGGTGAAGAGATGGGGAGTTAGTAGAACTGAGCAAAAGAAAGAGAGAGTGGATAGAGAGAGGCATACAGGGAGAGAAAGTGAAGGGAAATAAATATCAGCGATAGCTCTGAGTGTTTGAAATCAAATAATTTCGACCATCACTCAATAAATGTTGGCTCAGTGGCTTTTCTGCATAAAACATACATGAAATAATTACTGTCGATGGTTCTTAATTTAGAGGGTGTTAAACAGCTTGTAGACATCTGGTACTGAGCCGAGTCAGGTCATTCAAAATTTATCTAACTAAATTAAGGCAAGGAGAGGAAAGAGGAGGGTGGATAAGATGGAAAGGAAGTGTGTTAGTCTGAATGTATGTGTTGGGAGGGGGTTACGGGGGTGGCTGGAGGAAATAAGAGTAGCACACACACATTTGTGAATTGACATGCCACAAGATAACCCATATGACTAGACACAGGGTGGGGTTAGCTTCCATGCATCTATGGTTGTTTGTGTACGGGTGGAGGAGGGGGGGGGGTACATGCAGGGGGATCCTTAGTGCTGTCAAGGGGGGGTAGTGAATATGCAAAGGACCAGTAAATTAAATCAAACTGCCAAACTGTCAATTTCTGGGTAGCGTGACTAGTGCATGAAAATGGCATCACTGGAAGGTATTGAGGCTTTGGCGGCCCCCTTATCCCTGGGCTTTTCTGGCATTGGTTCAACTTTGTGTGGAAAAATGGCTAATTTTGCATGCAAATTTCAGTCAATAAGCTCCAAGCAAGGCGTCCCAGGATATTTCAAAGGATCTGACAGTAGTTTCCCCCTCCTCTCTCCTTCTCTCTATCATTCTTGCTTGCATTCTTCTTTTGGCTGCTGAATACCAACTAGACAGAAGATGGAATTCAATCACCCATTTGCTTACGCTTTGCATATGCATGTTGTCCCCTCGATGCTGCGTAGGCCCCCAACAATTCAACCAGCCCACCCGCTCCACTCCTACCACCTAAAAATAATGAGGAGGGAGGCTATGAGAATAAGTGCATGTGTGTGTATCATTACCTATCTACGCTCATGTCCTCCCACTCGTCCTTAGTGGGACTGGGGCTGCGGCCTTGCCAGCTGATGGCTTGATTGGGGCTGATTGTTCGATGGCTGTGCAGGTGTAGCGGACCTCTGAGGCTTGTTGTTTTGAATTTGACCTTGCAACTAATGTTGCTGGCAGCCCCGCTTGCCCGCACTGGTGCTGCTGCACGGTTTCTATAGAAGTCCCTAGCTGCTCTGATGATCCCTAGCTCCTGTCTCAGTTTCAGCAACTGATGATGAAGCTTGGTATTCTCTTTCTGAGAGGAAGCCAGCCGACCTTCTAAAGCCATGATCTCGCTGCGATGCCGCTCCCCCTGGGCCAGGGCCTGGGTTTGGGATGCCTCTTCGCGGACAGCTTCCTGGGTTCGCAGATGATCCAGGGAGGCTTGGAGTCTGCGGCAGTTGTGGGCCAAGTCTTCCTTGGCCTGAAGTAGCTGCTCTTTCTCTTCCCTCAGCCTTTCTGTCTCCACCTCCAGGGACACCATCCTTCGCTCCAGCTGTTCAATCTGAAGGAATCAGATATGTAAGGCCTCAGTGATACAACATAGTTAATTTTTCCCCTTGCATATCTGTAGTTTTTACCATCAATAATCAAACCTTTGAATATGCTGCTTTTGCAACGCTAGTGAAAACAACAACATGCCAAGCTGTTGTTCACCCTGTTGTTATTCTATAGCATATGTTATCAGTGAACATTTCTATTAGAATAGCCAATTCCGGATTTGACTTGTGTGTGGTAGCATGCACACAGTGTTTATGCTCCCTAAATATTTTCTCAAAGGTGTTTGTGCGAATGCATATATGCTGTGTATGGCTGATCTAATGAGTGGAGCAACACCCCCCTCGCCAGCCTGGCATGGCTATGGACATCTGACTGGAATCCCCTTACCCAGATCACCCTCACCAACCAGGAGCACTTAGTCTATTTGTTAGATCTTTGGTGGAGACTGTTTAAGAGAACAGGGCATGCCTGCTGGATTTGTGCCTCCAGGCAAATTTTTTCCATTTTATTTGGTTCTCACTCTGCCTGCTGGTGAAGCCTGGTACCTTTCAAACAAAATCAGATGGCCATCCCCATTCTTGATGATTCACCGCCATGAAGGTAACATTTAAAGTCAGGGGTTTATGAAGCAAGTGTGCACAAATATGTGTAACCTACGAACAGCTTTGATATATATATATAAAAATAAAATAAAATTATAAATTACCTTAGTTTTCTAGGATAACTTGATACAGTTTTTTTCTACTCCACCCCCTACAGTAACTATTTGTGGTAAAACTTGATGGAAGGGTGTAGCATTGGCCAAGGAAGAACTCAATAATTGTTTAGAGCGGATCCCAATCACGGGGCAGACACACAAATTATTTCTCACTTTTGTTAACATTGCAAGATAGGGCATATGTGCTGCGTTCACGTGGTGTCAGAACAATTGGGAACATGATTTCCTGATTGGAAAACTTCACACTGGATTAACATTGTGAGACAGGGCATGCCTTGGCAAAGGTCTGCACTCTCTCTCTCTGAGTGCTCTTCTAGTTTGTAGAATGCTTTAAGCTGTGAAAAAACGACTTCCAAGCTGACACTTGACTTGGAAATGACTACATGACCAATTCTCCAAAGAGTTAGAACACTTTTGAATCATTCTTAAAAGAGGAAAAACACATTTTCTGAGAGGCATTGTGTGTAGTCATGGCTCTGTCGGGTTTCTTTTATTGGCAATGACAAAGAACACTTAGTGACGGCATAGTACTGTACCTTTTTAAATGACTGTTCCATTCGCTCTGAAGAAACAGAAAGCTTTTTTGGAGTGCTGCTTTTGACCTGGCGCTCCTTTGGCACTTTGCGAAGCAATTCTGCAAAGGGGAACAAAGCTCCTTATTGTGACATGATGTGTCACACTCAGGCTGCTCAATCAATAGAATGATAATAAAGACACATTAAATGGTAAAAGGTACATTAAATCAATTAGCCTTTCTAAGGTCTAATTTCCTTCCTACGGTCCAGTTTCTTTATTCTCTTTATTCTTCTTTTGTCAACCAAATCGGAAAGAACGCAGAATCACTGATGCTGTTTTCAGAGGGACTTCAACATTTTCAAACTGCTAAAACCCAACTCCTGTTTCTTAAATCTTATCAAATAGCCCTTTTCCATCCTGATTAACAGAAAAGTGTTTTATTCAGTAGTCCACACAGAAATTTAAAAAAAACATAGTTCAAAAGCACACACTGGGACATGTAATGTGCAACCTCTCTCTAGGGATCTTAAACAAATGAAGAGAAGTGCTTGACTCCCTCGTGAACACACAGCCCCAGGCTGCACTGCCTTGTAGTCCACTATGTTTCCCCAATGGACAACTAATCTCTGCAGACTAACACGATGCTTTATTCGGAAAACTTCAGTAGTGGCCTTGTAGTGGCAAACATATGATTTAGTCTTTATGATAACAACAGAATTCATGCAGGAGTCAAAGTGCTTGGGGATTTGATGCAACCAAGGCGCCAAGCCTCAGCGTCACTGTTTGACATACAGTATATACCTGCAAAAGTAGCAATATGTCCTCTGCTCCCCTAGATGCAAAGGGCAACACAAAATATAAAACCTTCTGCCTTTCATGCTCTCCTGTTAAGCATTTATGACAGGACAACCAAAATAATGTTTTACAATTAGGCTGGTTGATTAAGTATTCAGGACCTTGACTTTTAGGTCAGTTGACCTTATGGGGTGTGAGTTGGATAAAGAGGCCATTGAAGGGAGAGTAATAAAGCGTGAGGGTTATGTTGGGAGGAGCTGCTGCTCCCTTGCTTTACATTTGACGCTTTGCCCAGGGAAGTTTGTTACTTTGAATTAGCCTGCTCTTTTGTCTTCCCAGCATGTCACATTCAATCAGACAGAGCACCAAATAGGACAGAAGGGCTGCCTTGTTCGCTGGGTACATAACCAGGTTGGTAGACAATTATCCAGCTCCAGTGCTGGTGGCTTGGGAGTTGGTACCTCAGCACTACCTTGATAAGAAGACGTGGTGACTCCCTAGTCACCCACAGTTTGAGGAGGTCCTGGCATTGCAGCATACATTAACGTCTCCTCCACGTCTCCTCATGGGCTGCAGCACAAAGGCTCTGTTCCTTTCATCTGCTGCCTTTCGTTAGTCTGATCCCAGCGTGAGCATTTCAACACTCCATACCTTTTATTGGGTCACAGAGGTTTTTCGGGGGCAAATGTTGTGACCACTCACAATGTTTTCTTAATAATGTGGGTTTTACTTTCTTTTGACCCCTAAACATACTGGTTTTAGTCCAGATGTAAATATTCCAAACAATGATGAAAGATCAAGATGATACAGCCCAATTTCAAGAACAAAATAACTAACTAACATAACTGGTATTTTTGAATTCACATTGTACGATAAGCTTATCTTCTCCAAAATCACAATATACAACTATATAAACCTAAAAACCTATTTTGAAACAATGTTTAAGTGAGTTTTATATTTTACAAAACAGTGATTTTAGCAAAATAATGCACAGTGAGGAAAAAACAGAAGTGCTTTATGTTCTAAAGATGTAATATATTCAATAGATGTGTTTTTTAAGCTTGTATGGCTATATATGGTACTACCAAGAGTGCATTTTTATAGAGAATACCACTTTAACATTAGTGGTACTACAATAAAAACAGCAGTACTGGGGAGCGCATTGTGTAAAGCCACTCTCTGCAGTTGTTTTTTGTTAAGGTTATTTTTTTTAATTGATGGAAACTGGAAAGTGATTGTACATGTTAGCTCAAAAGACAAGAAAGCAGATAGACAGGCACATGTGTAACATTTATCAACATTTAGTCATTACTTGTCTGACAAGATGTAAAACTAAGTATGTCGTTTCAAAAGAGCTTATTTCCTAGTACTGGACTGTCAATAGGATTTTGATTACTGCCATCCTTTAAATCACATGCTTCCTTTAAATCTCTAATAGACACCATCAATGGTTGTGAAGAAAATGAAAGTGATCTAGGACAGATTTGTTATTGAACTAGTTAATTGAGGCTAGCAGTTGCGGTGGTCATTGTCTGACAAAAGGTTGCAGATTACATTAAATGCGATGTGCTTTTTAACATTGGGAATGATATATGCAGACAAGATGAACACTACTTGATCTCTCAATCAACTTGCGAGGAGCTGATCAAGTCTTAATTGAGTTGTTGTATTAATTCCACTGGGAGTTGTCTAATTAATTCTGCTCACTAATACACATGGCCCAGAGGTAAAAGGATGGCTTGCAGGTGCGGTCATGTTAGACAAGCATCCTATTCCACCATTATTAAGTGGTCCTTCCAGTTTTTTTTTGTTTTTGTTTTTATCTTTGTGCAACATTGGCATCGTAGAAAACAATACAGTAAATTAATGCAAGGATTGAATAAAAATTCAATTTACGCAAATTATTTCCACACCAACAGACAGTAAAAATGAAATTGAAAAAAAAGTGGTTTTAAAGATTCATGTTTAAAAATATATGAAGAAAAAAATGCTTTACCTTGGTGTTCACTAGCAAGACACATGTGGAGCTCCTTCACTGTGGCCCGGTCCATAGCAGCCTGGACTCGCAGCATGTCCAACTCCTCTTCTACGCCGGCTCTGCAGTCACACACATAATTAACTGAAATAAATATGAAATAAATATGAAACCACTACCAACCCCATCTCCACAAATAATGCAGTCTGGATTCCACTGTGGACGCCATTGTAGAAACTTTTATTTCACATTTTAACTGGAATCTTATCCATTGCCTTTCTCTTTCTAACTAAAAAGACGAGATGGTTAAGAAATCAACTAATTAAAATGCTTTTAAATTTATCTCAATCAAAGTGACAAGCAACATGAAACGCCAAGGTAGGAAAGTACAGTTTGTGTGTGTGTGTGTGTGTGTGTGTGTGTGTGTGTGTGTATCATAACAGACAAACAGACTGAAAAGTGTGCCCAATTACCTTTCTGCAATTAGCTTGATTCCTGCTAAAGGCTAATTATGTGGAGCCATGCTCGGAGCTTAGCACTTTCAAGTTATTATTAGGACCCCAACTGAAGTCTACTGAGGATACACACAAGCCCACGGAGACAACCACACCTGAAACACATACCTAATTCCCCTCCCTTCTGCTCCACAGAGTCAGAGAGAAACACTAGAAACAAGCTCCAGCTACTGGTGGCATTCTTCCCTCAGTTAACCTCATTACAACAGTAGGTCTTCCTTCTGAATGACTTTTTAAGGCATGCAGCGACTGCAGCATGCACAATACTCTCTGAAATCTTGGAGAATAAACAGGGCATTTGTGGCTAAGGTGAACTATGATGACCATAATTGCAATTGACTCAAACTAGACACCTGTTTTAACCAATCTAATTTTGCTAGCTCAACCAAGATATTTTTCCCTACATTTACCAAGGAAATGACCGGGGAAAAGTTATCGCCATAGCACAGGGAAAGAAAGTAATTAGCTTTTTAGCCCACACAGTCTAGTAGAGGCCTGGTCTAATGGCTGACCGCAGCTTAAATAGGTACACAATTGGCTATACCTTAGGGGGGTGGGAAAGCAGATGGATATGTGTCGCTCCTCTATAGATTTTCCTCCATAAATGAATTCAAGTCGATGAGGCACCAGCACTGCCTTATGTGTCCAGGCTGTTAATGGGACAAATGAGCTGAAATATGTAGTGTGTGAAAGGAGCCTCTTTCATCTCATGTTTCTCTTTTATGCCTTTTCGGGTGCTGATGGTATTGACGCTAAAGCAAAATTCATATGCAAAACATTCAATTTTGTTAAAGGATGAGCATACTTTCTTGGATGGAGAAGGGATTAGATTGCAGATGGAGATCATTGGTCAGGGGTCTCCAGTTTCACAGCATAACATTCGGGAGATAGAAGACTATTGCAACCTTATTCAGTAACACTCAGTGGTTGCAGAATGTGCACCAGTCTGCCATAGATAGCGGATTAGCAGAGCTAGGGATTTTACAAAAGCAATAACACTAATTTGATTTGTTATCGTCAATATTTGCCAAGATTATTTAGTAAAAATAAATGTATATATATACTGTATACATATAGTATGCCATTTTGTTACATTTGCTTTAGTTTTGTTACGTTACATGATGTGTCACAATGTTACTGCAGAAAGAGTTTTGTTTGTCTCAATTTGGAATTACAGCATCTGTCAATGCTTTCGGTTAATGTAAATACAACCACATCTTTTTACGGTGTGTACAGCTTTTTCTCTGTTTCTTAAGAGTTTCAAAACTACAATTTAATTTGGGACTGCACAAACCGTTTCCATGAGTGGCTTGCTCCAATCTCCCCTTACAGTTGCACTTTGCTTCCTTGTTTGAGTACATCATTTGATAAACCGTTACTTACTATTTTCAGCCTATTGGGGTCCTGATGATGGGAAAAGAGTAGCTTAGAGAATTCAAAAGGATGTTTAGGCAACACTGTAGTAGTATTGAGCTAAATCCAAACCTCAAGGAGCTATGTTTCAGATCTGCATCACATTATAGCCGCCTCCACCCGAAAAAGATTCTACACCTTTCCCCTACGTTAGACTACCTTCAGGAACCTGCGATCTGAAATGAAACCATGTTCTTCTATCATATCCTTGTTATCACAGAGGACAGGTTCTCAACAGCCACACCTCCTAATGAGTATTTCAAGTATTTTTCTTTTTTTAATCTGAATGATAAATTAAATTTTCAATTCCCTCTCAACTTGCCGTTACACCTCAGGTAGAATAACACTCAGCAGGCATAAAGGTTTTGAGGTAGAAACCAAACTAAAGGCACCAGACCAGGTGTTATGTTTGGTAATGATGTGGTCTGAAATGTAAGTTTGTGTCTCACGCCGCTCTTTTGGCCCCTTTTTTGAAAACATTTGTCTCTCTCGTGCAGCGCTAGAACTTCAGCCCTAAGCTATCCACTCCATGTCATTTGATCTTGACTCTACCGGTGTTGCACCTAACACAGCTTAAAGCACAAACTGCCAGCCTCCATCCACAAGGGTGTACAACACAACATCATCTGTAGCCATTGTGCTTTAACATGCCAGCTTCCTCCTCGGCACATAAAAATACACAGGAACAGCAGGGAATAGGGTGAGATAGTGGGAAAAAAAAACCTCTGGCATTTTTGTCACTGGGGAAAGAATCTTTTTTTTTGGGGGGGGGGGGGGGGGGGATATTTCCCTATGGTTAACTCAGGCTAGAGGGCTATTCATTCATGGAGGGAGTTTTTGTGGACAAACCACTGTTGTCAGCCAAAATGGTGACTGGTGGAGTTAGTAAATGGCTCAGTGCTGTATTTTAGCTCTGGGCGATGCAGCGGCAGCTGTTACAGCAGCGAGTCTTTAAGAGTTACCGTAGGTTCTCCAGCCACAGGCAGCTGATATGAGAGGTGAATGGGGATTCATGTAATAACCTCTGGTGGAAACAACATAGGATGTCCACAATATTCCCTGTGCAAGAGGCTTGTTCATGCTGCTAGGTATCCTGATATGAAATAAGACAATATCATAATGGTGTATTTATCAAACATGATGAATAAGTATACACAACTACCAGAGTCAATGACTATTTGAATATGAGAGGAGATAGGCACACTACATTCTCCCTTCTTTACGTTTGAATTGTATTTCTGAGGTTGGGTTCTTTAAAATAATAGTTTTTTGTGCTCTAATTTGATCTTGTTATGGGACTAAGTAAGACTTGATGGTGTGCTGAAGCTTGCATTATAATTATGAACCAAGTGTAAAGCAAGTTTTCTTTACACAATAATTAATTTACCAAATAATTAATGAAGGAAAAACCTTAGTTGTCGGATTTTAAAACATGCATAAAACATTCTGTTTGTGTGTGTGTGTGTGTGTGTGTGTGTGTGTGTGTGTGTGTGTGTGTGTGTGTGTTAGAGTGTGAGTGTGAGTGTGAGTGTGTGTGTGAGCAAATGTGTCCCTCCTCCAACTAAGCCCTGGTCCGAGGAGCAAAAGACTCTCATTACTTCTAATACCTTTTAGCAAATCAAGATGAAACGAAAAGAAATAGAGGAATCTGAGGAACATCGGGGTAAACTTTATTAAACTTAATTAGTGTCAACGTCGCTTATTGGGGAGGTTCACATCCATAATGGTCACTCTCTATAGAGGAGCTTTCACTGCTGCTGCAGATGCAAATGATCTCAAAGGCTTTTTCCCCAGTAATCGCTAACTAATTTATGCTTTGATGTCGTCTGAGTATAGCATCTTAAGTGTGAGGGTGCACTGCATGCGTTTATTCTGTTTATGGGGCCTAAATAATCCCTGCCTCTTTTTTACCAACAGACCTTTAACAACAATTAACAAGCACGGACACGGAGTGCCGCAGACAGAAGCATAATGAGGCAGATAAAATGATCCCACTGCGATTCTTTTAGCCCACCCTGCCCGTAGCTTCTTGCCAACCATCTACCATAACCAGAAGGAAATCTCAATCAAAAATCATCCTTGGTGTCAAGAAGTTTATTTGTTTGTGCCTTTTGCCTTAAAAGCACTCCAGCGAGCATCTGTGAGAGACTGTAAACTGGTTAAATGTTGAGAGGTGGGTCTTCATGTCAGAATCTGTCCGTGCATAATCACATGACTGTATAAGAAGAAGCTAGTTTTCTACTAGGATTATTTGCGGACTAAATGATGAAAGAAAAAAGGCAGTCCCATACTGTTAAGAAAGGTTGAAATCATGAGATGGCTAGCATCAAAACAGTAAATGTTTTAGACAAATTCAACTTGGTTATTACATTTCTAACGATTAATTTCAGTTCGCCATGGATACCTTAAATTCTTATCAACAGCTTTTAAAGTGACAGAAATAGACCAAAAGGTGCATGGAAGTAGTGGCCTTGTAGTGCATGTCTTTTTTTTTAATGGACTGACCAAATGATATGCATATCTTAACAATGTTCAGAGACACTAAACCACAACACTCCACACAAGAAACCATCCTGCTAATAGTTTGCTACGATTTTGTGTAAAAGGTTGTCAAACAATAAGCAATTTGTTGCTTACTGCATCATTATGCAAGTCATTATGATGAGCCATGGGGAGCCAGTAAATCAGCTAAAAAACAGACCTGTTTTACCGTATTGCTCAACCTCTTACTCAAGTGCAGAGATTAGAGGCTTCATAACCTTTTCTTAACACTGTGGGGACCCACTGTGCAGGACTTATCCCAGCAATATTCATTCTGGGAAACGGTCATTTGGGCCTCAAGACGGTCTTTAAAAGTGCTGTTTCTGGAGGAGGTGATAGGAAGCATCTGTGCACAAAATCATGACAATAACGGAGCGCAAATGAGTTTAAACAGAGACTCTCCTCTAAAGCCAGCCACTTGGCATTCAAAGCTTTACAAGGGGCCTTTGTTTGGCCCTAAATTCTTCAGCTTCCAGGAGTTAATTACCCATTAGTGGATCATTGCTAACACTTATCTAGCATAACCTTCACAAGCACAATCATTATAACACGGTCAATGGAACAACAAGCTGCAACTGCTTTCCCCAACAGTTTCCTGGGAGTTATGATTTCACAAACTGTTGTTGTTGTTGCACTGTGATGGACGCACTTTTGCCTTTTCTGTTGCCTCTCAACAGAAATTTGCATTGCAGAGAAGTAAAGCTGTTTGGTTAAGCTGGCTTTGTCCATAGTCCAAACAACCTTATCTGTTCCTGTTTCTTCCGACAACAGGTATGGAAGAAAGCGAGGACTGATATAGAGATGGGCAGTATAATTTTGCTTATTTCAACGCACTGAGCTGTCCGCAGATGAGTGCCCTGGAACGGAGAGTTTTTCTGAAGTTTAAAGATCCCAGCCAAGTTTACTTTGCACCAGCCACCCGGTTAAGGAGGGGCTCTGGGGGCGGGAATGGAGGAGATGAGGTTGAGCTGGTAAGGGGCACATGAAGGGGATCAACACTAACCCCGGAGGACAGGCCAGTTACACAGCTAGGAAAGAGGCCAGCCGCTCTCCATCCCTCGTGGTTTCCCTCGCAGGTCAGTTCCAAGGACCCTGCGTATTCTCTGTAGTCTGCCCCCCCCATCCCCAGACCATCCAGTACTCAACTCTGCTCAGCTCTAGTTGTGGCCGGGCAGGCAGGCGGATGGACATCCCTTAACAGGCAGCATCGGCAGCACTAGGGCTGCTAGCCTGTAATTAGCTCGGACAGCTCAGGCTTGGAGAGAGGCAGCCGGGCTATATCATAATGAGCTCAGCTGGGATTAGGAGGACAGGGCTGGGGGTGAGCAGAGGGGAAAGCAGTGGAGGGGGTGGGGGGCAAGTACTAGAATTCTGGCCTCGGCCTACTGCAGCATCACAGAGGACCAGAGGGAGGCAACTGGGAAGACAAGTAGGAAGAGGGGAAGAGAAGGGTACAGAGGCATAGGATAGAGGAGGGAAGAGGTGAGAAGAGGTGAAGGCCAGGGGAGATTGGGGAGAGGTAGACTGTGGCTTTAGGCCAAGCTTTGAGTAGCATCATAGAGGGTCAGTGTTAGTGGTACGGTTACAAGGGCTTTCTTTAGATCAAACAAGACAATGGCTGTACTACACCCAGAGACAGACTTAAAAACAAAGACAGGAGGAAAGAAAGAAAAACTAAGTAACAAGAAATTCAATGAAAAGCACCTCTTGCAGAAAAGTAATTCTGTAATAAAATACCAAACTCAAAGTCAAGATTTGAGCGAATTACACTACTACAGCTAACTGACTATAAGTATGTATTGAGTATCTTATTGACACTCACTTAATAACACCAGCAACACGACTACAGTTTGGCATAAATGTTCCATTAAAAACGCAATTATTTCACAAAGACACAGCCAGGGAGTCTGATAATGTGATTTTACTTCCTGCACTTTTATGTGTGAATATTCGGGCAGCCAATTTTACAAATGAGCACAGAGTCTAATGATCTTGCTTTGGCCCCTGCTGGTTGTTAATGATGTGGAGGGCTAGGTGGATGCTGTGAAGTTGGGAAGGGCACACTCGAATTTTAACACCCACAAACAAGAAGGGACAGTTGGAGTGCACGTCAGTATGTGTGTACACGTGAGAGAGAGAGAGAGAGAGAGAGAGAGAGAGAGTGTGAGAGAGAGAGAGAGGGTTTTAAATTGAATGTGTGTATGCACACTCAAACGTCCAGTGCTGATATTATCTATGATTCAGCCAGGCAACTTTGACAGCAAGGGACTTACTTTTCAATGGAGAGTTTCCTGGTGAGGTTTTTTAAGTAGGCCAGCTCATTCCAAACTGCATCACTGTTCTCTTGTCTTAGCTGCCATGGTTCTGCACGCTGCATCCTTCCACCTGGCCTGGGAACACACACAGATGCGCACACGCAAATAAATGAATGAATGAATGAATGAATGAAATAAATGAAATTAATTAATAGTAAAGATATATATATATATATATATATATATATATATATATATTAATGTACACAACAGTGATGAAAGGTTTACTGGCCTACAGCTAAGGTAGCCATAAGGTAGACAAGCTTAAGGATTAAAACTTGCGTATAAATATATGACTATGCTAACAATTTTTATTTTAAAAGATTAGTATTGTATGCACCATAAAAACGTATATGTACAGACATTGGGCCACCCTACATGTGATTGTAGATACAGTTTATTATGCCACTAAATTTTATACAATATATGTTCCCTGCTCCATCTCTCTTTCAGCTAGGGGGTCCTTGGCCTAAAAAACGTTGAAGACCCCTGACATAAACCAAATATACTAACAAGGGAAAATGGCTGGTACTGTACATTATCTTGCTGCCTCTGGCCAATTCACATGGGGAAACAAGGCCCCAAGGTCTCACTCTGTTTTTGTTATTCAGCCATCTTTAGCAGTATTCAAATGAGTAGCCTTGACTTTGACATTTCAGTGGCAAATCATGTACACACGTATGCATGTTTGTTAAAGCCCTGGGCACTGCCCGTGTGGCAGGGCGCTGGACCATTCCCTGTGTGCCATGCAAATATAAATAATGGCAAAAATACACTCTCAAACGAGGTCATTTAAATGTCTACACCTCACTTATGAATACTTAATGACACTTTGTGCTCAATGGCTGCTCCCACCATTGAACCTCCCTTTTAACACACACACACTGTCATTACTGCCCCCGACTGCATCCCTGCACACACCCAACTCATCAATCAGTCTCAGCCCAACACATTCAATTCCAACAAGCCTTTAATTTGCAAACTAAAATAGCTTTTAGTGAGAAATCCACAGATTAAAAAAGTAGCAGATGAGAATATTGTTTGAATATTGCACACACACCCACACCCACACCCACACACACACCCACACACACACACACACACACACACACACACACACTTAATCAATGAGGAAATGGATCGGGAGGGTCACTGGTATTGCGGAGGGCTCCTTTTCCCGTGGTCATTATTGGCGGTGTAGACACAGCCACACTACGCTAATACTACTTAAACCCTGGTGCCTGGGAGTTGAAGGCTAGTGAGGAACAGCAAATGTTTTCATTTAATACTGCTAATGCCCCTGTGAGCAATTTGGAGTCCTTGAACATCTCTGTAGGGTATGTGTGTGTGAGTGTATATGTGTGCTATCTTTGGGCTTGGGTTAGTTTCCCCAATGCTAAGCTACTTAACGGACAATCTTACTGTATAGTCACAGATATTGATACAAGTTTCCTCATTCTACAGGAAGCATACAATGAATTCAGCCTGAGCTATCTCATCACTGTCTGGAACCTGTAAAAGTATATGAATTTACCCATAGCTCTGTTTTAATTCTTTCTGCGTGTGATTTTTAAGTATGCAGCATATCAACAGCATTCCTTATGAAAGGTGTATGAAGCTTTATTAAGTCACGGTAAAGCATTATACATTTTAATTTGTTTACAGTGGGCCTAAAAGCTGTTGAACATGGAGCCATGAGAGAGCTATCTTCTTCAGGCCTCAGTGCTTCCTCCCCGATGGTATCCTAGTTTCCATTATTAAGCAGGAGGAAATAGAGAGAACTTTTCCACGCTGCTGCGGCTAATTGCTCTGATTCAGGGGGAATCTGTTTATGGGCGCAACTTTGATCAGAGTACGGATGCTTTAATAACCTTTAATTTTATTTGCTCACCCCCATCATCCCCAGTCTGATTAAAAAACTTTTTCCCTTCTCTAATATAAATAAGAAGTTGACTTTTCCCCCCTCTCCTTCATGCCATTTTGGGAAAAATATGGTGGTAATGGTGAATGGCAGGGTGGTTTCACTGGGACTGGCCAACTGGGCACCACCTGCATGCTGATGAGCAAATGGATCCTTCGTCTGCTGTTTGATTGGCTGGTGGCCATTATGGGTGGGACTGGTTATCACACACACTAGTGACGTCACTCAGCCGCTGGCTGTACAGCAACCAATTGTCTAAATTAATACATTATTCTGCCGAGGTGAAGATTGATATGAGGGAAATTAAAATCTGGAAACTATAGAAAAAATTATGTTAGCGTTCAACAGTAAGTTTTACCTGACATATATTGTGTTTATATAAAAGTACTTGTAAGTACAGGCATACTGTATTTATGTGGCAGGTAAAGGGCAGTGACGCAACGCAGTCTTATCTTTTTGTCCTGCACACAAAAGGGGAACAAAAACGACCCCCTGCTTTTTCCAAAAAAGCCAACAACACAGCATGGAAGCTACAGGGAAATCCCTAACAAGCTCGAAATGCAATGAGACTCGACGCCTATCCCCACTGACTTGTTAGGGTTTTGATTTCCAGGCACTAATGGGAGTATTTAAGTCATTTTCTATTGTCTCTCATTCAGGCTGGCATTACCCCAGTGGGTTTAAAAGCTATTTAAGGATGGGGCTTAATGCCAAATGAATGCCAGGATCATAACATTGAGTGACTGGCTGGTGCCATGAAGGGCTCTGACTGAAAAGGGCAAAGCTGCCTATTGCATCAATTTTATGTCAAATCAGTTCTGAAATACAAATACACTGACACTGGATAGTATAAACGTATTATTATGGATTTGTAGGTCTTCTTAGCTCTTTACTCTTAACTAGAGCCCTGTATCATACAAACATACATGTACAAGTTTTCTTCTAACAAAGGCAGTCTTTGATGAAAGTACATTATTTCACCACACAGAGCATTTCCTTGATAACCTGTTATAACGTAAAACAACGGCACAAGTGGTGTTGACTCTGAGAGCTCTATCTCTCCACATCACTCTGTCTTTGTTCCCACTGTCTCAGACACATGCTGTTGAGCCGCGCTGAGCTGACATGAGCCGAGTCGAGCCTAGCGCTGAACACGCTCTCTCACTCACTCCACTTTCACACGGGCTCACATTGCACTGCTGTTTTCTTTAATTAACCCAGAGAGAAAACAGCCGACAGAGTCAACACTTTGCTCCCGCGCGACCACCAAACATATGTACCTTTAGTCACATTTCAAACTGGACTCAATGATGCAGTTGGAGAAAAGAAACAGAGACAGAAAAAGTGGGAACAAGCTGGGGGAGACAATGGAGAAAAAAGACCCTTATACAAATGACATTTTCAAGCACATTTTTTTTCAGCGTTGTGTAAAAATCCTGTGGTGTATGGTGACGATAATAGGTTGAAGCAGGAAATGAACATCTCCCCTCCTCCACAGGCCTTCTCAAACACCTTACACCCTCCAGGACCAGACACCTCCAGTTCTCACATCCTAATGAACACTGAGGGAGAAGAGACGCAAAAGCACACACACACTCTTGGCACAAAACGGCCCAAATTGACTGGGCTTAAAACCTCAGAGCTTTTCAAAAGGCAGTGGAAGGAATTTCTCCCACTTTCCCAAATCCAGCACTGAGGTCTTGTCAGACAACATGTGGAAAGCAATGAGTCCCTAAGACGATTTGTGAGTGGTTTCAGAGGGTAGTAGCATTTCACAAGGGCTTTTAACATAAGACAAGGTGAGTTTTGTGCTTTGAAACGTCTCTTACTGCCTGCTGCTGGACGTTATCCAAGTTACTTTGTGTATGCAAAGATCCTCAGTGTTTAAGGAGTCTGATGTGTGTACACCAACACTTCCTGTGCATTGTGTGAATGTACAGTAATTATTTTGTCACATATTCCTACTATGTTGTGTGACACGAATTTGTTACTAAACATTCAACCGTGTACTTACATGACATTTGATTTCTCCATCCCTTTCAGCTGGTCTCTGACTGTCTTGTAGTTGGTCTGAATCAGACACAGGCGTTCACGACGTTTATCATGAGCACTCCTCAGCTCTTCATTCTCCTCTATCTGTAAGACAAAGTGACGGGATTTCTTTTTTTCTAAGAGTTGTGCATGTCAAATGAAACATAACTTGACTGAAATAGGTAGTCAGTTTAATTTACACTGGCACAGCAGTGTAGCAGGGAAGCTGAGAAAAGCTCCTCACCATCTACATATTTAAACTGGTCTACAGCTGAAACACCTTTACTTGACAGAAACCAGCAATTTCAGATTCTCTTCTCCGTGACAAGTGTTTCGAATCTCACTGGACAACTGAGACATCATTAAGGGACAACATTTACACGCTGAGTCAATGGGGTCATAGAGCACCAAGCGGACGGACACAGACACACACACACAGGAGAAAATCAAAAATCACAATATTTTTGACCGGTGGATTTGTTGCTGACATTGTTGTTGACAGCTATTAAAACACTGCAAGATTGGACTTCAACTTTAAAGAAGGAGTAAGAGAAACCAACATATAGATTTTTCTTGTCAGGGGCACCCCTCCTCCTCATCACACTGACCTTAACAGCGAGGGCGATGGAGAAAACACTTCCAAAAGACAGGACAAACAGAGGTGGAAAAAGAGCAAAGGAAAAGAGAAAGCCAGCTGATGAAAAAAAAGGAAAGAGAAACAGAGGGAACAGAGAAATTAGAAAGAGAAGAAAGAGAGAGCAAGGCAAAAGTGAAAGGAAGAGTGCAGGACAGGTTTCTGCTTGAGTGGCTAGGGCTGGGGAGAGTTGTCGAGCGCTTTCTGTAGGGAAGGAGCTTGTTTACTGCTGATATGACACGGCTGCCCTGCAGAGAGGGAAATGTGAGCCCTCAGCCCTGTTATTATTAACAAGGACAAAGAGAACGGAGAGAGCATACAAACATGCAATGGACACACAACAGGTGCACACAGACACACAATGCACATTCACACTGCCAATGTGACAAGTATGGATTTTTCCTGGTGCGGATTATTCACAGAGGACATCTGCAAGACAGGCCTCCTCAAGCTGCCCCCAACCTCTCAAAAATAAGGCTCTAATGAAAGGGGCCAGACCAGGGCAGTGTTAACTGGTGGAACTAGGAGCTGGGGGAGGACACAGAAGAGTTGAGACTGACTGATGGAGGGGGGGGGCAAGTGGCAGGGCATTAGCCACATCATGGCTTCCCAGGCTCCTTAGAGAGCTTCCCTTGGGCAGCCCAGTTCTGGACATCAGGCCACAGACCCTTGCCCACAGATCAATACACCCCCTTACTCAGCCAGCATACACATCTGTGGACGTTCTCAAGCTGAAAAATAATTACGAAGCAACAGCTACTGTTTACTTGAAAGTGTGCGGAAGAAAAAAAAAAGGCCATTATTATGAGAATTGTTTGTTTGTCTGCTGCTGTTAGTTGCGAAGGTCAAATGTCAATGGCACAGGCTGGCGTGCCCAATTTATTTGAAAGGCATTCTTTTGGAAAGAATTGGATAGGATCAACTGGAAAACAACAGAGTGGACAGAGTAAAGTATTGTACTGAAAGATGCTGGAGGTTGAGTTCTCAACTGTAGCTGATGGAGTGCATTTTGTTTAATGCCAGCTCCAAGCAAAGGACATAACCCCTACATCATGCTCTGAACTAATGCTCTCATTAATGTGGCCACAGACTTGAGTTGCCAATCACGGTTTTTCTGTGCATACCTTTGCTAAAAGCCCCTCAACTGGCAGACACGTAAATGGCACCATTAACTAAGACAGTCATGCGTGTCGTCTGTATCTATATTGAGCATTAACGTCTGACTAGTGATGTAATTCAGACACTTCAGATCTGACAAGAAAATTATGCCTAATGTGTTTCTGGAATTGTGTTCAAAGGGAGATGACCTCTGCATAATCACTCACTCACTGGTCAGCATGAAAGATGAAAAGGATAAAGAAAGGTAACAAGGAGGACAGCTTTAGAGAAAAGTTAAAATAAAATAAAAGGATTATGGCAATGGAAAAATATACTCTACTGACATAAAATAAAATAGAGAAAGTAAACTGTTTAGACCTTAAAAGAAACATAGGGGAGAGGTGAACATTAAGTGTTGCAGCCACTGAAGAATAGAGGGAGAAAGACGTCCTAGAGCATGTGAAGGTTAAAAGACCAATAAAGCAGATTCGTTTAAGGGAAAAACTCTGCTGCATCCACTTTTACCATAGCTGCAGCTCTCCTGCTGCTTCACTGCCTACGCACGCTCTGTTTGCGTGCGTGCGTGCGTGCGTGCTTGCGTATGTGTGTGTGCGTGCGTCACTGTGTCACTGTAAGAGAAGGTCATGGAGGAGTAGTGCAATTGAACCCTTTGGAGTTTGTGACTCTTACAGAGCTGCAAACCTTCCTCCAACCTAGCAGCTGATAGCAGCAATCATATGTAAGATAGTGGCCAGCGCAAAAACAGCTCAACTATGCCTGTCTACTGCTCCACACGATCAGTTGGACACCACTATGTCATTGAATGTGTCCAATTCAGCAAACAATACCATTTCAAAGTCAAACAGCCACTGATGTGTGGGAAAGCATTGAGGACGTAGAAGACAGAAAGGATGACGGGGGCTGCACAAAACAAACGGCATAAAGTTATTATAAACTATAAAGAAACATTGGGGATAGATTGATTCATGTAAATGAGAAAAGCAGAGGATAGTGTGTGCATTTATCTATGTTTGCTACTTACCTTTAATTGCAGCAGCTCCTCAAGGTCTTGAATCCTCTGTTCTGCCCCTCTTCTCCTCCCGCTACCCAACTCCACAGTGCTGGCTGGGGACAGAGACCTGGATCGCTGCACTGGTGCACCCTGGGACAGGGAAGCAAAGATGCACTGGGGTGAGAACTTGAGCACACTTACAGGCACATGCCCATGCAACAATTAACATCTGTAGAAACACTGAGTGAATGCCAATAATGGAATCATCCATGTTCATTCCATTCCCCTCTCACCTGGAGTAAAACATGCACATTGTCTTCTTCAGTACACACATATGCACACATAAACAAATATACTACCAGAGGAATAAAGCAAGCAGGCTAGAGCAGCAGTCCACAGAAGCTGAAGGGAGGAGTTTTTTTTAATTTTGTGTGCATGTCTGTGTGTTTGGAAGTGGGAGTTGCAAGCTGAGAGCGGCAAAGGTTTCTCCCTGCGACTGGCTAATGAGAATGTTCATTTCCATTTACATTGTTTCTTTGACAATAATGATGTCCCATTAGGGGAGACTAAAGGGGCTATAGATTCCAGAATGTGCTAGGCTTCATTACAAGAGGTGGGCAGGGAGGATGCTCTAATTGCTCTACTAGGGCCCTCCAGGTTACACTTGATAGGACAACTGGAAGAGCCGCCGATTAGGGAGGAATAAGGGGTGGTGCAGTTTGCTAGCCAGCCTCTTCTGTAGAAATAAATAAAGAACTGGAGAAGTGCTGGGGCCTCGCCATAGAAAAGCAGTGGGAACAATATGCTAGTGGAATATGAATATGGGAGGATAGGAAGCCCCCTGTGGTGCCAGGCAAGGCTGACCAGATGGCAGGCTAAAATATGCAATGTGACTGACTAAACATACACCAGTCCATGGGCTGAAGTGGTTGAGGAGTGAAGGAGAGGAGGTTTATGATAGGATGGTGGATCAAAAACCCTCCTCCTCAAAAAATGATGCTTTGATGTCAATTAAAGTTATAAAACTACAGTTTGGTAGAAACAGCAAGTGCATTTTAATTATACAGGACAAGTGTTCGAACCCTTCGAAATGATACATATATCAATCACAGGGGGCAGCAAACATGTTTTGAGAGCTTACTCAGTAGAGGAAGAGCAACGCATATATTTTTTTACAGTGCAGCCAAACAAACTGGGGGCTGTGAGGATTTACTGCGTGAAGTTGATTCAGACTACAGAAGACAGTGAACAATGTTGTCCTGCCTGCATCGGTCTATAAAAGGAAGGAGTCTGTCTGGCCAAATTTTCAGTTCAACAGGATGTTGGACCTACATGCACAAAAGAAGAAAAGCCATCACACGTGGAAGTAAACACTGGGTACTATTGTCGACGTGTGTGAATAAACTAGAGCTGCCTCCTGAACAAATGAATGTTTATTAACTGTAAATAAAAGTAATCCACGCACAATAAAGGTATATAATTAGATTAGATAGTACTTTATTCATCCCACAGCGGGGAAATTTCCTTGTTACAGCAGCATTTTCTACAATAAAAGCAAAACAAACAAACAAGTAAACACACAAGAAAAACAGGCAAAAAACAGCCAACGAGCAAAAGGTAGACTGAAAGTAAAGTAAAGTGGCGTCAGGATATTGTAAAGGTTGCGGTTGCCATAGTACAAGAAACAATATTGCAGTGTAAATAAGTGACATTAAAATTAAATTAAATATGTAATTAAAGTAATAAAGCAAAAGTAGGAAACAATAATAATAATACAAAAAATATAAAGGCCCCTGGCAAACATCGTCTTGCTTTACTTTTTACCCTTTTTCTAACTGGGAATGGTGGTATTGGTAGTGGTAGGAGAATTACTAAACAAGTTTTTTTTCCTGAAGTAAAACTATTAGCTATTAATTGTAAAACTATTAAAGTAAATGTTTACTTTAAATGAAAGACAGGCATTATCAGCATTATGTATTTAAATTTACTTAAAGTTTGTTTAAGGTGGAGCTTTCAACTCTAATATAATGCTGGATAATTTAATAAATATGAATGCATCATTTTTAATGTTATATTTTGTGAATAAAATCGGAATCTGCAAGATAACCAGTAACATTTCTCTGTCAGGTTAATGTAGTAGTACAATGTTAAAAGTACAAGGTAAGTCTTGGTATACAGTATTAAATATAAGTGCATTAGGGGCCTTCTGTAATTCATTTCGGGGTAGAATAGTTCTGAAGAAAAGAGGAGGCCAAGCAATCAGCCTGGTCCAAACAGGCACGTTTTGATTGGGCAATGCACTAATTTTTGTAAAAATCATGTATGCAATGGCTTTTGTCTTCTGCATCACATCAACGGCATATCATTTTTCCGTAAGATTCCTTGTGCATGGGTATGCAATTTGAATCCTGCACAGGAGAGGAAAATTACATTTGGCATTAAGGCAATTATTGCTGTAATGTCAATAAAAAATATTCTGTCCAAAATATTAAGGATTATAAAGATAATAAGTACACATTGTCACTTGACATGTTAATCCTTATTTATCATTATATTTGTAAAATCCTTTGTCTGTGACAAGAACGTCCAAGTATGCATGTGTGTTTGGGAACGTGCCCTACGATTACAGTTGACTCCAGTGACCTGGTGTGCCCGGTTCTGCTATCAATCCTTCATGGGTGCCAACCATGTGTTCTAACTCAGCCTTTATGACTCTATGCAACTAATTAGCAGATTGATCTGCATATTCCTGACGAGTGGCAGGCCAATTGGCTTAGCGTATATGTCCATCGGGGAAACTGAGAGGCCAAAAGGGGAATCCAACTCAACAAAAAGCCTTAAAAGTAAAAATGACTAACTATAAAGTAAAACTTATTTTGGATGAATTCTAAATAGGTTTTCAGGTACATTTTGGGGAGGGCTTATTCACCAACAAGCTGAATTTCCCATTATTAGTGTTTTTTTGTATGTAGAAATCAGAGGAGAGTGCGTTGTACAGGGGAAGATAACATGGCGACACTGACAAATGACAGAGTTTTGCTGCAGAAGTTCTCTCTCTCTCTCTCTCCACTTAGACTATCTTGTGACATTGTTGTTATTGTTCCACAAGACAGGCCTGAAAGATAGAAAGCAGAGAACACGAGGCAAAGAAAGATGTGCCCACTGTCTACCTCAGCTCGGCAGCTGGTTGACAGCCATGACCTGACCTGTACATTGCACCCTGTAATGGCTCTGCAAACACAAGAGTGCAATGCAGATGGACGGGGGGAGGAGGGCGTACAGTAAGAGGAAAATGAGGAGAGAGGCCTGAATCTAAACAGAGTCTGTATGCAAGCAAGAGTAAAACACTTAGTTACTGAGGGGTCAGTGTCACTGGCTTTAGAGCAAAGAAGAAACACCTCATCCACAGACTCCCTCCTCCACCCTTTCTCTCTCCATCTCCCAGAGAGAGGGGTTACTGTCATCAATGGGCTTCTTTATGATTGCAGTAGTGTGTCATGTGTGCATCTGGAGCTCTCAGCGTTGAACTTTTTCAGGTTCCCGGGCAAATAAGAATGTTGTACACATACAAGCACAGGGTAAGACACATGCATAGACAGACATACATTGAAGTGTACACACATGGGTGCACATATATACACAAAGCAAATGTACTCCATCTCACAAAAGAATATATTAAAAGGAGTACAAAAATATAAAAATTCCAAAGATACACTGTCAAACACCTGACTAATGTTAGAGCCGGTAACCAACAAAGACACAGTCATGTCAAGGCGGGCAAAGCTAAAACAAGTGTAAAGGGGGGCCCAGCTTGCAGTGGCACAGATATCACAAAAGGCTCCCCGGAGGCTGCAATCAACGACTTTTATAAGAAAAAAATGGTAGCATCCACTACCCAATGTGACAGACGCTGGAGAGATGAATGGAGAGTGAATTAAGCCAGCTCTCCCTCTCCTTGGCAAAAGCAGTTTTATCGCAGAGGAGATCCATGTTAAAATAATCTTTGTCTTCATCTGACTCAACAGAGAAGGAAACTGCAATGGGGTCTTCCACCATGTCTCCCCAGCAATAGCTAGTTGAAGCCGCCTTATCCCTGTGCTTTGCCAGGGCGCTGAAAAGGCAGGGATCAACTTTTGAGTCCACTGACATTCACAAGCAACGCTCAAGAATTCTAACCAGAATGGCCCTGCAGTGCTCGCAAGATTCTGCATCTGAGAGCAAAGTCTTGGCATGCTTTTACTCCCATACACTAACGGTCAAAAATTTGGGATCACTTAGAAATTTCCATTGCCCTCTATTATAGACAAAATACCAGCTGAGATCAGTTGCATTGCTTTTTTAACCAGAGCAGCAGTTTTCTGATTACATTATGTGCTTAAATAATTGCAAAAGGGTTCTCCAATGTTTTCTCAGTTAGTTTTTTTAAAATGATAACAAATTGGTAAACAAAATGTGCCTTTGGAACATTGGATGAATGGTTGCTGATAATGGGCAATGTAGATATTGCATTAAAGATCAGCCACCCACTCAGATCAGCTGGTATTACGCTGGCGATTATAAACACTGAGGTTCCAAGCAAGGTTTGAAGAGAACTGCACAGGTTGGATTCAAAGTTGAACTACATCATGCTCATAGTGGACCACTGAAAGTAAAAATTATCTGTTAAACCAATGTGGTTTTGAATTGACTAAATATTAATAAACTTATTAATTGTTAATTCACTTTTGTTTGTTTTTAAATCAGGCTTTTGTAGTTCAAATAAAACTTTCCCTCACTCAAAACGTCAGCTTAACACTTACTGTATGTAGCAAATTACAAGTCATGTGCCACGGTGCACTGCTCGTCGCCTCAGCCAATAATCCCGTTTCACTTATTGAAAGAACTACAAATTGTGTCCTAGGTGGTAGCAGTGGGCTGCACAGAAGGCTCATTTCATCAGCTTTTGACCTTGCAGGTCGGTATTATTGTTTAAATGGAGTGTAATGATGCATGGCAGGTTCATGGCTTCTTTGGAGCATCCTCACATTTAAATATAGAACAGCCAACAGCAACAACTGCTTAAAATGTCCACGCTATTTAACAGTAAAGTTTAACATAATTTATGGATTTGAGATTATGTTTACTTACCTAAAGCCAATGACTTTTGACTTAGTGGGGAGAGGGAGAGCCTAGTATTGGCTGAATGATGAACATGCCACAGTGCCACATGGCCACATGGCCGGTCGAATGACCAATGTTGGACCACTCCTACTGTAGCAGCCCAATAGAGGTGACTGCTTTGTGAAAGGTTTCAAAATTAAACTAAACAGTGAAAACTGAATCTAAAAGGTTATCCTAAATAATAATTCATTTTAATTATGTTAGTTTACTTACTTACTTATGGTCTTTTTGTGTCATCTATGAATTATTGCTCAATGCAGAATTCCTGAGCCCAAGTAACAAAAGGAAGCAGGACTAAGTTTCCTATTAATACAGATGTTTGCCATCCAAAAGCATTTCATGATCACAGGTTTTTAAAGGTGTTGAAAAGGTCAAAAAAAATGGTGACCACTGTAGGTTATCTTAGCTGATTGTTTTCTTTTTTTGGATAGAACACATGCACACTGTGTTAAACACACCGATTTAGACTTTTATAAATCAGATTATGTTTTTATTCAGCATAACAAGGCATCAAAAATGTATTGTGTGAAAAATGCATTATAGTCTCACTCTAAAAAGTATTGTCACAATTATCAAAATAATTAATAGTATGTGCATAACAACAATCCAATTATGTGTGTCTGTGTGTGTGTGTGTGTGTGTGTGTGTGTGTGTGTGTGTATATTTCCTAGGGCAAACAAAACAGAGCCTTCAGAAAAGGCAAGCACATCCAATGATGTCAATACTGTTTATTTATTTTGTACAAAATGATTATATTACATGTATGCCTGAACAGAAGCACCTTCATTGAAGCTATATGAGGACAGCTGTATAAATCGAACAAAGTGTCTGCAGTCCAGCTTTAGAGTAAGTGAAGCCATCTAGAAACATGTCCTGCCAAACTTATGAGTGGAATACTAAGAAGATCAAAAGCTTCTTTCTTGTTCATAATGTACTGTTGAAGCAGTAAATTAGCCAGTGCCTGAGCCCAAGGCATGCGTGAAACCAGCAGCACACGCCGTCTTGGTCACAGTAGGAAGGCCATCTCTGTGTGTGTGTGTGTGTGTGTGTGTGTGTGTGTATGTGTGCGTGCGTGCGTGCGTGCGTGCGTGCGCTGGGAGTTCAGGACAAAGGTTGGAAAAGACAGGGTCTGATAAACCACATGATTCTCAACAGACCATTTCCTTCATATCCCTTCTCCATGGCTTTGATCTTATCTGAGCAAAGTGGTAATGGGTAAGTGTGGGCATGTAAGCTGCTCACCCACGTGCTGTCTTTGACATAATTGGCAGTAGTGTGTGCTAACCTACCCGCAGTCCACTGACGATACTGGTGGATCTCTGCTGAAGGGTCTTATCCTCTGGCCTGGGATCTGATCCTCGGGTGGGGGCCCAGTCAGAATCAGGGCTAGACCTCTGAGCTGCAGCATCAACCTGCTCTGACACTGTTGCCTGTAGGAAAAGCGAGACAGTACAGGTGTGTTTGTGTTGTGAGTGAGAAAGACAGGCCTAGAGGTGCAGAGAACAACAGAAAAGTGACCAAACAAAATGTGAATCCAATGTTAAGACGACTTGGATTGCTGAGCAGCTGTTGTTTTGTGAAGCACATAAAAGAAAACAAGTATCATTGCCCTCAATATACTTCAAACTTGAACGGTTTACATGTAAGTGTTTGTGTGTAGAGCTTAACAGTGATTTAACACTTAGATTATTGTAAATATGTTTGACATGTGTCCGATCTAGAAGGATGTAGGTAAGGACTAGTAATTCATGATTCCTAATCTGTGACATGATGTCATGATATCTAGAAATAATGTTTTTCCCCCTAGTTTTTCATTTCACTTTAAAATGACACACTAGTGCCATCTTAACCAAAAGAGTATATAAACAAAAGATTTAATCTAAATATTGGTAGTTGAGAAAAAACACACATTCAAAACACAAATTGGGATTCCAACCCAGATATAAGATGTCAGGATAGGTGAGGTTATGTCAGCAATCTACTGGTAAAACGTCAAGAAAACAGAATTGTCTACATCTTGAAATTGAAAAGCAAGCAAGCTTCTTTGTATGATTTCTATATTCCTCTTATGATTACAAATCACAGTATACAGGGAGGAATCTATAGAAGAGGTGGAGATATCAGTTTGTGCATTAACAGTTATTTCAATGGACAATACAATGTTGTCATAATTTCTGCCACATTTCTATTGTTGAGTTTATAAAGGCTAGTTGACTAAATTAAGTCAAGGAAGTATAGAAAATCACAAGCTGACAGAGTTGCAAGTAGTTCAATGGACTTACCATGCATACTGGTTGTGCACATGACAATTTCATATGCCAAAGTCAATAACCAGATGTGTCATGTGGCAGTTGTACAGCTATCTACCACCTCCAGCATTGTGGTGTGTGCTTTCATGGCCCGTCTATTTATCAGTGTCTATTAACCTGCAGCATCTGCACACCTAAGCACACAGCAGGGACTACCAAAACAAACTGACGGGGACAAAGATAAGGCATAGGGCCCACCCACAGGGAAGTAGGTCGTGATCCACACACATCCACAAAGGCAATCACTGACACATTTCCATTCCTATAATGCAACAGTGCAAGTATGGATTTTAAAATGTCACTTAAATGACATTCTATCTTCACACTTTTTGCTGCTGCAAAACAGCAGAAACAGTCCTTCAAGGTAATATGAGTCTACAAAAAGAATGGCTTTAAGATCTGTTCTAGAGACACATACACTCTATAGTCAAAGGGCAGGCACATATGTACACTTTGTGAACACTTAGTTTATGCCTGAGTCCTTTATCATGAAGTTAACACTCACAAATATACCTTTTTGACTTCATCACCTTACTGCATACATTCTCACCTTTCTTTTCTTAAGTCCTTAATAACAAACAGTCTCACCTTCTGCTATCAACAACATGTCTACTGAACACATCAAATCAAACAGAGGCATTCACAACTGTGTTTTCCTGGTAGGCCAGGTAGTGCAGAAAACCGCATGGAATGTCATCACCTTTTTTCCAATGAGTCCTGATTGCATTATCAGAAACCTGGCATCTGGGTGTGACCTTGTTAACTGCCAGGGTAATCAACTTTAACCAAAGGGGAGGAGAGGGGATGATAAATTATTAGTGAGGAAGATTTTGTTCATGTTTTATTAAATTGGCCTGTCAAAGGGGGTTGGTCAAATTATCTGGGGCCTCGTTTATTGGAGGCCGGCCATATTGGCGCATCTGTTACAATTATTTATAATTTCCAGGCAGTCAGGAGGACGGACTGGGTTTTTTCGGCATCAGCCACATAAAGCAATTTAGAAATTAACTGATTAACTTTTTTCCCTCTCAAAATCTCTCTTATCCCCATCCTAGTTTTCATCCAGCAAAAAAGAAGGAAACCGCGAGACACTAAAGGTGCAAAGATGCAAAAGGGAAAGAATATTACAAGCAGCTTAGTGAAAGCAATGGACAGGGAGAGCATGAGATTGAAAAAGAGCAAGCAGGTGCAGTGAAAAAAGACCAAGAGATTGTGGGGAGGCTGAGGGAGGGAGGAGAAAAAAAGAGAAAAGCCTGCCTTGGTAATTACTGAACACGATTAGGTTCTTAGGGGAACTTGTCTGGCACTCGCGGCCCTCGCTGCTGAGGATGCGGCAGGCAGGACCATATGGAGGGAGGCTTGTGATTGTGCTCCCTGAAGCTCATGACCCGTCTGCTGCCGAGCCCTTGAGCTGAATGTGAAATGAGACTTGCCAGGCCTAATGTTCTACACATGCACCATTTATGCCACAAAACAAATCTGATCACTGTTAATTATGGAGCAGCTATAATCAGGAGGGGCCCCCGCCACACACACACACGACTACATGCGTACACAAATACATACTCACACATCTGTGGAGCCACAGCATTTGGAAAAGTGAATGAATAGGCTTTACAAGTGAGGGCTAGAAGGTACATGCCCCCTCTGGTCATGTGCAATTTGCATTCAAGATGGTGATGTGTGTGTGTGTGTGTGTGTGTGTGTGTGTGTGTGTGTGTGTGTGTGTGTGTGTGTGTGTGTGTGTGTGTGTGTGTGTGTGTGTGTTAGTTAACTGGTAGTGACTTTATAGAAGGACAGCACACAGTGAGTGGGATGTAGGGTGTGTGTATGTTCTTGTGTGTATATACACAGCCATGAGTCCTCCCACACAGTCTGTTTGACCTGAGTGTATGTGCTTGAACAAGTGAGTGCATGTATCTACAGCGGCACATGGCTGTGCTTCATTAATGAGGCGAGCTGTGCTACACAGAGGTTCTCATCTAATGAGAGCAGTTGAGCTGGTAAAACACACCACTGGAGTCCATGTCATTAGTATGTCTCTGGCCCTGGACATGGCCCAGCACCAAAAACACGCTCATACACAAACTCATGTTGACAACACCGATAATAGTGAAAATACACTAAGCATACACAAGATGTGTGGATGACAAAAATAGATTTATAAGTCATGAATGCTTATGAGACGCTAATTATTCGTAATTATTTGAATGTATAACCTTTACACAATGTTTTCATATGGAAAGGATTACTGATGTGTTGAGAGAAAGAGAAAAGGCATATGTTAATGCATAAAAGCAGCGGGTTACACTACATTTTTAACATACTCCTAGGGAGGTCCTGCCAGTTCAGCTGAAGGAGTGTAAAACTGAAGAGCAGCCAGAGTCAAAACAAGACCCATGTGAAAGACAATTCAAAACTACATGACTTCCCATCACATTTTACTGAGCCTCAGCAGAGGACAAAAAAAAAAAAACCCCATCCTTATTCTGTTCTGTACATTATTGTGTACATAAGAATACACAAAAGTACCCTGTGGCTGACTCCGTTCTGTTTGCCTAGCTCTTGGTTGAAAAATAAATGTCCATGTTTCTATACAGCATTTTGGTTTCATCGTTTTCACTCAATGGTTGCTATTAATGATGATGATGATCAAAAGAAACGCATCACCTAAGCCAAATGTGACCCCGCAAAATGGTGGGTGTATTTATGTGCATGTGTGTATGTGTGTAACTAGCAATTTAATTATACATCTCAAAGTGCTTCGATTGGATAACATAAATAACAAGCCAGAAGCAGATGTTTAAAAAAAAAAAAAAACATCTCAACAAGCTATGGGAGATACACCATGTGGGCTCCTGACTGGTCACCTTGGGAAATATTGCTTCCGTGTTTAAGGTTCAGTCTCTAAAACTTATGACTAGTGTGTTAACAACATTTTATGTTTAGCATGCTAAAACTGCATTTAACTATGGATGTAGGTGCAGGTGCACGATAACTTAGTCAGTGGGGTGGCATGGCTATAATGACAGGTCATATCTATGATAATTAGAATTTTTATTAGTGTGAAAACAAGCCTTTTTCACAGAAGAGATTTTGGCTTATCATAGTAGGAATAGCACAGGTGTTACTAATACCATTAATAGTGTCTCTGTTCTATTCAAGGGTCCCAGTGTGACACTGAACCAGCATGCACAATGCTGCTAATGGAATTCAGCCATAATCCATTTTTATTATTTACACTTGTGCTTTTCTAACTGTTACATGTCAACATATTTTTTTTTTTTAAAAGGCCTATTTTATCTATAGGTTATCGGCTTTGTTCTCTTATATTCATAGAAAACTTTTTTGGAGTGAATAAACATTCTAAATGTTCCCTTTTCAATGCTGATGAGAGGATAACCAGTGCTTTGAATGACTGCCCACACAATTAGCAACTTACCACTCATTTACTGTGGTGAAGGTTCCAGAAAGCCTGAGGTCTGCTATGGATTCTAATGTTGGTCTTTAATCACCGCACAGCTCTGACAATAGCCAAACACTAGACTACTATAAATACAATGATGCAGTTAGGGAGATAGTTGCAAATGATTAAATGTTTGCTCTAGCTATTTTTTTTCTTCACTAATGAGGACTCTCTTCCCTGTCTCGAGATTGTGATGGTGACTACCCAACCTGGCATTCCAAACCTTCCCAACCTGGCAGTTTGTTCAGACTGCATCTCATTGTGTGTGGGGTACACCCAGGTGCCTGAAGATCGTCCAGGCCCTCCAGCTAGAAGATCAGGGCATGAGGCCATTTCCAGTCTGACATGATGGAGATATCACACTGTTTTCAGTACACAGAGACCCATACACAATATAGAACAATTCTGAAAATACAGTGCAAGTAGTGCTGAAAAAATGAGTCGATTTGTTGCCTGACCAACAACCATTTTGATGATGGATTAATTAAGTTATTTATGAAGCAAAAAAACACTCTCTGGTTCCAGCTTTTCCTATGAGAAGATTTTCTGCTTTTCTTTACTTTCTTTTATTAAATTACTTCAATGTATTTTTTGCTCCGGAAAACTGTAATGGGCATTTTCCAATACATTTTCTGGCCTTTTATAAACTAAATAATAAATTGTAAAAACAATGAACATTGAAATTGACAATTAAAATAATCGTTATTTAGACCTACAGTATGTATACGTTTTGTTGTGTTGTACTGTATGTGAAGCTGACACAGGTTTAAAAAAACAAAAGCAACATCAATTTTTTAACATAGTGCTGACCCTGCAGGTTAATTGATATAGGAGGTAACAGTATCCAAAAACATATATTAACTGCCAGCAAGGCAGAACGGCTTGGTCAATATTTATGTTTAAGCCTTAATAAAATCTTGTTAAGCTTCCTGCAAATAGTTGATAAAAAACAGAAGAGAACAGACAGTCAATCTTGGTGCACAGCATGGAAGTATAAGCCACAATGGGTGTTATTACTCTCACCCATCCTCCTCATTTATTTCTGCTCCCCCCCCAAAACCACTGTGGGAGGGGTGTTCAAAGCCGTCGCTCTGGTCCATATTCAAATGAGCGCAGCATCTCCCCCCTGTGCTCCCGTTGCGATCAGCACTTTGATCAGCTCCAATGGTAACTTCCACCGAAACATTTAAAATTAAAATCAAATAAGCCTTAACAACCGGCGCATCGGAATTTAACAGGTGTTCGGGAGGAAGTTGTTACAGAATTTGCGATTATGTGCTCGGATACACACACCTTTAGTCAAACACACACCTACGTAGACACACGCGAACATTCATACTCACAACCTGTCAGTGAAATTACAGAGTGGGAAACAGAAAGCCCTCCTGACTGAGTGCTATACCTTGGGATACCTGATCTGTTCACTTTGATGTCAGTGGGTAAGAAAGTTAAAGAAACAAATCAGCCAGACAGCAGCTACATGTGTTCAGTAAACAAAAGTTCATATTAATTCTTAGCATTGGTTATAACCATGGTATTTTTATATTTAAATTGCAGCCCTGAAAATCTGTGATGAGTTTTTTTTCATTCTGACCTGGGGGAGGAGGAGACACGAGGTTGAGTTCATGTTTGTGTGATAAAATAAACACACATATTATGTATATGCACACTAACATACATAGTGTTCACACATGCATGTATGTATGCACGCATGCAAGCCCACACTACACACACACACACACACACACAC
>NC_045734.1:10471977-10473663 GCF_008692095.1 Etheostoma spectabile
ACACACACACACACACACAGCACTAACTGCATATTCTCTAAATGTAGTATTAATTACTGGGGGAACACTGCAGTACTGTATTTAATTACTGATTAAATGACCCATTTACATTTCACCGCTGGTTAAATTAACAGGGTTAAGTGAGACAGGGCGATTCTAACCCACTTAACATTTGAGCTGATATCTTTTAACTTCCAGTCTGGGGGCAGCACTGTCAGAAAATATCAACCAATCAAATTAAACAATTACAGTCTATTGAGGTACAGAAATTACTGCTGCAAAAATATAATCTTCTGCGGCATCAGCTCCAGCGTGGTTTTATCTGCAATAAGACGTTTAAACTGAAGTGAAAGTCATACCGCAGCAAAGATTGAGAAACTCATTTTAACAAGTGCATTGCCCTACAATGTTGATGTAATGTAGTTGGGTGTGGCTGAAGATTACAATATATAGATACAGTACCTGTTACTATTCTAGTCTTTGACACTGTGTGGTCCCAGAAACACTACCATAGCATTAGGAGTTGTTTAAGCTCCCTTAAAACATGGCTGCAACATTGACTTTATACTAGGGCCTCTTTTGCCTTAGGGTGACAGTTCAAAGATAGTGAGTTAAAGCCAAACCCCTGCTGACTGACAGATGTAGAACTGTAACTCTAACATCATCTTCAAGAACATAACTGGGCCCCAATTAAATCACATCTCTCCACCTCTTATCTTTGCTATCTGAAAGGAGTGCGTTAAAAGGACTTCCAGGTACTTGGGTGGAAGGATAGAAACAAGATAGATAAAGTAAGTAAGTCAGAGAGTGTATGTGTACCCAGGACAGCGTTGGAGAAGATCAGATAGCTGACATGAAAGATGCTAGTGCTAAGAGAGATGGATAGATCAAGGGTGAACTAGAGCGATTAAGAGAGTGATTCTCAGTTGAAGACCACCACCACAGGCCATGCTTGGGCTTGTCAGTCATAACTGTGCCAACTTATCCACCTACACATTGCTGTCTCTGTATGTTAGCACAATTAGACACTAGCTCCAGACTAGGGGTGCAAGATATAGCGACTCAATATCGTTATCGCAATATATCGAAAGTGTCCCAATAAGAATGCAATACTTTGTTTATTTTGTGGAGCACTGTGTCCCGTCTGTTGGCAGTGTGGCTTAATTGTGTTCGATTTAGAGCCTGCTTGAAGCACTATAATGATCATGTTACACTGGCCAGTTATTGTGCCACTTGCAAATGCGCACTAACAAACCCTATATAGTGTACAACGTGTGATGCTTATTTTGACAGTGTAAGTAAAGAAATAGAGACAACAATGCAAAACGAATCAGAGAAGTGAAAGAAAAGTACTGTCCTGTTCTCTTTATTTATTTATTCTATACTGTACAACCAGTGTCTTGATTGGTAGACATGGTCGTTATTTATTTATTCAGGTTCTACCAGTCCAATAGATTTAGATTTAGATTTTTCCCATAACTTTTGTAAATTTACATAAGTTTAAAAATATTAAGATTGATATCGCAGTGTTCATAATAAATTTTGCAATATCACATTTTTTTAATATTGTGCAACCCTACTCTTGACAGGTGATTGAAAGAATTATATAATGCTTTTTTTATGTAAGAAAACGCATAGATACAGTATGCAAGGAATCATAAGCATATACAGTGACGGACTGGTTAC
>NC_045734.1:10473673-10475825 GCF_008692095.1 Etheostoma spectabile
TTGGGCCAGCCGGCCGGCCGGCCAGCCAATCAGAGAGCCGCATGATCGTCACAGACATGCGGCCCCTTAATTGTAAACGGCGGCCAGTATCATTTTTCTCGGCCCACTTTCAAGCGTCATTAATAATTTTCTTTGTCCCAGTGATAGCCAGACTTCTCCAAATCCTTCACACCTATCAGTGTAGTAATCTGATCAGTATTTCTACCACATATGACTCTCTCGATATCACAGTCAGGGTTACTGTCTACAGTCACAAACTGTCAGCCTGCATTATTTTGTAGCAAAATTACTGATTCAGATCAGATGTTCAAAAATGTGCATGGTTTGACATAAAACAAATCTACCTGCATTTCGTTTATTTGATTATTTACTTGGAATTGTTAACGTCAGCGTAGTTGTTGAGGACGTTACAAACTACTTTCTTCTAAACTGAAGATTGGAAGTTGGAAGCTATATTGTTGACAAAAAAATTATTAATCGAAGCATTAAGCAACACATGCGTAATTATGTAGCGTATGGCTCGGATGATTTATTCATTTTTTTATGCATTGGTTTTGCATTGATATGTCTATGTTTCTGTGCAGTTGTTTATAGCATGGGAGTTTACATTCACCATCACTGGGGCTATCAAAAGTGTGTGTTCTTTCCATGCGTCAAAAGTTCTATCTCTTTCTATATATATAACTCAGTTCAACAACTTCGGCATCATAGAAAATCACTTTTAGCCTGGAGTGCTCATGCACTAGATATGAACTCTAAAAAGAGAGGGCTCTGTCAGGGAGATAGTGAAGAATAAGCAGGGTGCATACCTTAAAGTTGGTTTGTCTGTTGGGTGAGGGGTAAAGGGGTGTGTGCTGAGCCTGTTGTTGATGGTGTTGCTGCTGCAGTTGTTTCTGTTCCTGCTGTTGTAGCTGGGCCTGGAGCTGCAGGATGTGTTCGTCTTTTTGAGCCAACAGGCTGCTGAGCTTTTGGTGACTCTGACGGAGGTTGGCCTCACTAGACACGAGGGCCTGGTAGCACTGACTCAACTCCTTGTACAGCTGTCAACAAACACAAATAAGACATAAAAGGTTAAAAAAAGGCAAGGCAGGAAGGGAGCTGAAGAGAAAATGGGTCATTTCAACAAGAGATGAGACAATGGAGAACGATAAGACAAAATCACTCATGAGATGGGGTGACATGAATATTGATATATATTTATATGGGAATGTTATCTTATTTCTATGGTAATGGGAAATAAGATAATTTAAGTAAGGACAAAAAGGAACAATTAAAGGATAAAAAGAATAAAATATGAAGGGAGACCAAACATATTCTTTAAACATCATGTTTTATGACTCACAATTTCCCCAAATGTCTCCCTGTCCCCCTCCCTGTGTAGTGATATGTATGGCACAGTGGTACAGTCATCAGGCAGAGGGGTGGTAGGTTGAGAACCTATTCATTCTAGCACTAGTCAAATAATTGTAGGTTAGAGCTAGCTTGGAAATAAATCACCACAGCGGGTGAGGCCTGAGTGGAGTGCAATAAAGTGGTTATAATAAAGATGATCTCAAGGTTTGGCATGTGTGTGTGTGCATGTGCGTACCCTTTGATAGGAGGTGGTGTCAGCAGTATGTGCCTCTTCTTGGTTCCTCAGGACTTTCTGAGTGTCTAGGTTGAGGCCTTCCAGTTGCTTGATCAGAAGACTCTGCTCTGCTGCATGCCCTGTACTCTGTCTGTACAGGGTCTGCACCTCTGCAAACTCACAACTACACGCACACATCACACACGCACACACACACACACACACACACAGGTTATACAAATTAATACATACCTGTACATGCACTGCGACTGTTAAAGTAAAATTAAATTCATTATAAATAAAGTATTATGTGTAATTCACTTATACAAATCACAACACTGAAAAATAAATTGCAATATTATGATGAACCAAGGATAATGATAATTTTATCAGATCTTTCTTTAGTCAACCATGCCTCAATTACACTCAACATACAGTACAGTTCAAAAGTTTGGGCACCCCAGGTAAAAATGTGTATTAATGTGCATAAAAAAGTCAAGAAAAGATGTAAAAATCTCCAAAAGGCATCAAATGACAGATTAGACATTGGTATAATATTTCACAAAAAGTTAGATTTTATTTCCA
>NC_045734.1:10475835-10476395 GCF_008692095.1 Etheostoma spectabile
TTTCAAAATAACAGAAAACTAAAAATGCCATCTGCCCAGACTCATCTGACCTTGCCCCAAAAATCAGCACCATGGGTTCTTCTAAGCAGTTGTCTAGAAAACTGAAATTAAAAATAGTTAATGCTCACAAAGCAGGAGAAGGCTATAAGAAGATAGCAAAGGGTTTTCAGATGCCAAAATCCTCTGTTCGGAATGTAATTAAGAAATGGCAGTCATCAGGAACAGTGGAAGTTAAAGCAAGATCTGGAAGACCAAGAAAAATATCAGACAGAACAGCTTGCGGGATTGTGAGAAAAGCAAGTCCAAACCCACGTTTGACTGCACGATCCATCCAGAAAGACCTGGCAGACACTGGAGTTGTGGTACATCATTCAACTAAAAAGAGACACTTACAAATATGGTCTTCATGGAAGAGTCATCAGAAGAACACCTCTTCTACGTCCTCACCACAAAAAAAACAGCATTTGAAGTTTGCAAATTAACATATAGACAAGCCTGATGTGGACCAATGAGGTTAACATAGAACTTTATGGCCGGAATGAGCAAAGGTACGTTTGGAG
>NC_045734.1:10476405-10476502 GCF_008692095.1 Etheostoma spectabile
ACAGAATTTAATGAAAAGAACCTCTGTCTGACTGTTAAGAATGGGGGGGTGGTCAATCATGCTTTGGGGTTGTATTGCAGCCGGTGGCACAGGGAAC
>NC_045734.1:10476512-10476641 GCF_008692095.1 Etheostoma spectabile
TAGAAGGAAAAATGGATTCAATAAAATGTCAGCAAATTTTGGACACTTGATGCCATCTGTGAAAAAGCTGAAGTTGAAAAGAGGATGGCTTCTACAAACACACCTCAAAATCCACGGTGGATTACATCA
>NC_045734.1:10476651-10497268 GCF_008692095.1 Etheostoma spectabile
ACTGAAGGTTTTGCCATGACCTTCACAATCTCCTGTCCTCAACTATTTGAAAATCTATGGATAGACCTTAAAAATGCAGTTTGTGACAGACAGGCCAGAAATCTCAAAGAACTGGAAGACTTTTGGAAGGAAGAATGAGCGGAGATACCTCAAATAAGAATTGAACAACTCTTGGCTGGCTACAAGAAGCGTTTCCAAGCTGTGATACTTGCCAAAGGGGGCCATACAAGGTATTAACTCTGCAGGGTGCCCAAACTTTTGCAGATGCCACTTTTTTGTTTTCTGTTATTTTGAAAGTGTAAATTATGGAAATAAAACCAAACTTTTTGTGACCGATTATACAAATGTCTAATGTGTCATTTGATGCCTTTTGGAGATTTCTCCATCTTTTCTTGGCTCCTTTATGCACATTAATACAAATTTTTACCTGGGGGGCCCAAACCTTCGAGCTCCACTGTAGCAAAGTCAGGGGTGGCCTCTAGCTCACCCAGTAAGAGCGTGCGCCCCATGTAGGCTGAGGCCTTTGCAGCAGCCCAGGTTTGAATCCAGCCTGCGGCCCTTTGCTGCGTGTCATCCCCCATCTCTCTCCCACCTTTCCTGTCTATCCACTGTCACTCTAAAATGAAGGGAAAAGCCCCCAAAAAATAATCTTTAACAAAAAAAACATGTCACGATGTCATCTGAACTTTGTTTTGTGTCGCATGGAATGACGAGAAAATGCTCCATTAACTTAAACGGATATATTTATTCACCCAGCTAAAACTTGAAGAATGGTATCTAGTCCTAGGGTGACTGACATGTCAAAATGCCTCTGGCATTAAAACAGAAAAGTAGTTAAAAAAGGTTGAGATTACCACTAAGGCTCCTACGGTTCTCACAGTTTTTATCATATCGACTAAAGCTTAGTCAAAGCCTGCCCTGTTTCCCTGTTCTCCTTCTTTTAAAGCACATCCACTATGCAGGGCTTATCAAGTGGCTTTAGGTGAGCTAGAGTGGAAGAAATCTGTCACCCCCAAGCCTCACAGTGTAGACAGCAATATACTAACCGCTCCACAAAGTAACACGGGAAGTAATGTATATGCATATGTCTACACAGGACAGAGGCATGCTTCCTTTAAATAATTACATTACCCGTAAATATAACCAATTCAGGTGTGGTTGTCACAAGAAAACAGACACTGAGGTGTAGTGGGCAATACTTAAGTTGGAAGGGCTCACCGAAGTTGATTGAGTTGCCCCTCTTTTGCTGCCACCTCCCTCTCTTTTGAAGAAAGCTGAGCTGTTAGACTGCTACTGTGGCTCTGCAAGCTGGACAACTCCTGCCAAGCATTGTGTAGCTCCTTCTCCAACTCCTGGTGTGGAAGAGTAACAATAGTTTATTTCTATTTCAGGAACATAGAGCACTATGTGTCTGCAGTGGATTGAGTACTAGTCCATGTAAATGCAGCAGAGACTAGTGATGTTGCAAATCTGAGAGGTTTCATTTCACAGTTTAAACAAAGTATAAAGGTTGGATATTAAACAAACCATATATTGTACTGGTTGTTCACATTACACATGTTTAAACCATTTTCTCTGTTTTAATAATCAATTTTAAATGAATTCTGTTTTAATCCATAAACTTGTCTAAACTGGCCAAGTAACAGCTCATATTTCTATCACACTTTAACCTAAAGCATTGTTTTAGGCTCCAAATATATTTACTTCCAATTTACACATGTAACTACATTGATTGTGCTTTGGGTTGTAAGCACTACATAGCAGCCCTGTGGCTGAACAGATCCAGTAGAGATGTGGGACTGCAGCTGCTGCTACTTTGCTGCTTTCGCTGTGCAGCAGGTGTAGACAAGGTGTTAGTGACAGATTTTTCTTAATAAGAAGAAACCATTAGAGCAGGGCAGGTTGCACGGCATCAAACACACAAAGGTCCCCAAACCTTGACAGATTCTATGTAATTAAACAGCATTTCACTAAGCCAGTATTAACCATATGCAAAATTAATTAGACTTGGGGAATTACAAGAATGGACATGAAAGGATGCTGCGTAAAGTACATCAACAGCAATCATGTTGGTTTGGTGGCTATACATGGGAGGACAAATTGACTACCCTGCACGAAAACAAAATGCTTAGTTTTTGAAGAAAAATTGTATAACTTTTATTTTAGACAAAACATGTTATGTCAATAAGGTACTTACGTGTTTAGGTAAGTGAACATAATAAGGAGGATAGCTAAGTTTGTATTAGCTTTAGGGCTACCACATTGTGTTTTTTAATTTTGTTCCCTTGGTCTGTTGTTGTACCTTATCTATGCATGCACTGATTTAAATTATAAATTCATGGACAAATCTTTGCTATGTAAAACAAATTTGCATGATGTATCCACCGCACACCCCATGTTCTCTATCTCCATCTCTTAAATCAATGTATGATACAAAAAACGAGAAACTGGTGGAATGTCTTAGGCTGTGATAGATGTGCATAGACTAGCTGCTTGGCTCCATCCTGTCCAAGTGTAATTACTATGCAGCTCTGACTTATTTAAGCTTTTCTGTCTGACTCCATTTGACTAGCGTAGCAATATGTTTCATTACATGAATGTAATGTGAGGCTTTTAGGCTGCTCCTATGTCCTGAGACTCTAGTATTGCTGGCAGGCAACTGATTTCTGTAAGTCAATGGCAAAAGGTGGCACGTTGAAATGAAAGCTCCCCAGGACTTTGTAGAGATTTGATTGGTAAATGTTTAAAAAGCAACTTTGCTGTCAATATCTAATCACTGTATTTTAAATGTCCACAGAGATAGGAAGTATTGATTGATACCAATGACTGGAGCAATAGACAGATTCTGAATACTACCTGCTTGCATTTGGGAAAAATAAATGACCTCACAACTACAAACTCTTGCATCCAGACAAGCAAATGACGTCATGAAAAATCTGTTGTCGTAAGCTTCATTTATTTTTTCACCCCAAAGGAAGATCTATCTACCACATGTTGAATCATAATTTTTCCTTCCTTCGAATACAGTCCCTGTATATTTAAATTGTGTGTTTTTCAACAGAGATATTTTATATTCACATTGTGAGGAGCAAAGGGTATGAAGGATCTGGGAGTTCAGGGTGTGCAGAAGAAAGGGAAAACTGGAGGACGGGGCTCTTCCTGAACAACTTTGTGTGTGTCTGAATGGACTTGTCCCCGTGTTCATACCTTGACTCTGTTCTGGGCAGCATCCCCCTGGTCTCGTTGGCTGCTGGCCTGCCTCTCTTTCTCCTCCAGGTCAGCTCGCAGGGCAGCCCAGCGGGAGGTTAATCCCTCTTTCTCCTCCTCTAGAGCCTGCACCACCTGCCGCTCCTCCTCCTCTTTCCTCCTACACTTCGTCTTCATTTCCTGGATAAGAGAGGTGTGTGTGTGTAAGGAGGAGAGTGAGGGGTCATGAGGGCCAAATAAACAACGGTAACGGAGGGGAAAAAATTGAAAAAGGAGCCATTCAAACTGAAAAGAAATGAAAGAAAAAAGAAAGATCGAGAAGAACAAAGAGAAGCAACCCAAGGGGTTGAGGTGGAAATGAATATGTAAATGGCTGGACCGGTTTTGCTGCGGGAGCCCCCTGCATGGGCCACTGATTGGCCAAGGTCACCTGTGTTGTATGACTGGGTTCATGCGGCCAGATGTTGGCTGGTGTGGGCCGAGCCATGCCGCAAGAGCTGGGCTCATGCAGGTACAGGGGCCAGTGTGTCGGCTTTAATAGCAGGCTCCTAATGAGAATGGTGCCTGCTGCAAGACCCATTAGACTCAACCTAGGTCTCCTTTGATGCTGTCCCCCACAATTTCTCGCCATGAGACCTCACCAAGACTATGTAAGGACCATTCCTTTATCAATAAATCATAGCCAGGTCCCAACTAAGCATAATTAGGGAGAAGCCACACTATCACATGCACACTTTCCCCCCACTGAAGCATGTCATTAAGTATTTATCTGCAAGTTAACAACCTGCTTTCCTTTCTCTCCCTTTCTCTCTCTCTCTCTCACACACACACACACACACACACACACACACACACACACACACACACACACACACACACACACACACACACACACACACACACACACACACACACACACACACACACACACACACACACACACACACACACACACACACACACACACTCTCTTTCCCACTGTTACCTATTCTCTGTTTGTCAGTAGCAGGGAAGAAAGCTAAAAGCAAGAAAAGGTGAGATATCCATCTTACTCTTCTAAGTGATTCAAATGCCTGTGGCTACAGCCACAAGGGGCTTGTCGTGTTCAGTGCCACGCAGAAAAGAGATTTTTTTTTTACTCCGAGGCCCAGACTGCCACAGATATTTGTTCCACCAACCTTAAGTTCCTGCCTGTTATTGACCAGTTGCTCACGCAGAGCTGTCAGCTCCTTCTTCATTAAGGCACTCTCCTCGTCCACTGTTGTCCTCCTCTGTACCAAGTTGTTAATCTCCTGTTGCTGCCCTGTCACTTTCTGTTGTACACAGCGAGACAGAAAAAAAAAAAGACAGATAGAAAGACCCATGTTATATTATGGATTTATGTCTTAGAAAACAATTATCCAAAATAGGATCTGAATTGTTTACAAGTTTTTTACTCTTAGGGTTCTTGCAACAGAAATTGGGATGCAATTTATGATTACTTTCACAAGATACTTTCCATACGAGATTATCCTACCAATTATTTTCTTGATTATTGAAAAATGCCCATTGCAATTTCCAAGGGCCCATGTTGACGACATTAAGTCTTGTTTTGTCCAAAAACAATTCCAGACCCAAAGATATTCAGTTTACTAGAAAAGAACCAACAAGTATTTCTGCATTTTTGTTTGAAAAATTACCTAAATTGATCGATCTATTATCCAAACAGTTGCCAATTAAGGTTCTGTCAAGTGACATTTTTGTTAAACAGAAAGCTACCACACACACACACTTGACTATTAAGATCAAACTCTTTTTAAATCTATTGTGAGTCACAAAATATCATAAAGCTCCACAATGATCAATTTAATGATTTGCAAGGTCTATCAAACCAGAGGTCAGCAGGAATTGTGTGAACAGTGATTTTAATGACCACCCACTTTTGATGCTGGAATATGTTCACATATGTTTTTTGGCAGCCTTTATGGCATTAGTGGGAGGAGGCTGGCGTCTTAACACCGCATCAGCTGGGGTTTGGCATTGGCTTTTAATCCACAGCCTTCTGTGGGTACAGCCTCCTCTCAAATAACACTGTGCTCTGGGATGCAATTAATTGCCATGTTGAGAGAAATCGCTCAAATATATCCAGATAGTGGATTTAGCGTTCCCCGCTACTCCTAGCTCGCCGTGCTAAGAACAGAGGGGCTTTAATAGAGATTTATACTGGAGAGCAGAAAATAAATTCAAACGTTGATAATGAGCTAGGCAAGAACAATTTGAACCCCAGTAGTGCTCAATTGATAGAAAAGAAAAAAAAGGGGGGTTCCGCCAAGTTAAGAGGTCTAGGACAGAAAGATTAGCATTTGAAAATTCCCAGTGCAGTTCAAAAATGAAAGCTAATTATGTTATAAAAATGGAAAGGAGTAGCGAGGGAAAGTACTGTATTTAGACGAAGAGGTGGACGGAAAAAGCAAGACTAGAGAAGAAAAAAAACACATCAAAGTTGGGGAGTAGAGATATTAGGAGCAATGTAAGATCCTGTGTTGACTCAGTGGACCATCACATCTCCCCCAAAAAAAAAAGAGGCCAACACAATTCTTACACTATATTATATGTGGTTGTGTATGGCTCAAGACTGTGGAAGAGATAATGACTGTCAGAGGTCCAAATGACAGCACAGAGCTCAGTGGTTTTAATGAGATTCTCAAGTAGCTTGCAAGTTCCATTACCAACAGTTTAAAGAGCAGAAACAGACACATGCAAGTATGGAAATGCAAGAATTCCTTTTATTGGCTTTACTGTGAAAGTCAATTTACAATCCATAAGATCAGCTGATTAGTCATAGATAAGGTTTTTACAAATACTTTTATATTACTTTGGGTTATAAGTAATGAATGAATGAATAACTCAATTATAATAATAGGTGCAGAAGGTTGGTTTGCAAATGTGACACACTAGAGGAAATGGTATAGTGTGAGAAAAAAAGATTAAGAATGTGTGGCTATTGCCTGCCAGCTATTTGTTTAAGCTACTAATAATAGTTACAGTATTGCAGATCAATAACCATTTAAACCAAGCCTTGTTGATGTAATTATGTTTAGAATTTTTGAGTGTACCCATCTGGAATGTAAAAAAAAAAAAATTCATTTCTAAAGTGCCATTCACAGAACAACTAAATTCATAATATGCAACAGCAGGCTGTTCTTATAGAGACAGCAACTAGAACACGGTAGTTACAGTACATATATTGCAATAATGCAATAAAATAGAAATATCTAACATATTTATTACTGAGTGCCTTACACTTGATCTTAAGTTTTAGCTTATAAATATTTGTTCAACAATGGGTCAGTTATCTCATATGATATAGAAGCCTGTTTATTGTAGCATTGTTGATGCAGTCTTATCCTTGAACTTTAAACTTAAACACCAACTTAATATTTATAACAAATCCACATCAAGAAGGCTTTTATAGTACTTGGGAATCCCTGTTATGTTTTTTTTTGCATTTGTGTGAAAACTGAGAAAACAGTGCACTATGTTGGCTAATTGCATTGCCCTCAAACTAAAAGACCCAAATAATACACTGAAATAAAGTTGGATGTAATCACATTTACTGTGCTCCAATGAGTGAGTACTATAGCTACTGTATTGACTGGATAAAATGGCTGAGGAGAGTTTTGTAAAAAAAAAAAAAAAAAAAAAAAAAAAAAGAAGGAAAAAAGCAAGCTGATGATTCCATTACAGCCAGTCTCTTTAGTAATGAACACGCTTTTGGATGAGGGATGCTAATGAAGGAGACTGACAGATGCCTCAGTGAAGGAATGATGATTTGGAGTTAATTACATTGGTGATGTCATTATCATCAGCCATCATACCATCAAGAAATATTATACAGAGGTGGTGCCAAAGAAAGAGAGAGAGTGAGTTTAAGGTGTTCAGTTAAAAATACACACAACTTTGGTTATTATTATTTTTTACAATAAACTAAATTATTTTTCCTACTAATTTAGTAAATGAATACAATCTGATTAGCAATATCTACTTGATTTTCTAAAACATCCTACTGCATACAACTAGTAGCCTTTGTCAAGTAAATATTTCAGACCTGGATGAATTACCCACCTCCATTAATGTGTCGGAGATCTAACAGACATTTGCTAAACAGAGAACGGTAAATTAGACCAAACTGTACTCTACCTGTTCCAGCTCCTGTATCTTGTAGTCTTTGGACTGAAGGATCTCCAACACTTTCCTGTCCTTGTTCTCAGCTTTGTTCTTCTCACTATAAAAAAGAGAAAAGAAAAACAGATGGGTTTGTGTCCATAAGCATCTACAATTGAATGTCTTGAGGCAGAAGGGTTACAACAATTGGACAACGCATAGTACATCATGCCTACAAAAACGTCCCTCTATCCCCAATACTGTAATTGCTTTATAAATTTGAATCACAGAGAATGTGCAGTAGATAGAGATACAAAGACAAGCAGACTTTTCAGAAGTCTATATATATAAGGTTTTAGTTAGTTTTATTGGTCTGATGTCATATGACTTTTTTTTTTAGAGATTATTCATTGGGAATTTAAGAACTTTATTTGATAGGAGAGCTGAAAACATGAAAGGGGAGAGAGCGGTGGAATGACATGCAGCAAAGGGCTGCAGGTTGGAATTGAACCTACAGCTGGGGCTGCAAGGACTGATCTTCTGTACATGGGACGCATGCTCAACCAGGTGACCTACACAGGTGCCCCTTGATAGTACTATTTAACATTGGTTCCCTAATACTTTCCTGCTTTAAGTTTAAATCCTGCACTTTGTAAGTTCCTAATTCCTAATTGTTTGTCCACCTGCTGTACTTGGTAAATAGAGAAGATCCCTTTACATATAAGCAATTAGTGTTCAGTTCTTCTTCTAGTGTTCTCTTTCTTTGCATGTGTATGCAAACTACTCTTTAAGAAAAGTATTATCAATGAGAAGAAAAAGGGAAAATCAGTTATAAAATGTGAGCTACTGTACTATCCTGCTGCTGCACCAAACTGAACGTTTCTCTATAGCCCACTAGCACCTCTTTTATCATAATGAAATTTTAGGGAGGCAAAAACAAGGCATCAATAGGGGACCTGTTTGTTTCAACTGCTTTAGGCCACCAGGGGCCACCCATTCCCTCCACTCACCACTTGCTCCTTCTACACCCCCCATCTGTGAGGCCTTTTTTCTCGTCTCTTTGCCTCTTCTGATCAGTTCTCTCCCCTGGTAGGCACTGAAATAAGTATCTTGTGTCTCTGGAGGAGCTGGAATGCAGGCTGGTTTAGCTACATCTCCTTGTATATTGGGCTGTGCTCACCATGTCCTGAGCAACCAACCAATCACTCTACAAGATCCGCACAGGAAGGGGAGGGGAGGGTGAATGGCGGTTCCCAGTGGGCACCAGCGCTTGACTGGAGTCGACACAATTACCATGTCAATATCCTCCTGCGCATCAGGTGATACAATACACATACACTCTCTGGGTGCATGTTTCCCCACGAGTCTCAGCGGACCAACATACTTTGATGGGTTTACTATGGGGGCTATAAAGGAACTGAAGAGGGTGTGGAGAAGGAATGAGAGGCACAGGTACAGAGGAACTCTGTGTCTGCACGCTACTGCACTGTGTTTTACCCCTGTTAAGGGTCTACAAACAACTGATGGGCCTCAAAATGTACTTGATATGCACCCATGATAGAGAAAATATAATTCCAAGGTATCCTCAAAAGGAAAAGTTAGTCAAAACTAGTCCAAGTATTGAATAAAGCTTTTCATTTAATTCAACATACAATATGTAAGTGGAAAAAAAACAGTGTTCAAACTGCAGTGATACCAGCATCAAAGATAACTTAAAGTCAAATGTAAAAAAAGAAAAAGGGAAACCCTAATAAGGAGGAATATATTTAATCTTCCCAACTGTGCATCATCTGTGAAAAAGCCTGTGCCGCTGTTCTTTTCTGAAAGTTCCCATGCCACTGTGTTTAGTGCAGCTTAGCCACCCTGCAAAAGAAGTCATATTCAATCTTACAATATATCCGATAAAGACAAGTATTTGGCAGGAGTGTTTCAACTGTCCAGAACAGTTGCGGCAGAGGAGGAGTGTTTTCATTAAAAGGGTTTCCATGGTTGAACTGCTAGACCGGGGATAAAAAGGCTTAAATCGGCATCTGCACCCGATTCCGTCGTAACCCCAGAAGAATGGCCAAGGTGCCTTAAACACCCCCTTGAACGACTTTCACACATATTTCTGTTCACTTGTGAGATAAAGGAATTTTCAGCTACTGAGCCTCTCAGGTAGCAGTTTGAAAAATTAATCTACTCACCGCTCAACCACCAAACTGACAGCTTGGGTCAAGTCTGGATTTGCCACTTGCAGGCGTTTCCATAGGGACCACACAAACTCCTTGTCTGCCTGTGAAAATAAAAGGATTTTGCAGGTCAACAGCTGTTATTCCTAATTATGATAAATAGCTTTTTAGGTTACCAGTAAAGTCACAGCCCTTTTTAAAACTGAAAAAGAAAATAAATAAATAGGATGCTCAATAACATTAGTATACGACAGAAGGGGTAGTCAATCAATAATTTAAATATTTTGTACAAAATAGTTTTTGATCTGGCCTGCCCTCCCTCATCATGAGCCTCTCTAAACAGGAATCGCAGAGATGTGACCTTCGACTCAAGGGGAGCCAGCATTGACACTTGTCATTATGCACTATTTATGACTGGGGAGAGCTGGGATCTAAATCAAAACACAGCAGTCGAGCTTGCATTTGCTTTATTAATCAATTGCGCTCCAGATATGTTTTCCACTACAGCTCCAAAGTAACTAGCCCCAAAGAACCTCAAAACTGATGACAGAGAGAGTCATCTTCAAGTAGAAAAACCCAGCCAGCCCCTGACACATTTCCAATTCAAATTGTCTCTATTTTTTCTAACATTTTTAAGCTGCATTACATTTAATGAGGGACATCTAAAAACTACATTTTCTGACATTAAAAGACAGAATCATACAAAATCGACTTAATATAAAATTATCTGATAAATTATGTTCACATCATCATAAGATAAAAGTCATCCCTCCCACTGGAATCTACTGGTCTCCAATTAGTACATGAATTTTAACCCCCTTTTCAAAAGTGTCTAATCAATTATTTACTAAAATGGCAGAAGCAAACCTTGATAAGACCATGAGCTGAACACATAAGTGGAAGGACTGTAGATCTATGTCTCTGTATTTATTTGTGTGTGTGTGTGTGTGTGTGTGTGTGTGTGTGTGTGTGTGTGTGTGTGTGTGTGTGTGTGTGTGTGTGTGTGTGTGTGTGTGTGTGTGTGTGTGTGTGTGTGTATGTGTCCAGTAGGAGAGACAGGAGGATAGAGATCTCAGCAAAGCAGCCCTGCAATGCAGCTAACGATGAAATTAAGCAGCTTGGTTGACTTGAAATAGGTGGTCTCCCTCTGCCTGGCCTTTGGCTGCTATTAGCCATTCCACGGACAAGTGTTCAGTCAGGACTTTCATCAAGACCTCTCCTCTGCCATATATGTACTTAAAGATGCATTGAATGTGTGTTTGATGATGGCTGAATTATTCATTTTGAATCTAGACACTAAAACACCATGGGCTGAACATACCAAAGAAAGCCACTGGAATTCAGCCACATATTAATAAAATTACCATGATCTAGGAGGAACATTTGCTGGCCGACAGATGAGACTCTTTGTAGTTAATGGCTGTCCTTGAGTACATCTTGCCGGAGACTTAAGACATCAGTCATATTCAAATGCAACTATTTAAATGGTACACTGCACAACTAAAGGTCCCTATTAGATAGACAGAATCACTGATGTTCTACTCTAGACAAGACCACCAAGGATGGCATCAATGTTTAGTGGAGGGCAGCAGGAAATGTCTGAAGTGAACAAAATATCCGCGCTAAACTTGTAGGAGTATAGTGCTTTACAACTGAAACAAACATTTTAACATGGATGTTACATGTTTACAGTGTAAAGATGCTCGTATTTGCTAGTCATAATGTTTGTAGGACAAAGGCCTACTCAGTGCTATTATTAAATAAGTGATGCACAGCAGTTAGCAGTTGCTTTTTCTGGGTTATTAGATGAGCAAACACGCCTAATAATACAAACTCCTTTACTTTTCCCAACACTGGAAACCCCTTACAAAACATGAAACAAGACAAAACAATCATACAGATGGTAATCAACAAACTGTTTAGTAAATTATAATTTTAAAATAAAAAGGGCTCAAAATATCCGTGAGACTGTAATAGTTTTTTTTTAAAATAATTACGTGGGTGCATCCATTTTGCATCACTCACTTTACAAGTTTGTGAAGTTACAAATGTTCCTGGCACATTTCAGGTGACATCTATAGTCTAATAAAAACTCAAATGTAACACATCACCTGCTGAACCCTACAGCTGTCTACCTACCTGTATAGTAAGGTAATGTGAATATGCAGTGACAAATGCTGGGTTAAGTTTACTCATGTTATTAGGCACCACCTGGTGGTGGGTATGCAAGGACACCATCCCTCAATAACTGACTTATAAAGGGAAGATGAAAGGTTCTCAAATCTGTTCACGAGCAATTTCTGTGTCTATGTGTTTGTGTGTATTTAAATAAATAGAAAAATGGGGGGTCAATTGATTCAAATGTACTCTGGAAGCAGATATTTGCTGCACATTATTTACTGTCTTTGCTGAAAGTACGGTCAGGTCATTTTCAGACTTTTGCAGCTAATCAGTAGTGACAACTAAACAATTAAAATAAGCCTTATGCAACTTAGCCTAGTAAAACCAACAAAAGTAAAATAACAAAAAGTAATAACTAACTCCCTGATAGTATATATGCTTTTAAATTTCAACTGCTAGTCCTAAACCTTCAAAACTATAACCATTAGTTCATGCCTTGTGAGTTAAAATTTGTGGAGGTGAAACAGAAACCGCTGACTAATATACTTTCCAGCAGGCATTGTTAATTTATCTCCCCAGAAATACTTTTTAATTATGTTACACAATGACACATTATGTTTTTATCTGTTCAAAAAAATAAATATATTGTAAGTAAGTTGAGAAATGGTGTGATATGTAGCAAAAAATGCAAATAGCAAAGATGTAAAAAAATCGTCATAAGAGGTTCTGACAATGGCAACTGTAAGATGTACATGTAGTCAGACAAAAAATGTACACCGGTAAGAGCAATGAATTTTACTCATTGCTTCATTAGGCTCACGAAAAATTCAAATATATAAAAATAACAGTTCATGTAATCATTATGGAGAAATGGAAAATCGTATTCACACGGAGCGACCAATTGTCAACTCAGCAATCAAACAAGGTGAAGAAGGATCACATTACTCTGCTATGAAGGAAACTGTAATTTATAGGGCCATATCTCACTAGAACAGCGTGCCATATATTTGAAATGTATATGTAGGAGTTGGTGAAATGATAGTAAAGTGTAGTTACTTTACTGTTTACTGTATGAACTGTAAGTGAAAACATTGATGAATATTATAGCATGTATTTTATTTTAACATTTTGGACCCATAACAACAACTAATGGTAATCTCAATAAACAAACTTTTGCAGAGTGAACTTGCTGTCATTAGTTCACTCAATAAATGTCAGTATTTGAAAGCAATTTCATGTGATCGTGCTATTGGGAAGCGTTAAAACCTCTGTGTTTACTATAGTGTAATAACATTCTTTAGACAGCAGATACCACAATCCAGCAGTGTGTGCACATCTCTTTTGAACACACGTTCATACACACCTGGCATTGCATTAATTCATCTGATAAACTCTTTACGTGCTCCTCCAAAACCAGGATGTCGTCTTTGGAGGACATTTTGGGACTGAAAGGGAAACAAAATAACAACTTAGATCAGTTGGGACACTTTGAAAACGTGTGGCAGTGGATAAAAAGAGTATACAGTTGTCTGCATGTAATAAGCCCTTCGTATTTAATCAGCGATGACACTGTTCATTTGGAAACGAGTTTGTCTTTTTGAAGGCAATATCGAGAGGGGATCTGTACAGTTCATCTGACGTTAGTAACGTTGACGTTAGCTACATGTCTTTAGACTCGCTGGAGGAGACAATCAAGCTCACAGGACGCACTATAGAAAAAACTGTACACAGTTTGTCCCTTTCCCGTTTTGGAAACGTCCGAACCAAGCCGATATCAACACTGTAGCAGAAGCTTTACAACACGTCGCTAATACAACATAACGTTAGCTTGTGCTGCTGTAGCATCTAAGCTAGCTAACGTTACCCATTTAACAAACGTTCATATTTTCCGTTTCTTGTCTGCTGTTGACAGTCCTCCGAGATACGTCAGAACAACGTCACCACATACTTTAATGCCAAAGTTTAATTATCAATTAAACGTACCATTTGTAGCCTTTTATAGAACACCAAAGCAAACTTTCCTAGTGAATCACTCCGTTGTCAATAACTACCAAAACGCTTTCCTGCTTTCAAACAAGCCCGCTGTTTTCTGTTGCTGTCCCTCCCCTCCGCGTCACGTAATTACGTCATCTTACGACGGCCAGGGTTGACGTACGGCAGGAGTTATCCGAACGAATGCACGGATTTCCAAAGGTGGATCCGCGTAACATAAGCAATCATTATGGTTGTTTCAAGAGGTCCTCGACATAATTAAGTTTTGTTTAGGCATATTAAGGAAAATAGTTACACTTTAGTCACATAGTTACACGTTTTCACTTTTCACAAATACAAATAATAAATGTTTTTACCATAGACTGTAGTCTATGATTTACACTAGGGACACACTTAAATGAAGTACAATACAATCGTATGTACAAGATTAGTCTATTAAACGAGGACCCTTTGGACAAAAAACATTGATCAAAAACCTAACCTTAGAGGTTACACAATACAATATTTGATTATATATGTATACATATATAATCAAATAATTGGTAAGCCTACAGTTGGCTTATTATTGGGCTATAATGTGTGTTTCTTTATCACAACAAGAAAGCATAAACAAATGTTCTAAATTGTGTGCATGCATGGTGTGATGCAGGCTAATTAAACACCAGCACCCACTGTAGCTAATTCATTGCATGGAATAGGCCTATAAAAATAATATGTTATAGGCATTGATTACATTGTTTCAATTTTCTGAAACTCAATCTGTTTCCATATTTCACTGTTTCATTTTAATTTTCTGAAACAAACTGATATCTTGTTTTATTGTTTCTTTCTTTTGTAACATATTTTATTCAATTTGGTTATTTTGTTCTATAGTATTTTATTCAAATTTGTTTCTGTTTTTGAGTTGCTTCCTGGTAGGCACAACCAAATTCCACTGCACAAAGCGTTGAAGTGAATGTGACCAATAATCATGATTTGATTTGATATTATTTTTAAAGGCTCCAGAGAACTGGATATACAATCGCCCTGGTAATGACTTCTTCAATCGGCCATGCCTCCCACTGGACTCTCATCAGAAGCACATTTTAGCTGATCAAGACCAACTCTGAGCAACGATTAAGATCAAGGCCGAACCACCGTGGGTCAAATACATTAGCTTTAAATTAGAAGAAAAAACAAATAAATAAAACTATATATGTGAAAGAATTCTTAATCGTTTAATATTGTGGATGTTTTTTCTGCTATGACAAATCATGATGCGCTCTGGGAAAAAACCTTTTGGATATCAAGTCCCCTCCAGACATAATAATTAGGGCATATTCAAAATATTGGCTCTACATTCAAAAATTCAATGTTACAAATTAATCAATTAAATTTGTTATTAATGTGAGTTTGTATTATTCTGTACATACGTCTAAAATGTACTTTGAAGTTATTATACATTGTTTGTCATGAAATCAGATTTAGGTTAAAAAATGCACTTGTATCTTTGGGGGTAACACAATGTCAAAACAATTGATAAAACATTTATATCACTTGAGAAATTAAATATAATGCCTTTCAAATGTTAAAGCAGTCTTATGGGCTCTGAGGAGCACACGCTTTCAAAAAGAAGAAGACGTACGTACGCCATGTCTATATTTTATACATTGTACATTTTGTATACAGAGCCTTCACAGTAACTGTGTAATCTAGTGTAACTAAAAATCAAAGGTGGAATAATAAAATGTCACAGCAAAGTGTCAGAGAAATATCAAAATGTGTCAAAGTTGGTGCTATTACACACACACACACACACACACATAAACTACATAGAATGATCTGTGTCTGTAAGTTTAACAAGGCTGTAAATCCCTGCTGTTATATCAAAGCTCAACAGCCACACAAATGACAGCAAAGAGAAATAACATAAAGATATGATATTGATCTTTATATGGCAGTCATGTTTAAAATGCTTTTCATTTAATAGACACACTTATATCTCACCCCTGTTGATATTTGCCTGGTTTTATATGTTTTAATGATCTATTTTAAGGTCAAAGACATTATGCACAATACATTTTGTATCTCTGAATCCTCAGTGGAAGCTTTGAATACTGGAGCAAGCAATGGAAAATGAACAAAGACGTGTGTTTGACATCTGTTTTGCTGGTGAGACAAGACAACTCCATATTGTGTGGCTAATGTACTTAAGTGTCCAGCCAGATTTGGAGCACAGGGTGAAAGAGGAAAATGAAGAAATATGATGACTGGCACTTCTCTTCAGACAAATGTTGGTTCATCTGCTCTCTGCCTCTCTCTCCCTCTCTCATGCACACACACACACACACACACACGCACGCACGCACGCACACACACACACACACACACACACACACACACACACACACACACACACACACACACACGCACACCCACGTACAGAAAGAGAAAAGATACAATTGACTTAGCATGATTAGGCTGTTCCTTGACCCACAAACACTGCCTCTCATTAAGATCCTCATTTGCGGAACAATTTTAGAGGCAGTAGACTGGTTCATAATGCGTAACATCTGCCTGCCCACTGTTTCTTGTTCAGACGTACAAACTGACACATGGTATTTGTGAACAAGACTCTCTCTCTCTCTCTCTTTCTCTCTCTCTCTCTATCTATCTATCTATCTATCTATCTATCTATCTATCTATCTATCTATGTCTCTCTCCCTTGTCATGAGAAATGACCATCATACATCTGCAACAGGGCTTTAAGTCTGGTCCCTGCAGTTGCATCTTCATCTTCAGGTCAAAGGTCATTCACTTAAATGAAATTCACTTAAATTGAATTATATTAAGAACCTTTGAAAGGGATTAATTAAGAAGCCACTCATATGGCAAAATACAGTCAATAGGAAGTCATATTAACACAATTCTCTCTGAGGAAGTTGGTAACTCAAAAGTAACTTTTTTAAAATTTCTTAAATATCCCCTCTTCCGTTATCAAATGCGTATAATTTGGCCCAAGACATTTACAGTTGCTTACATGTTCCACATAGGCATGAGCCACCATGTTTAACAGTGCCTGCTGAAGAATTTTTCTGTCTGAAGCAAACTGTATCTCCCTCTTTAAAGTTTTTGTTGTCTGCCACTAATGACAGATTAATCCAGATCTTTGAGCATGTTAAGCACATTAAAGGCAGATCTCTGCCAAGCACTCTTTGATATCACCTATGACGTGCTTCCTGCATTTCCACACTCACCTCAACCTCTGTCATTATTTGATTTCACTTCTTTCATCTAAATGCTTTTATTGGACGTATGAAACAGGTTATTGTGATTTTGGGTCTATCTTCTAATTTATTTAGTCTTTTTGTCCACTAAACCTGCTTCTTGGGGCCAGATTAAATGATGCACAGTGTAGATAAGATCATACACTCAAAACACATTTCCCTTGCATAAATAATATGTAAATTATTATAATGGATTAAGAGAAGTATGTTGCATGATTATTGTCTTTTGGCTCATCTGTTAAATGTTATTTTGATAGCACGTTTAATTAACATACCATATAGAACCAGTTTCTGTAAAGGAATAAAAAGGAAGAATCTTTAATTGAACACTGGATCATTAGCTTTTTTCCTGGCAGTCATGGGAATTGTAGGTTTGCGATTGAAAACCTACTACTGAGTCTCACCCAAGATTCATACTCATAGTATAATACTCATAGTATAATTGAGAGCTCTAAAATTGATATCTGTTGACATAAATAATAATACTAAAAATAACTCAAAGGATATTTTCATCTTGAGGTGCTGTTATGATCTGTGGAGTGTTTGGAGAGAGAGATGGTTAAGTGATTAAATGTGCTTATGATTTAATTTGTCATATATATCACTCATAGCCCTAGCTCATATGTAGAATACTGCGTACAGCTGGATTGAACAGATGGTTTTGTTGCTGATGTCCTACCCAACCAAATGACATATGCTGTCTCTAAAATTTCACAGCATGGTCCAACGTCTTTACTAAATGCCACAGACAATGACTGACTCAGACGTATAACTGCAGATGTAAACAATACAGTAGCAAATGTAAACCAGCCCTTGTTTGAAGTGGTCTTTGTGGGCCTCTCATGTCTAATTGCCCAACTTATAAATTGTGAAGAGCCACCCCTTGGAACAAGACAGCTCCTGCATTGACAATCCCAATAACCACACTTGTCTTACTTCTGTTCTGCCTCAACAAAGTCACAGGGAAGTTCAAGTGCTAGGCAGCATTTAATCTACCAGGGGAAGAAGTGACACAGAACTGTGATCATGCAAATCCACCTGCATGAAAAATTCAAGAACCAAATGACAAGCCCTGCTGTGCTGACAGAGGATGGAAGAAAGGCACATCCTGGGGAAAGACATGACACTCCATGGAGAATTGTGAAAGCACAGTCTCCGCCTGCCGCCTCAGGTAAGTGGGGATGTTGCCTGCATTAATGTGGACTAGCTTTGATGCTGAGGGAGGAAATAACCTGACAACTGTGGGAGATGACAATAGACACTAAAGAGTCACAAGTCCCCAGCTTTAAAGGAACATTGATTGTACAAATGCCAGTTGGGATATCAAACCTGCAAAATGTTTAGTAGAACATCACCCAACCCCCCCCCCCTTCACACCCCCCGCATTAAAATGAGACAGGCTCCAACATGTGAGAGTTAAAATAAGTCTTTGAACACAGTCACTTTGTAGCGCAGGTGATGACTCCATTTGTTGAATGTCTAATGTTTGCTTGTTGAATAAGATTAGATAATAATGTTGTCACACTGGCTGCCTTTTGGAATTGAAATTGGCCATGAAAAATCTTTAAAATAGCTTAATAAATGCCTGTTCAATTTTGAAGCTTGTTTGTACACATTTCTATTCAAGCGATGCCCCGAGGAGGGATATAATATCACTCACTGGAGTCCGTGGGAGAAATGTCAGCCACTCTTGACCTCAAGCATGAGCCATCCTCATGCTGAGTCCTGTGAGACCTTGGCCTGCCTTACAAAACCCCAGGACAGAGAAACCATTGATTACCACTTCTCTTCCCTCTTTTCAGCCTTAAGACATATTGTTCAATATCTGTGCACCTAAATCCAACAATTCTAGCTCAAACCTTCCCAGTTATGACAAACCTTACACTGTCTTTGCAATCATGTGTATTCCTGAATGCATGTGATGTTGTTGACCTTGCATAAGCCCCCCAACATGCTGTGTGCACAAGCCCCCTTGTTCATGTCCTAACCCCTGCCCCAATGAGATGGCGTACGGACCTCTGTTTGACTCCCATCTGATGACCTTCTGGTCATATCCTTAACAGACTAGAGCCCTTATGAAGGAGGAATTGATCCACCCACCTCTTAGAGGCAGCAGCAACAGCGTATATGTGCATGTGTGTGTGTGCGTGTATCCAGAGTGCCATGAAGCTAAGGGCCACCCTCACTCATGGCTAACTCAGCTAGTGTGCCATCCCAACCCCGGTCAGCCCCCTCAGGATGTGTGGGAACAGGGAGTCAGGCTATTTCCCTTGGGCTTCTGTACTAGAGAGCTTGTCCTTTGCTTGGTGAAAGGGTAAATTAAGGAGGTGAGGTTGTATTTAAGTTCATATTTCCCTTGTGTATGAGAAAGAAGACCAAGGACATGGGACATTGATCGCCCTGAGTAAATGTTGTCCAGTCGGCTTTTAGATGAGAAAAGTATTGGTCTTGCACACGTGTGCTTCCTTCTCTATGCGTTTGGAAGGATCAAAGTAAGAAATAGAGACATAGAACTGTATCTGTAATGCAGTTGTGTTTTCCTTATTTTTAATATAATATTTAATACCTGAATGATCATAACTGCCATTTTGCTGTTTAAGTTTTTTGCTTATACAATTCCAGGGTAAAAAATGAAATGTCATACAGATTGTGTGAAGCCTTTTAAGGCAAATAAACTTATAAAAAAGCAAACATGGTTAGTTACCATAAGTGTGACATGCCTCCTGATTTGTGAAGACAACTTATGAGCCAGTTTTTTGAGAAGTCTCAACGGCTTTGGGGATGGTTAAACTGACCTTTCTGGACCTGTCTATCCTTTGCTAGGGACTGGAACTTAATGAACAGGAGGACCTCTGTGCATTTGATGGATCTGTGAGTGCAGTGCAGCAGCTGATGGCCTTCCCAGGAGGTAGAACACTTCAGTAGCAGGTTCAATAGCTCATTATTAGTGGTCCCGCTGGATAATTAGTGAACAGTAGGATCCTGTCACAGGGACAAATAAACATATACTCTCCTTCTCTATCAAGCTGCCTTTACTGGTTACTTGTACAGTATATATTTAATGCATACTTGAATGCCAGACTGGTACACAGTAAAGCTCGCCTGATACTGTATATTTTTTGAGGCTACCAATATTACCACCACATGTTTGTCATTCCCTGGAGTCCTTATGTTCTTTTTTCCCCAGCATGTTCCCTCGGATCAGGGATGCTCCAAAATCATGGTAGCAGCTGTCGCCATGGTCCCGCTACACGTTCTGCGGTGCCATGTTCATCTGCTACACTCTGTGGTGCCCAGCTACGTCCTGCTGTGCCTTGTAATGCCGCACAGTGCCCTGCTATGCCATGAACTACTACAAAGAACTGCAAAAAATACTATTTTTTCTATTTTTGTTATTTCCACTAACCCCAACCAGCCCGTCAGACGCCGCCTACCAAGAGCCTGGGTCTGTCCGAGGTTTCTGCCTAAAAGGGAGTTTTTCCTCGCCACTGTCGCACTGTTGCTTGCTCTGGAGGAAACTACTAGAACTGTTGGGTCCTTGTAAATTCTGGAGAGTGGTCTAGACCTACTCTATCTGTAAAGTGTCTTGAGATAACTCTTGTTATGAATTGATACTATAAATAAAATTGAATTGAAAAATTGAATTGTTTGCTTGTTTTTTGCTTTGTTTGATATTTAAAGCGCCCGTATTATGCTAATTTTCAAGTTCATAATTGT
>NC_045734.1:10497278-10547028 GCF_008692095.1 Etheostoma spectabile
TGTACCAGAATAGGTTTACATGGTTTCAGTTTCAAAAAACACCATATTTTTGTTGTACCGTACATTGCTGCAGATCCTGTTGTCACCTTGTATGTTTAGGTCTCTATTTTAGCTACAGAGTGAGACATCTCACTTCTATACTATCTTTGTTGGGAGTCGCACATGCGCAGTAGCTAGGTAAGATCACATCAGCTAGATAACTCTTTCTCCAACTTTGGTCAGTACAAGGCAGAATTAGCTGGGAGACTTCTAGACGAGGGGTACTTGTGGAATACCTGCAGAACAAGGACATGTACAGTAAGTACTTGTTTTGCAGATTATGATGAACTAGTGTGTGCTGTAGCTGTGTTTTGCCATTGAGAACGAGTTAGCATGCTAGCCCTAGCATCTGCTACGGTTAGCCACCTCGTCTCGGCTAGTGACGTAGAAAGCCGTGCATGATTTTGAACAGCTCACCCGGAGACTGAAGGCAGAAGACATTCAAAAACCTGTATCTCACTCAAAACAGCATGGATAGTTTTTTCCAAGTTTGTATGAATGTGGAAGCACCAGAATAACCCCAAATAACACCCCAAATCCCAGAAACATGGGCCCTTTAAAGACTTGGCACCACAATATGTGCTGTATGATATATGTTGTAGTTGAAAAACCATTAGATTGCCATTGTTCTCTGGTGGACACGTTATGCGATCAGTGTCTTTGCAGGATGTGTTTAGGCACAGTAATGCTGTGTGGCCACCCAAGTTTTGGCATTGGTCAGAGGAAAGAGCTGTCCTTAAGCACATAAAACAGAAGAAAATAGAGTGAAATGGAATCTGTTCTCGCAGCACCAAGATGACTGATTGATGAAGTGGCTGAAACGCATCTTGAGGTGATGATGATTATTGATGATGTAAATTACTTCAACCGTATCTTTGGCATTTTTGTAATGCAATTTCTTGTTACTTATTTATTGGCTGACATATACACGGACATGGATATATCAACAGTGAGCAAATATTACTCAATTATCGGCTCTAGTACATAGTGCCATGCTCCATTTCATTTAAAAGTTGAAAGTGATGATTAGTTTTATTAAATGTCTTAAATTCACCAATACCTAGTTAGGATTTTTGTTGTATCATATTCAAAACTAACATTTACATGTACAATAGGTGTCACTTTGATGTCTAAAGCAAAATGCATGTCAGCATGTCACACCATCACAGATATAGAACCAGAAGGTAAGTAATGTTTAACCATGTGACTAATTTAAATAGCTCATATTACTGTATTGTGTGAACAACTTACGTTCACATATTATGTAGCGTTTTCTTTTGCAGGCTGCAAATGTTCCACTAAACATGTTCCTTCTCAAGGTTATTTTGCAAAGCCACTGTCGTTGTGTCCAGAACTCAGCACGATTGTATGTGATTGGTTTAAAGAAATGCAAACAAGTTTTTTTCTCCTATACCAGAATGTATCTGCGGTGTAACCAGACCCACTTTACAGCGCTGTGGACATAGGTCTGGCAATGGGAGACTAGCATTTTGGTAAAGGTTTAGTTAAAGCAACACTATGTAACTTTTCCTGCTTCAGTCCCCCTACAGGCTGGAAGCGGAATTGTCCCTGATTCGAACTACAGATCCGCTACCCGGTCTGGCAAACATGTATTATGCGGTTATAGCCGGTAGAGAGCCGCAAAGCGAATGCAGCAGCGCCAATCACTTTGTTACGAGTTGATGAACGACTGAAACGATTTTGGAAACATAATTTCAAGGTACAAAAAGTCTCTAGTGATGCTTTAAGATCATGGCTGCGGTTAAATGTTAACACATTAAACATGTCTTATGCTTTAACTTTGTGTTGACTTTTGTTTAATTAAGACCCAAATTTTCCCAAACTTAATGTAACAAATGACCTAAACATAATCATAGAAAACATGAATCGTGCATCAGTTGCTATGAGCAAAAACAAATAAAATACTTTGTCAATAAACACTTTGTAGATACCTTTTGTATGAACAATTTGAGGGTTATACACTCACTCATACACTTATTTGCTTAAAATACAATTATTTTTTATTTTTTATTTTTTACATGTAATTGCTGTTGCAAACTAGAGTAAATATAATGTTGCCCCTTACACATTCTACCCTGTACCTGGGCTTAGATCTCTACCTCTTTCAACACATTACATTTCTAAATGAACTTTTTGTTTTACCATAATAAGAGCATGGGCTGTTGGACCCTGCTCATACAGCCCACTCTACACTACAGAAGCACAATTGTTCCGACAATTATAACCTAATGAAATAGTTTGAAGCTGAAAAAACAGTATGCCCAATATGACTATCCACACACCCGCTATCATAACTATGCTATCACACTTTTTGTGATTATTGGAACAGAGATTTTTCATCTGATAGTTTGGCAACATGCTAACAGCCCCCTGCGTCATATGGTTAATCGACACTGCTGAGTAGAAAACACTTCCTGAGTCAAGATAAAGCAACATCAAAGCATTGGAAGTCCATCAGTCACTTTTTTTTTTTTTTCCTGGACAGTCCTTTAAATGCTTTTTGTTTTGTTGCTCTTATAAGTATGTAATATCTCGTTTAATTAGCGATGTAAGCCTTCTGACAAACATGGCATATGGTCCTCACTCTCCCACGGCCTTGGCCAAGGAATGAATATGCATATCCTGGGACCTCAGTAGCTTGTTACCCTGGAATGAATTCTACACAAGCCTAATCCCTGATCTATTATTTACCCCTTGACCAAACATGCAAGTGGGGCTTCCAGACGCTTGACTGGGATTCTGCTGCCTCTCACCCCAGTGGAGGAGCCAGACTGCATGAGGCAGGCAGCCACTCTGAGGACCGCTGTACTGTATGTCTCTCTTTTTGCTCCACTCTATCCTTAAACACACACACACACACACCCCTCGCTCCTTTAACTCTTCACTCTTGAGATGTCTCAGTCAGATGTTGAGCAAATCCTCCTAAAAACAAGTGCACAATATGAAACTTTAATGAGCGCGACCACTTCTGCGGGATGTGAGGGACAAGACTTAGGAAATCATCAGTGTCACATCCCTGCAGTATTTCCAGCTGCCTGAAACACGTGTGCGTGTGTGCAAGCGCATGAGGCGGGCGCTGTACCCGCGAGGGGAGAGAAGTGAAAAAAAGTGAAAGTTTGCTTTAATGAAATGCAGCTTGTTGTACCCCGCAAAAGTTGACACACTGTTTAAAAGATGGCAAGACAATTCAAAAACATTTGTTTTTATTTTGTATTATTCATTTCCTGTTTGGCTGCAATTGATAGCCTAGATTTTCTTAGAAAGGGATTTTGTTTAAAATAGGCTACAGATTATTTTGACTACAATACATCTGCACCTATAAACACCAGAGAGAAAATAATCCTCGTAAATGCGCCCCTCTTTACCGATTTATTGATGGTTTTTGGCACTTTTTTTGTCGCACAAAGATGCGACTCTTTCCCTTGACACAGCGTCGTAAATCAGCTCATCGGGCACAGAAACTCTCTCGACCCACAATCACTCGGGTTACAGTCCTACACGGCGTGTGAAGCACTGAATTCACAGCCACCTTCTCTCCAGCCCGGACTGTCCGCAGCTCTCCTCGGCGCACTGCGCTGACTCTGCAGAAGGAAATCATCGGGGGAGTGTAGGAAGGCGTTTTTTAAGCGTTTTTTTAAGCGTTTTTCTCAAGGTAGGACAAGCCGTTACAACACAGCTTCTGCGTGTCAGCTATCCCTACTGTTGCCTTGACTTCTTCAGTTTACGGTTTTGGAAAAGAAGAGGGGACAGAGTGTCGTGCTCGTGCGTTCCTCTCAGTGAGACCGACGCGTTTCCAAACGTCCTGCCGCGCGTTTTTCTCATTGAAGACGTTTTTCTCACTGATTCTCTCTTCGGGATAAAAAAAAAGAGTGACAGTTTTCCCGTGTTGTAGGCTATACTAAAAACTGTGATAAACGGCAAAGATACGTTTGTGAAAGCAACACCGACGGTGAAGCACCTCAAACAGCGTGCAGCACTGAAGAGGAGAAAGTTCCCCACTTGAGGGCGAAATCAGACTTTTTTGAGGACGCCAACTTTGAAAAGTGCCAGGAGCCCCGGGGTCTGTCAGAAACAACATGCAGCAATGGTAAATATGATTTTTCAGCTCGTACTTACTTAAGTTATCAAGATGAGACACACCACAAGAACACATTATGGAATTTGTGTCTTTTTTTTTTTACAACTTCAGTGCTGGTCCGACATCTGAACTCATCAGAGCAGATGCAAAGTAAACAAAGTCTTAAGGAGTAACTTTATGTTCCACACTTTCTGATTTATATGACGTCATTTGCGTATTTGTCTGCATTTAAAAGAAAAAAGAATTAATTTTGCTAGTGCTTGATCTTTTTCTTTCCTTTCCTCTCATTTGTTTTACAAAATCAACCAAGCATTAGCATTTTGGAGCATATTAAGGCCATAATCAGAAATAAAAGCTACAAACAGTGACATCCCAAGTCAACGAATTATTACTTCAGTCACTTAATATAGTTTGTTTTCGTCACATCTTGAAAGTGTTCTCTGCTCCCCATTCTTTTAAAACCTTTAGGCTACAAGACGTTAAGGGCAAATCTTTAACTCCAGATACAGTGTAAACATTTTGTTTATTTTATTTACATTTTATTTATGTTGTAAGCCACTTTGTGCTACCTGTAGATTTGGGCCTTCACATTTACAAACGCATGCAACCACTGAAAGCTACAACTCAATGCAATTTAATGCAATGTCCTTAGCAAACACATTAAAACAGGGTTGATATACATATGTTTCCTGTGTTTACATCCATAAATGTGATCAGGCTTCATTTCATAGCTGGCAGCAACATTTCTCAAGTTATTTTTCGGGCCTAAAATCCCTCTGCTGAAAATCCTGCTTCACCTTTCTGCAGAATTCCGTCCTGTAGTGTGTGCTATACGTTTTATGGATTTCTTGAAATATTCACTGTTTTGTTTCAGTTAATATTTGGTCTGTTTGTGGAAGTCTTTTTAGAGTGTGTCTAGAGTGACACATTTGGCTGTGTTAGATGTCAATGCAAACAAAAGCTTTAAGTCATTATATTGTTGCTTTTAACAATGCTGTTTATTGGAGCTGAACAACACTGTGATCTGACTTCTTTTTGTTGTTTTGTTGCTAAATACACTTGTTTCGTTGACTGGTTATGTGCTACGGTACCTCTAAAGGAATACGCAGTGAACACTTGGCCAACCTGAAACACAAACAGAAGTACACAGAGGCATTTCATGTCAGTGTAAGACATTTCTGCGTGGACATATCTGAATGCTTTAGGAGACAGGGAAGACGGAGGGAGAGGGGTAGAAAAAGAGAAACAGAGAGAGAGAGATTGAGATGAATGGCTCCACTTAAACGCAGCACAAAAGTACCTTCACACTTTCATCAGTGAGATGTGTGTGAGATTAATGTGTAGCACACTATTTTGGCCTGGTCTGAGTGTGTGTCAGGGATGTTTCATGAGCCTGAGCTGGTGCTGCTTCTACACTGAAGAATGCCAATTTACATTCCTGGAGTGTCATTTCATTACTTTTATCTCCATGCTGCTTTCTCCCTGCCAGACCAGTCCGGGATCTGTACAAGTCAAATTTCCTTTACTACACAACTCACACAAGCTAAAATGCCAGTATTTCTTTTTATGTGTGTTTTTCTGTTTCTCTCTGTCTCTATCTTGTGTGTTGGATAATTATACACCGTTTACATTCTCAAAGTTATTGGCAGAGAAAACGTGCTGGTGTGTTGCTGCAGGAAAGTACATGAACTTCAAAAAAAAAAAAAAAAGTTGGAACAAAAGTTCATATAAAATAATGGTGAAAATGTCGAGGTAAATATGCTCGTTATGCACTGGGTGGATTCAGCCTTTAGTGCTGCTACGTGAGGTTAAAGTAAAAGTTAAAGTGTCAGCGAGGCTGCAGCTAGGTCGTGATTCCTCTGGGTCTGTGGGAATCAGAGAGGGGTGAGTGTGTGAGAGTGTGTGTGTGTGGGGTGGGAGCCACTGGTTAGTCGGTTCAATAATCTGCTGGACAGGTAGGCCTGTGACGCCCCCCTTAGAGAGGCTGCTAATGAAGAGAAAGGCTGCTTAGTGGTGCTTCGCTCTGACCCCTCCAACCCTCCCTGTCCCCCCTGCTGGCTTCCTCTGATTACTGCTCACATCGAGAACTCTTTCCTCCTCTTCTCCCTCTACTCCATCCTCTCTATTTCCCCTGCTCTTTATACTTTCTCACTCCATGCCTCTTTATTTGAAAAGAATGGGTGCTAATTGTATAAAGGATCTATTGATATCCCATTTGCTACATTTATATATTTCGCCGCTCTCCGTTCTTTTCATTTGTGTACTTGCTTATTTCCATATTTATGTGATTAATTGAGGGAGATAATCACTACTTGACCTTCCTGTTCAGATGCTTTTTCTGTACAATTGTAGTCATGAAGAGGCTGCGCTCTAATGTTAAAAGCTTAACCCCAGCAATGCACGGGTGAAAGGAAATGTGTGTAAGGGCAGAGCAGGCAGAAAAAAACAAACATTTATTTTAGATGAAGGGACATATGCACTTTCACTCGTGCTAGCAGTTATAGATATTCAGCCTCAACAACATCAAAGCAACATTCTTGTAGTGTTATTCTTTATCCAGGAGTTGGTCACTGCTACACCCATACAGCTCTGCTCCTCTCCATCTGTCCTTAGCCTCAATAATCTCTCGAGTGACTGATAGTGTGTCTTGGCAGTGGCAGAAAAGGTAATATTTTGAGAGGGGGAGTGGGGTCATATACCTAGTGGTGGCTTGAAATGAAAATCTCTGTAACCAAAGCTACAGGCTTCAGCGACTAAACAGAGACACTGTGAAATGTTTAAACAAATTGGATGGCAGGAGTCCTAATTTAATAAAGAGCACAGCATGAGACATACTTGATTTAAAACAATATGTATATAGTAGACATAATTATATTTTTTGTACCTCAGCACACAAAGTAAGAAATTAAATCTTTACACACTTACACTCATGAAAACTCTCCAGTTTCCTCTGAATACACTATGAAATTCAGTCTGTGTTCCTGTGAAAAAAAGAGAAATAAATAGCAGAATAAGTCTGAATAGGGTTAACAGCTGTTACCACATTAGCATTTAAGACGTGTTTAGTCTTGTACTTCTTGTATCTCTAACAGTTTATAATCTGCTAAATGATAGTATTGTCTCTGTAGTGTGAATACAGATCACTCTTGGAAATGGCAAGTTAATGAGATTTAAATCAGGCTCAGTGCTACAAGCTGTGTTTAAACTGTAAACTGATACTTGTACTTACACATGTTACATTTTGTATGTCTTTTTTTTTTTCTTCTACGGGCTTTATTTCACATGCAAATCCAAACACTATCATATTCCCTAAAGAAGGAATCAGGAAAACTTTGGTCTTAGTATACGAACACACCCAGTGTGTGCAGAAGCCACACACTCCCTCTGTCTTTATTTGTTTAAAGTGAGAAATGATAGAACACATTTTGCACAACTCAGCCGTTAGAAATACACCCTCTGCTGCATTTTTCTTTCTTCCTACTAGACACGGTCATGATTCTTACATTTTCAGCTGTAATTTGGAGGTGGCCTTAATTGATTCTGTCCAGAACTAATTACCGGCAACTGTGTAAAATAAACACTTCAGTGTCACTGGGTGGCAACTGTCCGATCGGAAGGGAAATTACATTTCACTTGTAATCCATATGTTCTTCAGCAGGGCTAGAATATAACTTATGTCGACGCTATAGAGACGTTGGACTTGTGTAACGAACAGAAGTATAGTTGTAACCAAATGGCTCAGTTGGGAGGTATAGGGTTATGTGGTATAATTTATATTTTATGGCTCCCTCCTGCACTGACTGTACTCCAGAATAAAGTTGTTCGATTTTGTTCCATGAACAGTGAGTGAGAAAATCTGGGATTTCACTTGTGATGGAAACTCTAGACACCACTTTGTTCCTTTATTTCTTCTTGTATTTTTTATTTTCCTGCGTGAGTCTTATTTCTTGCTTTCAGAAAAAAAGACACCTAACTGCTGCTGTTTCAATATATACTATATATGTGGATGTTTATTTGTATGATTGTGTGCCTTCTTTTTTTGTGGGTGTGTGTGCATTAGTGGCCCATGCCTCAGTGACTCAAAAGGCATGGAAAGATCTCTTCAGGCCATACGGAGTGATATGATTAAAAGAGAATAATTTGCCCTAAAGGTGTCTTTTCTCTTCCCTCCAAAAAAGCTAGTGGAAGAAATCTGATATGACAAGATAAGTGGTGGCTCATGAAAAATTCCTGAGGACTGAGACGTAGCATGTTGACTTTGGAATTATTGCACTGAGTGTCTAGTTCCTTGCTAGTAACTCTGCCTGACAGTGTTATTTTTACCTGAGTAGCCTTTGAAATGATTCCTCGGGGTTCTGAATCCCAATTTCTCTAATTTAAAAACTGTTTATGTGCAGTCCAAAGAAAGAACCAAGTAAACTTCACACTTCATTCCAGACATTTTCTTCTTCAGGCTTCTATCACAGTACACCATAGTACTCTTTATTTAGTTACACAGTGTAACTCAATACTGTTTGGTAAAAGCAATTATAATACCTGTTCAATAAGAAAAATGCATCCATGGTGGCTTGTAGGACCATAACAGGGTCTATAGGCTTGTCTATTTACTCTGGCGGGGCAGGGCTCTAAATATTTACGTACTGGTTCAGCCAATCAGGATAAGCCAAATAACCTCAGTACTTGTTGCAGATATGGATGTTATAATGTACTATAGCCCAGTTTTCACCGTCTCACAGCAACTGACAAGTGAGATACTTAACTACGATCAAGTGTGGCCTTGTTCCCTGTATGCAATGCTCTCCTTTCCTGCCCTAGTCTTATTGTGGCATGATGTACACTGTGGCAGTGTACCAGGTAGATGTTGGAAACAATGGGAATGGGAGGCAGGCTGCTTTTAGGACTCTAGATCTGGGCTCCCACTCCTTGTTCCACCGCTTCTGCAACAGTTTGCATCGCTGTCCATCTGTGTTTCAGGTACACTGGCATCAATAAGAAGAGGTGCTCCTTCACCCTCCCAATCCTTTATTTCCGTGATTGTCATAGGCAGTGTGGCGACCACTGGCCTTCCTGTGATAACCTCATGCAAGCAGCCATGGTTGGTGGATTTGTTGTTGGCCTGCTTAGCAGTGTGTAAGGCCAGACAGGACCAGTTTGCATTGCCTGGCCTTCGCCCTCCTACTGCAGTTGGTGCTTAAGGTCATACGTTTGTGTCTTGTTAGTGTTACAGCAAAGAGTGAAGCATCATGTTTAGCCATACAATCCATTACAGAGCAACTCCTGTGTGAAAGAGAAAAAACAAAAACAAACACACACACACACACACACACACACACACACACACACACACACACACACACACACACACACACACACACACACACACACACACACACACACACACACACAACTTTACACCTTGTAACTCATGCCTGAATACCATAGCAATTTAAACCAGGAAGCATTAGTGAGTCTGTCCTGAATGGCAAAAAACGTTACATGAATATGTCATTATGCACACATTACTTCACAGGAGTGATTTGGCAATCTTATAAAGTCCATTAGTGGACTCTACATATGCTCACAGAAGAAGGGTCACAGTGTGTTACCTTTATTTTATATACAGTAACTATAACTATTTTGGAATAAGATTTGAGTGTTGGCTGAACTCTCAGTCATGCTTTGGTACACTGACAGAATTAAGTAAGTGAGTGTGGGGAAACTCCTATGATTGCATAAATGTATCACAATTGAGCATTGCAAGGATATGTTGAATATTTTAACCAATAAATGCCATTGTGTACTTAGTTGATGACCCAAGTCATCAAGTGTCCCATTTGTCTTCCATAAAGACAAACCTTTTGTTTAATGTGTTGATTGGTAGAAATTATAAAAAATTAAAGCATTTTCAGAGCAGATATTCAACACAAATGACAGATTTGAGCCACTCTGTAAAATGTTCAGAGAGGACTTTGAACTTTAGAACGATCTGCTATGCACTGTACAGTAGGCTGTATGTTTTAACTGTTTTTTACAATTTGCTATTACATAATAAAGAGTGAACAGAAAATTATTTTTCCACATAGTGTAGAATAGTGTAATAAAGCCATGCATTTTTATACAGGATGTGTTTCTGCTGCTCCAATCTGTGGTAGCTAACAACCCTGAAACCACATAATACATATTATTAGGAACACCTTACTAATATTGTGTTTGACCCCCTTTCGCCTTCAGAACTGCCTTAATTCAACGTGGCATTGATTCAACAAGGTGCTGAAAGCATTCTTTAGAAATGTTGCCCCATATTGATAGGATAGCATCTTGCAGTTGATGGAGATTTGTGGGATGCACATCCAGGGCACAAAACTCCTTGTGCGTTCAAGTACGTTGGAACGCTTTCATGTGTTCATATTAGGGCATTGACTTTTGTCAAAAAATCATATTCAAAGTTTGTTTGTTTAATAATATTTGAATATATTCAAATATTTATTGATAATAGTTTGACCATTAAATACCTTCAGTAAGAATTATATTGGTTAAAACTTAGGTTGTATATGTTCTGTCCACTAGACGGCAGTGTATCAGTCAATGTCGATAGGCAGGCAATGATGTTTTCAGAAGAAAAACACACTGTTTCTGTCGCGACTGTTTTTATTTATTAAAAGTCAGACCCTGGAAAAGCAGTACAGTCATAGTATGCTTTCGACAGGTTTTAGCCACGGTTCTTATCATATCACGTTAATGGGCCTCATACCTTCGCAAACAAATTGTGTTAGCTAATCTTTCGCTCTATTTTGACGGTCATAGGGGAGGCCTCGTGAAGTCGATAGCATGGAGTTGATTCTGGCCTGCCTCGCACCCGATCCCTCACCCTCCGCCCCCTCCTCCCCCTCCTCCTCGTCCTACTTAGGTCCTACATATTTTACATATCGCTTTGTTGTTATTTGTGATTTTGTGATTTCCCTGTTTCTGTGGAAACCCAAAGTAGCGCCGCATGTTGCTTTTCAAATAGACAGGGGTGTAGATTTCAAACTCCTCGTCAGGCATGGTTGTTGTAGGCATTGGCTAAGCCGTTGTTTTAGTATACAAAAAAGGCACTAACCAGGACGCTAACGTCACCTACAGGAGCCCAGATGACCAATAATAGCCTTGCTAATGAGCTCACGATTCACAACTTCACCAGACGTGAAAAAAGCCTGGCTCCGCCCCCCTGCATACTTCTGCTCAATTTTCATTTTTCTTCAGTAGTACGTCTGGGTTTGCGGTATACAGTATTCTTGGGTTTTATCCAGCCAAATCTTTGGTGGTCCAATCAGCAAACAAAGCGAGTGGCTGAGAACAATGATTTTGAGGTTGTGTACTAGTTTGAGTTGTAGTTCCGTAATGGAGGCAGAGAAAGCTGGAGCAAAGCCATTCGGTTCGTTGTGGCAACGCTGCCGAATATCCAGAAGTTAAAGCCCAAGAAAAAAACATGTTTGCTTTTTGAGTGTCGTTGGTGGCCATGGGGTTTGGGAAAAGTTAGATTTTCCTACCGCTAAGGCAAACGGTAGCAATACTAAGCCGACGTCACAACTAAACGTTAGCGATTGGTTATGGCAGATCCAGAGTGGCTCTGGGCTGGTCCAATAGTTTTAAACTTCAACAGAGTACCCGCAACAGATTTACAAAAATAATGCCCATAACAGGTTTGAATATTAAAGGGTGCCTAATATTTGTTTGATTATCATTATTTATTTTGAATATTCAAATTATATTTGAATAATGAAGTTTGAAGTCAAAGCCCTAATTCCAGTGGAATTTGTGCATATAAAAGTGAGACTCCGAACAGCATCAGTCTCGGAAAATGCCCCTAAAATGATGTTGAAGGGACACAGGCCTCTAGTGAACATAGGAATTCGGACTCATGTCCATCTGAAGAAAAGGAGGAAGTTGGTCTTCATAGAGCTGCATAGAAAGGTAAAATCCCTCTCCTTCCGGTGAACCTCATGGAGCCTTATTTTGTAAAAAAATATATAGGGTAGTAAACGGAGAGAAAATAATTATTTTTATATCCTCTTTTACTTGAGCAATGAATTACACATATGACACTCGTCAATTGAAAAAAAAAAATTTGTCATATGTTTGTTGCAGTACCACTTAGTTTTGTGTGAAACTGCTCAGTGAACTACATCTTTTGTCTCCCACAAAATACGTCACCTTGCTTAATGCTCGGCTTCCTCGCTAGCTGGCAAGCTTAGCTGTATCCACAACACATGTGACATTATCTTACCTAATGTGTTTTATCCAGCAAAGTTTTATCAGCTGAGAAGCGTAAGAACGGGCAAGACCTGTTGCTTGTGTGAGTAACTTTACATCCCGGTACGAAACACAGACATCAAAGCTTCAGAGAGACGTCACTCATGACATTTTGAAGTCTGTATCCTTTCTAATTATGTATTTTTACAGTCTAATACTTCAACAGTTTTATAATTTTCTTGAGTTGCAAAATTATCTTTTAGATGTTGATCATCATATTTGTTATCCATGGCTAAATTCAAATCCGTATTCACTACTGTACATTATTTTTCCGAATTAAGGTCCCGTGGTGTTCCACTGGATGGGGAGGGACTTTACCTCTCTATAGGGAGGAGGTTGTGGTGGGTGGATGGGTCAACAAAATGTTGTTCATTGCCATGGGAGACTGCTGTCCGCACTCCGTTTTCCACCGACTATCAAAATTGGTATAATGTCACCAAGACTACGATCTTTCTGTGACCATGACTAGGTCCCCTGTCCTTAATGAGATAGTAATTTTTACCCAAACCACAATATTTTTCTAGTACTCATTTTAAACCAAACCATGCTCTTTCCCTAACTAACAAAGTTGTGTTTGTGCCTAAATACTGCCATACTGTTTTCACATCTGTGATGTGTAACAGTTTCAGAAGGCACTGCCAAATGATGCCTTATTGCTGATAAAGGCATCAGATCAGAAAAATCAGCAAACCATATGCCCTTCCTGAGAGTCAGGGATGTCAGCCAGTAGAAGCTTTATAGCTATCCATGGCCACTCACATCTTGTTGTGAGTGGCAACAAGTTGTGAGGTCATGATTGGATGCAATCTTATAAAAACGTCCTCTGTCAATCGGATGCCACATATTAGCCACATATTAAACTTGACTGTGACATTTACATCTTTAACTCTCAGTCAGTGTCTCAATCTATGTCACAATCTTTAATATCCAGGTTTAATTTGTTATGCTGCATCTACTGATCTGTATTGTGCCATGCAATACATCACCACAAACCTGGATGACATGTTATAAGTCCTAACCTGTGATTGTTGGCGACAAAGTTTCTATTCACAGTGATAATCATAGTAATTAAAGCAGTCTAAAGTTGATGGGATTTAGTGTGTTTGTTTGGGCCTTAGTTCACTTTTCCTGTTTTAGGGAAACTAAACTGTGTGAAAGACACATCTGTATGTGTATGCTTATGTGCATACGATTGTGGCTGTGTGTTTTTGGAGCTGAGGGGAAATCTGCTGACAGGTAGTGTGTCAGGAGGGGGACAGTGGCGCTTTTGAAACAGACACAAGAGACGAGTCTCAGAGAGAGGGAGAGAGAAAGAGGGCCTCTTTCATGTGACTCCACATTCCACCCAGGCACAGGCAGAGAGAGGCACAAGACAAGACATGCGTCCCCCCTCGTCACTCCCTCTGCCTCCTCCCCCACTGCACCCGCTCTCCCGCCCTCTCTTCCCCATCCAGCTACCACCCCTACCCTCTGCAAGTGACCTTAACATTTATCAAAGAACCCCATGCTGGAATTCCACTTCAGCATCCAAGTCCCAGTGAGTCACACACACACACACACACACACACACACACACACACACACACACACACTGTCGCAGACCAATCTGTTTTGAATATTGTGGCGCTGTGGAGGCGCTGTCCTCGTTGTTCCCTGAGCTAGGGCGGCTGGCCTCAGAGACACACACACAGGGACATAGACACATGCTTGCACACACATTCTCTCCTCCTTCTTGTTTCTTTATTGTACCTCCTGTCACTTTGTCCTATTCATTTAACCTTTCATTAGAGCCAGCAGACAACCCTGTGTGTGTCTGCACAGTTTCAGGAACAATGCCAAAAAAGCCCCACTGTCACAGTTATTAGATTCCTCAGGCCCCATTTTGCCCCGGCAACTCAATATTAAGAGAGGGAGAGTAAAAGAGTGGAGGCAGAATGAGGAAGAAAAGGGGGAAAGAGAGGCAAAGGGGTGCATGGGTGACGCTGCTGCACAACTCCTATGGTGAAGGATTCTCTTGACTTGTCAAGGACATGTGCCACATGTTGATAGTAGACAGGACTCAGGCACAACAAGGAAGGGAATGTTAGCCATGACAGAAAAGAGAGGACAGGCATGGTGTGACTGTCTTGTGCTTTGGTAAGCAGCACCCTGGAAGATTTAGACGGACAACACAAACAGTTTTTGGGGGAATTCTGTTTTTAATGGGCAGCTAGGTGGAGCAGTCTGGTTCCCAAGGAAAGACAGACCAGCGCCCCCTTCTTCTTACTCTGTCTGACGCTCTGTCTCTCTATCTCCTCTCCCCTTCTCTTTGCACAGCGAGCCACATCAAGAGAATCCTGGTTTTATGACCCTGTAATAAAGGGTGTGTGTGTGTATGTGTTAAGTTCCAAATTATCTAAAAATAATTTGCTCTTTTGTATTTTGAATGAAGAAGATAAAGGAATACATTAATAGTCATTCCCTATTCCCTCTAACACATTTTTTCACCCCAAACTAAACTTGTAAAATGTAAAATCAAGCAAAGAATGGCGCGTTAAGGTTCATTGTTAAAATTTGTATGTGTAATCTGACCACGTTGAAGAAATGCCTTTTAGGGCTTCTTGATTATGGAAAGAATCATCATTTTACACGGTTACTCATTGACTTTTGGAAAGACTTAATTATTGAAATTAAAACAGTGACACAGTTAAACAAATCAAAAGTAAAAACACCTTGACTGTGAAATTTCTTTTCTTGTTTGAGCCTTTTCTTCTCCATTCAGAACACAGGACAACGTAAGAGTTGACTTGCAAAATGTAATGTGCAAAATATTCATTTTTTTTCAACTCTCTGTTTGTGGGATTGTTAACAGCAAAAATTGTAATCACGATTTAAAATCAATTAATTGCACAGCCCTTAAGCCTTTGGATCTGCTTCGATGAAGGCTGTACTGCCTCTCTGGTAAATCTTAAGAAAAGCCCAGTGCAGCTCGGCAGTCCAGCCCAGTCAGCAGACAGCGGACGGCAATGCTCCGCCAGTAATGCATTAGCTAAAATGAATCAAGGCCTGCAGTGGAAAGGCTTGGGTCAACTCTAGTGGGGGGCAATGAATCGCTCACCAGTCATTGGAGATTGAGCTAGGGCACACACAGACACATAGGCGGACACACACACACACACACACACACACACACACACACACACACACACACACACACACACACCTTGGCCTGAAGACAGAGGGCCAGAAACAGAGCAAGAGTCTGAACCCTGACCATCAGGCACCAGTCTTGATGAAGTCCATCTCTTACTCCTGTCACCCCTCTGCTCTGAACCCTCCCTCCCTCCCCCCTCTGAGGCCACCGCTCACTCTGTGTGACTGACTCTTTATTATCCTCATCCCGTCACTTAGTTAGAGGGGTGACCAGCAGTCTGTCTCTCCTCTGTCCTCTCTGTCATCCCCTTTTCCACCATCTCCCTCTGCCTTGAGGCTGTCGATCCACCTGTCTGCCCCACATCTTTCTAATTCTCTGATTGGACTCTTTCTTTCCTCTCTCAGGGCTGTAATTGATGGTGGTGTTATTGTGTCCAGTTCTCTGGCCCTAAAGCCGTTGCTTCAGGTCAGCACTACTCTACCATTTAAGACATGCTGGGAATGAGGAAGACAGTGAAAACCTTTTATTTATTTATTTTTTTCCTGTGTGTGCATGTTCCTGTATGTGTATATATCTGTGATTGTTAAAACCAGGGTTACCTATTTGCTCCATCAGTTTAAGCAATCAAAGCGTACTTGATTGGTTTTTAAATGTTGCTAAAAAATTCACAACAATCTTGACATGCAAACTTGAACTATTTTGTCATTTTGAATAAGGGACAATATTTCCTTTAGAACTCCGTGTTCTTTCACAAGTGTCGTGTTTGCCCTTGGCTGTCATAGAAATGCACACAGTGGCTTTGATTGTGTTCTTTGTTTGGTGGTTCTTTCTTGCAGCACATTTCACCTGAATGTTAAACTATTTTACACTAATTTACACAGTAACAAAGTGCAGTGTAAAGTAGCTTTCAAAGTATCCTGGAGACAAAAAAAACCTCTATGTGTTTTTACCTGAAATAATACGTTTTGATTCTCAATTTTCATTGGATTTTTACCTGTCACCTGTACAATAAGCAAGGTCCTCATATTTAAAACGCATTTGTAGTTAACTGTGTTCACTTTTAATTTTTATCTCAACGGACACTATCTTATCTTGTAGTTCTTAAAGATTTACAAGGTTACCTAGGCCAAAGGCCTGAATGATTCAGGACCTGAAAATGTTCACACGTACCCACCTGAGTTTTTTCCATAGCTTGCTTTTGCTATGTATTAGGATGCTGGTTGTGCATATATCTTCTTTTGGACCAGATTTCTGCTACAGTACAGTAGTTGAAGAGATCTAGAGTTTATCTAAGCTTTTTCTTTCTCTTTTCCTGTCTTTCTCTTTGTCCCATTCTCTGTCTGTCTCGTTCTCTCTTACTCTCGCCCCTAGTCCCTCCCCAGCATGGACCTTGTATTTATTACCCTCTAAGTAATCACTTTGCTTTCTCTTTTGATAGACTGTTATTGCTCTAACTAGCCGAGGTCCCTATAGGTATTTGGAGGCTATCCAGTTTTATTAGACAAAGGCCTCATTATTCAAGGCCAGCATTAAGACTACCATTAGATCCATTTGCCCCCTAGTCACATGTATCCAGTTGCAGCCAATTCATATTATAGCCTGCACGCTTAGTATTTACAACACAAACATGCTCATTCCCTCTTGTCAAAGTTAAATATAGATGAAATTAAGAAAGCTTTGCCACTTTATGAAAGGTAGCTGTGAAGTTGTGTCTGTTCATCTCTACAGTAATAGAGTCTTTGTACAGATTACATATAATGTATAATCAATGTCATCAATGTCTAGTAACTTAACAAAAAATGCTTAAGTTGACTTGAGACATAAACAATAATTTGGACATATTTGTGTTAAAGCTTTTAGCCTCTTGCCTTTTTTCCACTGCAGTGGTTGACTGACATTTTAGAGCTGGCGTTGCTGGGACATGTTAGCTTAAGTGGTGTGTTACTAGCTTAGCTTGCTAACACTAGCATTATTTCAACTACACAACATTTTCGTTCATGTTATATCAATACCTGTTCAGTCACTGACAGGGCCTAGCTAACGTTAGTTGGCTCTTTTTCATAGGGAATCAATTTAAATGATATTACAAACCCTTTCTAGTAGTAATCAAATTACAGTACCAACCGTATAGAGAGGCGAAGTCCCTTCCTTTTCGGTGAACCATTTTGCAACCTTATTTAGAAAAAATAAATATGGTAGTGAAAGGCAAAGGAGGAATAATTTTGTGGTCTTGTTGGAATTGCGCCATGAATTACACATAATATGATGTTAGTAAATTTAAAAGATCATTTTGGAAGTCAAGTAAGTCGCAGTTTGTTGTAAAACTACACACCAGGAAGTCGTGTAAGTGACATAACTTTCTCTCTCACTAAAGCTATGACGCCTGTGTGTTTCATACGGTGATGTACTCACACAAGCAACAGGTCTCGTTTGTTAGCTCCCTGGCTGATGAAAAGACCGGCAGTCACTGGATAAAACACATCAGGTACACTTCAGGTTGTGTGTGGAACATAGCTAGCAAATAGTTACCTAGCTAGTAAGCAAGGTGCAGTATATTGTGCGAGACAAGAGATGCCATGTCCACTGATGAAATCTAATGTTGAAGGAGCTATCACTGCAGTATTTACAATGTTGACTAAATAAGTACCCAAGTCATAAACACAAAGTATATACATTCATTAGGGCAAGATTTACTGTAGGATTCTTGTGTTAGATTGCATTTGTTTTAGCTAGGTGTATCTAATAAACTCAACTGAGTGTATATACTGATTGGATTTATGCACATGAGATGCCCCAAACTATCAAACACCCCAGATATCCAAATAATTTAAGAGAGAAATAAACAGCATGATCTCAAAAGAAACACCACAGCTGTAAATAAAACAAGTTTAAAGGTCTGTACTCTGAAGATCACTCATAAGCACCAAAAAATCACAAATTTCATTCTAGAGAGATCTTGGGTTCATGGCCCACACACGTATACTATTGTGACCTCCTCTTCTGGCAGCCAACACGCCCTCAACCTGTGGGATACAAAAAAAAAAACAGACGCTCAACTTGTGGCGGAGAGACAAAGAGATTTAAGATGCCCCAGTTTTGATTTCTTCCATTTATTTGTTGCGGCTTTTTAATTTCTTTGTAGCCACCTATGTGTCCAATATGGTGCTCAGCCCTTCTAATCGATGGATGAAATATTGGGTTTCTTTGTTTGGTCAAATATCTCATTGCTGTCTGGCCCCTCAGGCAACAGGATCCAAACTAATAAGAAATCTCCTCTGTCTCTCGGGTTGGGTCTACAGATGAAAAAAATGATTAGTGGAGAGATAGAATGTATCAGTGACTGAAACCAGAATTTTAACAAGTTTGCTAAGTTAAAACTGAAGCGTCCAACAAAGAAGTTGACATTTTGACAGATCTTGAGGAGGATGGTAATCATCAGTGTGGTAAATGTCTACACTAAGCCGATTTCATTTTACAAAGTATATTTTCATCTCTGTTGGCTTTCTGTCCAAACTTAGGTTTTTTTAACACAAAACTGAGCTTTGAGATACATCTAAAAACGCTGGAGTTGCATGGTGGTGTGGATGGTGAAAAAAAGGTTTCCTAAAACGTTGATTTATTTCTATAAAGCCACTTTACTCTTGCTTCTAAGTGCTCATTTGAATGCCAATGTAGCTGAGCAAATAATACAGGTGTTCTTATAGTTCTGTATTCATGTTTATGTTAGTTGACAAGTTTACATGTGTAAAATAATAATTATATTCATAGTCAAAGGACAGAAGTGCATGTATGAGCTGCAATCAAATTTTATTATTGTTCTTATTTAACAGAGAAACATGTTATTGAAAGTTGTGTTTGGCTGTACTAAAACACAGAATATGTCAATGTCAAATTCTTTTTTTTATATAGCCCAAAATTACAAATCACAGATTTGCTTTAAGGGGCAGTAAGTGTTAACAGTGAGCATGGGTAACCAATCTGTGACTCAGTCTTTGCGAGAATTTTTGTTTGCTGAACATAGAGTTGGTAAGAAGAGAGTCAGCCATTTTCCTTTTCATTATTGTATTTCAGTTTCGTACGTAAGCAGACTTTGATTATAAATATATTTGTGAAACGTCAAAGACAAACGTCATCCGGGACAAAAAAACTTTCCCCTCAAAACGTAATTGAGAATGCAGGTTTGTTGAATGGCATGGGAACGTCATTTTTTGGAGACAGGGCTAGACATGGATACAGCTTCATACAATAATCTTGCTGAAGCTGATGTTATGTAATTAGTGGTAAAGAAATAAGCAAACTAACATGCACATACCTATGTCCACACACTTTTGTTACATTCTGGGACCCTCACTGACTAAATACAATCTTCTTTCCAAACACTATAACTCAAAAACCAAACGATGTCTGGCAAAAAGGTCTGAAATCTTAAAACCTAAAACTTACAGTGTCTCTCACAAAGACAGACATACAGTATGGTAGAACACACACATGCAAACTCAGACAGGCTCTCAAACACATAGCAGGGAATAAAAGCTCTCTTTAAAAGTGGCTCATGCAAGAAGGGTCAGGGTAAGAGAGGGAGAGAATAATGCATTAATGTACTACAGAGAGATAACATTTACAGTATCTGAATCTATCTATATCTGCATGATTTATATCTTTCCTGTAGGCATACAAATAAACAGAGTGTGTGTAAGACAGAGAGTGGGAGGAAGGGGCGAGAGGGTGTGTGCACATAGCGAAAGAGAGGGGAAGAGAGAGAGTGCCACTTTGGAGTAAAGCTGTCATTACCCAGGCTGGCGCACTCCCTCATAAATACTGATAATGAGATGTTTTCAGCAGCCTAATCATTTGCCAATGTAGCAGTAGGTAATGTGAGAAGAAGAGTCTTTCCTCTACTTCTGTCTGGAGATGATACTCCAGATTCTATTTAGTCATTTTCACAGCTAGTCTCATAGAGTGGAACAATAGAAAAGATTTTCTTCTACTACTCTACTGCTTGAAGCAACTCAAAAAGAAGAAGAAGTGAGAATCTGCAGGCTACGCTAAAAATCTCCCTCTCTATAGTTTTTTAGGCAAAATACTGTTGTCATTTACACTTCATTTCATACATCCATGTTTGTTTTTCAAAATATATTATTTGTGACAGCATTTAAACACTTTAAACAACAAGTTTATTTAACCTTTATTTATTCAGGGACGTTTTACTGAGGCACCACTGTCTGAGGCTGGTCTGAGGCTAAGCATTGTGACCCATGAATGAGCCCTGTTTGTTTATCTGCAATTTGTAAACTTTTTTTTTTTTTTAAATGGGCCCTGATCTGATTGGGAAGTAGTGTTGGGTACCAAAACGCGGTGCCGGTGTCGACGTAAATGGTAATGAGATTGAATAACAAAAGTTTTGGTTCCTTATTTCGGTGCCTGACTTTACACTACACTCGGATTAACCCTTGTGTTGTCTTCCCATCAACCATGAAACACTGTCATTGCTTTTTCCGACATTTTTGTCACTTTTTCAATGTTGTGGGTGCTTTTTTTGATGTCTTTTCCAAAGTTATTTTCAGTGCTTATTTCAAAGGCCCCTTTTTTGTGATAAAAAACTGAAAACATGAGGGTTAAACAAAGTTAAAATGTTGAAAGCTAACGTAAAACAGTGTAAAGTGTGACTGTATTTCACTGTAGAGAATTTGGGATGCAACAGTGTGCTCTGCAGCGCAGCAGCTGCCGTTGTCGCGAATAAACAAAACAGACGGTGCGTTCACTTAAAACAGGTAGCCTCGTGGTGCATTCAAAGTTATTGTAAAATACCCTTTTCCAATCTGGTGGTTGTTTTTGTCGTTCAACAGCAATTTACTGGTGAAATAAATTATTGTTATAAGTTATAGTTATTACATTATTATTAAATCTGTAATTTTGACCTTATGAACTTTGTAATAAACAAGCCGTTCTTTAATGTCACCGACTGTTGTTTAGTACCCTTCTTTTTAACTTTATTAAAAAGTATTGGTTCAGGCACTGACACAGTTTTAAAAGTTGCTTTAGCACCGATTTCAGAAACACCCAAACAATACCTAAGCCTATTGAGGAGAAGTAATTGGAGCGTTGTGAATTAATTGCAATGGCTACATCAGTGGTGGTAATGAGGGAGATTATCCCATCACGCCTAATGACTTAAAGCATCTGACTTTGACACCCAAAACTTCAGTCCACATCCAGTCCTCTACCAACTGTCAACTTTGTTTCTTTTAACCATGACAACCAAAATCTTTTTTTCAATTATTAACCATAGATCAGAAAACAGATCCATGGGTTTTGAAAGGTGCTGACGAACCATGTTTGTACCTGAACATCAGAAAACGCTCATGTGTTACAATAAGGTTGTTAGTGTTAGTTAGGGTTGTTTTTTTGGAGAGCACTGACAGACAATTTGATTTGCTGTTTAGTTTGGATGATTTGTGGTTTTTACCTGTAAATGGAACCTTATTTTAGTAGTTCTTTGACATTTATGCACTGAAAGTTAAGACGCCAATGAAGATGTCAGGCACATTTGTCTCAGTGGAAATATGGTTTTATGACAACCCTTGACTATCCATGTCAAACATTGTTTCCATAAAGCAAAGGTGAAATAGCATAAGTTGTTTGTATTTGTGTGTGGGCCTGAGTATTTGCAGCCTCTCTCTCATCATTTGTACCAATGAGGGTCACTGTGTGATGTCCTAACAGAGTTGGGAGTTTCCCTCCTCAGGACAGCTGCATGAAGGGCCTCAGATGCCCCCTCTGCTCTCTACCCCTGGCTCAGAGATATCTGGAGGCATTCCCAGGATAAAATAAACAAGAACATGCCTTTGAAAAGCAGCCATTGACACTCCACTATATATATTTTTCCTATGGGCCATCAATCGAATGGGTGTTCCCCAAGAAGCTCCATGAAAGCACTGTACAGCATGTCATCTTCCGCTGCCTATCTTCCACTGGCCATTAACCAGCATCCTTGATTACTTTAATAGACCCTCCATACTGCCTCTCTCTGACTCCACAGTGATTGGACAAACACTGGTGTCCCTAGTGATATGAGAGGAATACATTGAGGAGCTACTGTGGTTTTCCATGGCCTCGCTGTGTATTGTTTACTGGGTCTGCTTGATTGCCCTCTGTCCAAATCAGAGGGTACAGGCAGGCAGGACAGGGGTCTACAGGGACGCACTGTGTTGTGGACTGTCCCAACGTGCTAAGAATATTCACTCAACCCATGGCTCTAAGAGGCAACCCATCCATAGCTCAGTAAACACACACAAACAGACATACACATACTGGGAGTCATACATTTGTGCACCGGGGACTATATGGCCGTGCATAAATGTCGGGGTGTGTATTTGAGTGTGTGCGTGGTAGAAAGCCATGTCTGTCACGTCACAGATAATTACCCCCCGTGTGACTTTGCTTCTCACAGTGGGGAAAACAGCAGATTCCCCTCATTGACCATAGCATATACAGCTCTGGCATAATACCAACCATATGCTATTTGAAATGAAATACTAAATTTGAATATACACTGTACATCTTTTCCTCTGGTCTTGCCATTTCTTTGCTTTTTTTAATTACCCTTTTTTCATCATCTCTGACATTAGCTCTAAGTCATTAGCTCATTGCAAGTAGCAGCCATTTCCATGAAAATAGAAGAATATATCTGCTTTTTCTTCTCTGTAATCTTCACCCACCTCTGATTTTTATCTGTTAATCCCTCATTTAAAACTCATAATTAAGCTAATTAGACACTCTATCTTACAATTGCACATCATTGACCAGATAGTGGGAAATTTCAAAGAGGAAGGTTACATCTCTGAGTTAGAATTTGATAAATGCTAAAGGCCAACACAGTCATTCAAGCTGTAAATACTTTTAGTAGATGGAATATTTTCCCCTTAATCTGCTGTGCAGATATTTTTAAAGGCGTGTGTGTTATTCGAAGCTTCGTGGAATTCATATTTCACGGTCATGGTTTGAGAGCAAGTCTGGTCCTCAAGGCTGCCATTGGCTAACCTTGCTAACCAGGAGGGTAACATTAGCATGTCTTATCACAGCAAAGCACAGTAAGTAGAATATGGCTTTTTTGCTACCAGTCCAACCAACAATATGTGGGAAAAACACGTCTTGAATCAACGTTTGTAGGCTATACAGGGCTATGGCGTGCAAAAGTCAAGTCAGTAACACATGAGTTACCAGTGTACCTACTGGCCCTTAAATACCAACTGCTGCTATAGGAAACACCCACTTAGAGGCCTGAAGGTTAAACACTGTTTCCACAAATAAGTCCAAAAACATCTTGTATCCTCTTTAGAAAGATACTTTAAGGCAGCCACAGAAAAGATACAGGAGAGTGGCTCTGTATCTTTCTAAAAAACTGATTTCACCTAAAGTCCTCTATTCCATGATGCTGTCATGTGGTCCTGAATTTGTGGAAGCTGAGTGAAATGAGATTTGATTATCACAGAAAGATGTTGGAGGAATTCAATCTTTATGTTTGTTTGTGCGTGTAAAAGTTTTGACCCTATCTCTAAAGGGTTGCGGTGACTTGATGTTGTTTAGACTCATCTCCCTGCCTTCTCCCCCCTGGAGACCTGTCTTTGTAGCAATCCCAGCATCCTGTTCACTGCTCTGCTGCATCCATATCGCACTAATGATCATGGGAGTGGACAGCTGCTTAATGCAGTAGTGTCATCAGCGCTGCTTTCTGATAGCAGCTCCATTGCACTTGACGGGACTCAAATGCATCTGGTACACAGGAGCCCCCCACATTTAGCAGATCGACTAATGTGGTTTTGGAACACCTCGGTAAAGGTGTATTGGATGTGTCCCATATCACAGTTGAAGTGTATGATTACAAGACACATCACATTTGGAGTGTATGATTACAGACAGTGTTCTTTTCATTTTTCACTAACACTGTAAAATTTCAAAATGTAGCTCTCAGTTAAATTAGAACTATGTCATAAAAGATTTTTAGATTATAGCATTAGATGGTACTTTTCTGTTTAACAAAAAATCTGAATTATTGCCAAAACCCTATGCTGTAGTCATTTCCCTCTTCTCCCCTATGCTTGACATACTCATGGTTTGGTGACTGCTTGGCGACCCATCGTGCACTAGAGGGGTGCTCTCTCGGCCAGCAATGGTCACCTGACCGCAGTAAATGCAGTTATCCAATCATGCGCTCTCTCTCTAACACACTCCGCTGGAGCGCTCCTGTCTGGTGCAGCTAAAATAACAGCAGAACTGTTGAAATAATACTACACAGTACAAGTTTCATAAGAGTGCGAGAGGAAAGGTACACCCGCTCAAGGTGAGCTATAGGATCTTAACATGTGGCTGTTTTCTCCACTCACATTTGTGTGTGTGCGTTTTTTTCTAAATTTACCTTAAAGGACACGTCACTCAAATCACACATTTCTCATTTACATCTGTTGGTATCTAGCCATGCATACAGTTTTCAACTATTCTGAAGGAAATTTGGCTACCTAACCAAGCCACTAGACAGTAAGATATTCAATAAAAACACAGTCAAAAGAGCATTGCACACCTCAAATTAAATCTTTCTTAGAGAAAGCAACTGCTGCCTGATCTTTTTACAGACAGCATCAGTATTTGACTCAAGAGAAAGCTTGTTATTAATCACAATGGTTTTTATTTGCCCTAGTTTTGAGCCCCCAATATAATGGACACAGACCAGGTAGACATTACTGTAAGCAGGGTCCCATTTAAACTACTAATAGTGTGTTATCCAGCATATCAGGGACACTATGTCAATGCTGCTGTTGAATGCAATTGTTGTGGGGTTTGAGCACCACAACAAAATCCATTCAGCTCCATTACATTTAGATAGTGACAAACATCTCAAATATTAAATCCTGGGCAAACAAAACACAACTATCCACAAAGCTGCATATCCCAAGAGGTAAGTGAGAAAATGTATCTACTGTATGTGTTTTTTTGTAACTAAGGTGAACCCACCCATTAAATCTGTCAGAGACTAAATTATATGTTCTTATGTGAGGAGATCAGGGGATGGACCACAACTCCTCACTCATCTTAGATCCCTGTCTGTCTCTCGTTTTTGGTGCCTCTGTTTCCTTCTCTTTCCTTTCCTTTCTCTCCGTCTCTCCTCCTCCCATCCTCCCTTCTTGCAGTTCATATTTCAGTTTGTTCCCAGGAGCTCGCAGGTCTGTGCCAGACGGAAATTCGCTGAGGCTGCAGGAGCCCCCTTGGAGGCCACATGGAGGAGGGACAGGAGGGGAACAATCAGGCCCAGTCCTCCCTTGCTATCCCTCACGCTCGTTCTCGCCCTCTCCCGTGTACTTTTTTCTCCATTTCCCCCTTCTTTTTCTCCCTCACTCTCGTGTCCTCTCACTCCCGTCTCTCTGTCTCCAGCCTGCCAGGCTACACAGGTCCTCAGGGTGACTTGCTTTTGGCTCGGGTCCCTCAGCACAGGAGCCCTCTCCTCTCCTCTTCTACCCACTGCTTCCCCCCCAACTTGCTTCTGTCTCCCCCTCCTCTCCTTCCACTCCCCTCTTTCCTTCTCCAGCACTCTCCTGGGGGGGAAGACGGTGAGGCCATCCAGTCCTGAGCTGTCCATCAGCAAGGGTGTTTACTTGCAGCGTGACAGGCTGACACATCTGGAGCGCATATTCACTATGTTCACACTCTTTCTCTCTCACTCTTTGCTGGCCCTCTATATATCCTAATGCTGCCATCAGACACATTCCTCCTGCTCATTTCAGGGCCATTTGTCGTCGTAATGGCGAGCCCACCTCTAACTTTCATACACTCACTACACAAACACACACAAAGACATGCACATGCAGGGATTTGTTTTCATCCATTTTTCCCTCTTTCATTCACCCCTCCAGTGGTTTTTCTGTTGCATGACAGAAATTGGAGTTAACCACAAGCAGGGGTGGGCTGAGGGGGAGCGGGCAGAGCAGTGATGGGGGGCAAAAGTCAGCCTTCTCTCATCCACTTCTCTCTCACTCTTCCTCTATCTGTATCCCTATGTCTTTGCTTGTTCCCCTTTTACTCTTTTCAGTGAGTGCAAACTAATTGCTGCAGCTCCTCCGCTCCTTTTTGGAAACCCATGACTACTGGTTTAATGAAGTGACACTCTTTCTTCATCCTCTGTCTCTCTCCCCCAATGCTCACTCATCCTCCCACCCCCACCTCCCACCATGCGTCCACCCACCCTGTCTCTTTTCCCAACATTCCTGTGCTGGTGTGTGACTGTGATGGCTTGTCATCTCACAGGAATGTCCTGCTCTCCCACCTCGTCCCCCCGATTTGGCGTGAAGCATTTGCTCCTGGTTTCCGACTATGCACATGTACACACACAGACACACATACAGGCACACACTTGAAATGCTAGCTTTAAAAAAAAAAAAATGTGTTCATGCAGATGGTGTCCATTGGGCTGCATACCTACCCTTGGCGTGCGGCCACAACAAGCACAGCCATTCTAAGATAGTCTCCAGCTTGTTTTTCAACTGTAGAAAGTGTGCACTAAGTTATTTTATCTTATGTTGCCTGTGGTAAAAAGAGCCATTTACTCTCTATGGTAACCCATGGAATTCTCTTGATTACACTAATGACCAAATACGGCCTACCAGAGCTCTTTTTAAGGAGAAGCACTTGTTTATTGCAGTTTCATAAATGCAAAATATAACTGCATCCACAAAAAGACCATTTGCAGCTCATTTACTGAGGTCAGGCCACATTATGTAAAATTAATTGCACAATTATTAACTAAATGTAACACGTGGAAATCATTCCAGTTGTACATATATCCTCCATACAGGAGCATAGAATAGATTATATGATATAAAGTACATGTGACATTAAGTTTTTAGCTTTGAGTGCGACACTTAATGACTTTCCTCTAGTCCAGGCATGTTTTATACTCCCCTGTCTACATATGGTGAGGACTTATCAGAGGAACATGTTTCACTCAATGACCTGAGGGAGCACTTTTAATGGAAGTCAATAAGGGAGAATATTGTCAGTCTGTTTGCGTTTATATATATGTGTGTGTGAGAGCATGCAACATAGTCTCCTGATTGGCATCATCCTCAGGAACAAGTCTGGCTCCTTCTAGATCCAGTTGACGTGTGTGCATGTGTGGGATTATTTGTGTGTCAGAGTATTTGTCTGTGTGCGTGTGTGAATGTGTAGGAGATATCACCAGGCTCTCATGTTTATTCAGCTCAACGCCTGGATGACCAGGACTTATCCGCTGTCCTGATTACCCTGCCTGGCCTGCCACCATTAATCCTTCAGAGACCTCAGGCCCCTTAAAGAGCCCTATCTTACACACACACACACACACACACACACACACACACACACACACACACACACATACACATGCATTTTCAGTATCAAGAACACATTTTTCCTTATACATGCATATGCATGGAATAATAGTAATTTTTTTCTCTCTCCTTATGTTTTATCAAGGTTGTCCTCTGGGCATAGTGTTTTTTGTGTATGCGTGGTGTGTATTTGTGTGTACGCTCCGACATTTGTGCCTCCAGGAACCTTCCAGGCATCTCACTAGGCCTCTAGTCCCTTTATTTCCCAGTGAATTGTGTGTGTGTGTGTGTGTGATGTGTGTGTGTGTGTGTGTGTGTGTGTGTGTGTGTGTGTGTGTGTGTCTGAGTGTGTGTTTGAGAGAGAGACGCAGAGGGAGAAGTGGTTCAGTCTAATTTGTGCCACAGTATTTTCTTTATCATCTCTTGTAAGTCTCTGTGAAGGCCCACATAATTATGTTTTATGTTCAGTAAAAATGACTGTGTTGTAGCTCTTTTCCCATAACAACTATATTTTTCTAAGGAGACACAACGCTTTTCTGGTAAGGGGCCTGTTGGAGCAAACTGAGTGTGTGAGCATGAGTCTGCTATTGTGTGTGAGTGTGCGTACATGTGTGTTTAGGACACCAGGGTTCTTTTCAGTAATAGTCACAGGGCCAAGACATAATATTGACCATGGCTGTGTTCCCTATTCTGGTTTTGCCCATAATAAATGATGCAGATTAGAAAAGTAGAAACACATTGGGCTGATAAGTAGCCTTTGGAGCTTGCTCGCCATACAATTGACGAGGGAGGGAGCACTTTTTTCTTATTTTGCATCAATTTTAAATTATTGGAGTGACTCAAGGGCAGAGACGCGGTGTGTGCGTGTTTGTGTGTGTGTGAAGTTTTAACTGTGGTCTGTGCACGTTTAGAGCGAGCGGGTGGTGAGAGTGTTTGGACTCTGAAGGAATGACGACGGTGTGTGTTGCCAAGTCCCATTTGAATATATACACAGTAGGGAACCCTCATATTATAAACAGGAGCTCACGGGTGTGCATATGTGCACGTAAAAACACGCACAGAGGATGGGGACAAAACACTAGCACAAGTACAACTGGAATAAGAACATTGCTAACTTCATATCTTGAGGCTAAGGTCAATGATGCTAAAGTTGGGAGGATATTTGTTTTAATGTGACACCCCTTGGCACTGCAGATGGTCTCTATGAGATGAAACGCCTGTTGACACAGTGTCTTCCACTGTTTTTTCTCTTTCTACTTTTCCACCTCGTTCCCTTCTTTCTTTCTTTCATTTATATTGGGAGGGACCAAATGACCACCTGAGCAGTGTGTGTGCAGCACACACACACACACACACACACACACACACACACACACACACACACACACACACACACACACACACACACACACACACACACACACACACTCTGAGTCTTCTCCTCTGACTCCTTCCCCTCCTCTGACATTGCTCCCTCTCTCCCCTCCTGTCCCTGTCTTCTCTTTTTTCCCATAACAAATAACAGCGCAGAATTCCCCTCGCTTCTCTCCTGGGGAATTTTCATTACCGCCCAGTCCCCCTGCCCAGAAGGACTCCCCGCCTTGAACTGTTCAACAGCTGTGGTGTGGACACTCTCTTCCAAAACAGGCCCACTGTTCACAAACACCCGCTGGACTCAGGGTGGGGACTCTGTGTCAACCTCCACAGCTCCAGAGACCGAGTTTCCCTCGCATGTGGCCCACCCCATAGCCCCCTCGCCTAGGGAGAGAGAGGCCTGAAGCTGGGCCATCACCTCTCCTTGTATTTGATTGAGAACAGCTTTCAGTTGCCTATGTACGGGAGAGGAAAGCTGTTTAAGAATAGATCACATTTACTACAACTTGGGTCTTAATTTCGAAAGGTTTGGCAGTCATTTAGGTTGGTTATGATAACATTGCACTGATCTAATGTATGTAGCCAGTCAATAACCCCCTCCCCAAAACAGTGGTTGGCCAATTATAAATTAGCAGCCGTAACAAGGCATGGTCGGTCTGTCAAGCTTTGGACTTCTCTTCATATTAAAGAGGTGTGAGTTTTTCAGCAAGATGCAACTGCAAGCATGTCCTGCAAAACAGCCCATTACCTAACACGCATTATCTCCACGGTCAAGAGTTAGCATATCATGAACAATCTACGTAAGTAGAAAAAAGCCCCATTCACCTATCATGTAGCCACCAAGTCTATTTTTAAGACCACTTATACAAGATTCTCATTTTAAATTAATAGAAAAAAAACAAGTCCGACAGCATTTCTAACCAGTTGAAGGAGCTTTTGTTATCTTAATTAGCTAGCTAGGTACAGCTGTAAAAAATCGTCTGGCTACAGTTGTCTTGTCAGTAAATCGACTAGTATGAAAGTTTTGTTTAATGAATTGCCGGAATTGCCGCCAAGCGCAGTGCTCAAAGTTAAAATGACAACCAAATATATTTATATACGTATATTGAAATAGATAGATAGATAGATAGATAGATAGATAGATATATAGATAGATAGATAGATAGATAGATAGAGTCTTTGCCCTTAGCTTAAAGTATGGGGAGGTGCTGTAATCAAAGGCGATTACTCATCACATGCTGTGACGGCCCACAGTCAAATGCAAAGCAGCTTAAATTAAAACACACTTCATTTGAATAGATAGTTGCCTTGTATCCGCGCCTGGCGACATTTATTTCTGTCGGATCAGCAGAACGTGATTTGCTGGCTGGAGGGGTTTTCATAGAGGTGGCAGCAGTGTGTTTGTTGGCTTCTCTTAGAACTCAACACTATGTGTGAGTTGTTGTGATCCTATTCTATCTCAAGTCTTCTTTGGAAGATGTTAGGAAACCTTGGCAGCAATAATAATGGAAGTCCCCAGCACTTGGCCACAGCCCTGTTTGTGTGTGTCTTTTTGTGTATAAGTGTGTCCGTGCACGGAAGAAATGGCCCATTTGAATGTGCTAGAGCTGGGATGGGATCAGTGTGTGGGAGTTATTTTGCTCATATACCAAAAATGAGATTATTAAGGCGCAGACACATGACCACATGAAAATAGCCCGTTCCCATCCTACATGAGTGTCACAGTTCATTTGTGTACTTAAAGGGATAGTTCACTGCAAACTGAAATTCAGTCACTACTTTAAACACTACTTCCCTTCTCAATATGTCAGTCAAAACTCACAAAAGCTTTGAGAAAGACTAAAAAATGTTGAACAATAAATCTCACATTGTTCCATCCCAACTTTCTCCAAAACTACAACATTACTGAGGCCATATTTTTACTGCTCAAAACCATCCAAAGCAACACAAACAACAAAACAAGACCACAGAAGAATATTTAAAAAATAATAATGTGAATATTGGATTTTTTTTATCCTATTGTGCAATTGTTTGGCTGCACTACATTTGCATTATTAGGTTTTATTATTAAGGAAATTTAACCGATTTCCATAAATTTTGGAGCTGTGACCGGATGCTCCCTTAGTTTTTGAACAAGGTTGACAAGATACAGGATATTAGTTTCCATCCAAATGCGGTGCAAATGTAAACCACATTTTCCAGAATAACGGTAAAAGAAAATGCCAAATAATGTGCATTTCCATCCACTACTGTTATGTGAATATAAGGAGTTGGGTGCATTGGGATAAACAGCTAGTGGAACTAATTCTCCAGTTGGGTGCCATTAAACTATGGCAGAAGACAACAGGGCAACAAGATGACGTAAATAAAAAAGTGCCATCAAACCTGAACCGATAAAAAAACTAATATTGAATTTTCGTTTCTGTTATGAATTACTTTATTTTAATGAATGATACAGTCTCGTCATCAGACCAAGCAGATCTGTTGTTTTTGTCTGCAGCTACTGTCTATCACTTCAGTGACAAGTGACGTTTACATCACATGCTTCATGTACAGCACGTTGGTATTTATTAGTTAACTGCTACCATTGCACTCCATGTTTCGCTTTTCAACATTAGCCAAGTTTAAAAACTTTTTCAACTTCAAAAAAAAAGTTCTGCGTTTCCACTCAAGTTTTTCTTAATGCACAAATCAAAAAATGTCATTAAAACAGGTGGATGGAAATATGATTACAGATTGATCTATTATAATCATAATGTCTACAAAAGCAAACATTAGGTAATAGAAGAGTGTAGGAGCAGCAATATTTATATTATAATAAGAAAGCTTTATCAGTTGCATGGATTTTTTATGAGACATATTAACAAACTGAGCAGTTTTAACCTGAGTGCAGTAGGTCTTTTTCATGGTTCAAAGCAGGTGCCTGAAGTTTGCTTTTGTGTATGGGTGAAAAATTCAACCATATTTTCTTCAAGAGTGCATCTTAAAAGTTACTCTTTAAACACACCACTTTTCTTTTAGACATAGACTATAATCCTGTTACTCTTTGTCCAAAAGTCACTTGAGAGAATAGTATATGAGGTTGAAGTTTTGTGTACAGGATTGTCTCAGAAGCCAGTGGGAGGTACAGCTATGTAGTGGTGTGGTTTATTTGGATGGAGACACCTGGCCTGAGTGCAGGAGTTCGAAACTCTCCCTCTGTGCTCTTCTCTCCAGTGGACTGTTTTGCCGCTCCCCCCCCCCCCCGGTCTGTCCACATTCCATTGACCAGGATACCTCTCCATCCTGACACAGAGGAGTGTGTGTCCATCTTCGTGTGTATGTGAGTGTGTATGTGGAAGTAGGTGGCCTTCAGGCCTAGCCTCTGGTCACTTTATTAAAGTGTGTTTTAATTTACTCGTGCTCCTGTGAGCCACTGCATCTCCTCTCTCTCTCTCTCTTCTCTCTAACAACACACACACACACACACACACACACACACACACACACACACAAGCCCCTCCTGAGACATGGCTTATTAACTCCGCTCCTGTCTGTCAGAGAGTTGGTGGGGGGGGCCCAAGACTTCCGCACCACATTCCTCAGTGTGGTCTGGTCACGTTGAATACAGTCACATAGTGAAACACACGCTGCCATACAAATGAAGAACACACAACTTAAACATGCATATATCTTCATGGCGATATCTGCAGACACATAAACCATTAACATACAGACATGTATAGTTATATGGCTCTCCGTAGGGTCAGACCCTGAGCTCAGCCAAAGAGCAGCAGGGCTGCATTTGTTATCCTAACAATTAACATGGTGATAATTGGTTAAATACCACTTAGCAGTACTCACTATATCAGGCAAGGCAATTACTGCAAAATCTGATTTACTTTGCTTCAGAGAGCTAACAAAAATCATACACCCTCAGAGAATTTGAAGAAACTGATCAAATTTGTTTTCTTGATATGAATGACAAAGTTTGCCATGACCTTTATATATTTATAGTACTGCATATCTTTACTTCCATGCCTTCCATAATTTATGTGTCTCACCCTCCCTGTACATTATTCCCCAAGTCTATCCTCTGTCGTATTAAATATGGAGAAAGCTGTAGTCTCTCTCAAAGCAGGGTAGAGAAGTCATGTAGGGCTATGCTAAGGTCCTGGTGTGTGATACTGGGGCCTCGGGCCCTCAACCTAGTCTCATAGCAGAGGCTTTGGGGCACAGCCAGAGGGGATTTTCTGTGTACATTTGCAGCTGTGTGCTTGTGTGTGTGACACTGTGTTTCTACCAGGGACTCTAGCAGACCAAAGAAGCATAAAATAGGATGCGCGCAGTGCATGGTTTTATGTGTATATATTTGTGTATACACATTAATGTGTGTCACCATGGCGATGTGTGAGTCCTTCGTTGAATGTAGAGTCACTGAACTGGCCTGCTTTACATGTGTCACTTGTGAGTAGCTTGTGAAAAATGTATTAAGAGGGCCAGCTGGAGTAAGAAATGACCGGGGGAGTGAGATAGAGGGGGAGGCAGGAGGGAGGGAGACAGGGAGTAAGGGGCACAGCTGTAGGGGATTAATGCCCAGAGTGGAGGAGCTGGAGCTGGAGCCCAGGAATGTTCCCCAGCGCCCCCTCAAGAGGAAGGTGAAGAGGGAGGGAGTGCAAGGAAAGACAAGGGCACAGGCCTCAGATGTGTCCTGTACTGCCCAATCTTCCCCAACGTTTGTTGGAGAAGAGGATGGGAGAGGTATTTCATCCTTGTCAGTCTTATCCACTATCTCAATCCCCACCACCACCTCAACCCCACCCTCTCCTCCTTAGGCACTTTGGCAGTGATCAGGCCTAGTTCACAAGACCTTTCTCCGTGCCACTCCTCCCTGCCTACTTTCTGTGTCACATTCTTTGTCTTGTGAGCGCTGTGATTTATGGAAGGACACAGGAAGTATGTGTGTGTGCGTAATTGCACGGTTACGGTCAAGAGCGAGGAGAAGGGCATCTATCAGACGTCCAAATGCTGTCAATAAAATATCTATCAATTCTTTCCTCTCATGATCGCTTTGCTGTGTTCACTACACCCTGAATGATAGCCTGAAGCTATGAAAAACCTATGAAATAATAAACATAAATTTAACAGGGTATGGCTTTAAGCTAGAATGTGTTTTTTTAAACCTTTGTGAGGCTCAAAACTGCATTCAGTTAAGCCTGCATTTGGACGTTTTACTCCCCAATGGAAGATATTGGGTGGTGTTGTGGCAGAATTGTTTTCTTCCTGCATCTGCGCCCTCCACCACCTCTAATTCAGAGAAGTCCCCTTTTTGTTTCTTTGTGGACTTTGGAACCTTCACCTCTTGTCACTCATCCAAACTCTTGGCGTTGACAGTTGTCAGGTCCAACCCACTCATTTCCTTGTGGCATGTTCAATGGGGCTGCACTGATGCCCACTGACGACTCTAAAGAGGTGACCACGGCAATGGAATGGAGCGCCTGTCGTAGTGACGGTAAACCTGTCCATCCATCCTCCTGCTTGTTCATCCGTGTCTCTCATCCTCCCATTTGGAAACCACTCTACCTGGTTCGGACAATTACCTCGTGTCCACTCGTCTCCCCGTCGCTGCCTTAACTTCTCTTCCAGCCACTTAAGTTGTGATGGGCTAAAAGGGATGCTTCAGCCACCGCATGGCCCCAGCACTGTTATTAGATGCTCAGAGTCTTGTTGACAGCCCATAAAAATAGATGTACCCTCCCATTGGGTGTCTGAGTGTGTAAAAGTGTGCTAAAAACCATACTCCTCCTCAATGGAATTTACCACAACTGCTGGGTGTAAGTCCATTAATGTCTCCACATGTTTAAGCCTTTTGTCCTTTCTGATTACTGCTTCCTCTTGAAATTGAAAAATAAAGTGACGCTTCTCAAAGCCACCCTCCTGCCCTGTACACCTTGTCCCGCCACCAAGTACAAGCTCAAACAACTCTTCCCAGTCTGTAGCAGAAGGGTGGGGTGAAACAGCAGGCCAACCAGCCAGGAAGGTGAATGGATACAGGTCTCAACACATAACCTCTCAGTCACAGACTCTGTAACACTCAATCCCCTCTGCCTCCCAAGACCTGATACACTTCAGGTGATGACGCACATTTACGTCAAAGAAAATCATTTCCAATGCGCACGCGCACACACACACACACACACACACACACACACACACACACACACACACACACACAAAAGTCACGCTTCCTCTCACTGTCATTAGCCATGAGGACTTCAAACACCAGGTGATATCATAGCAGCCTGGGAACAAACACCGCAGTTTCCTTAATCTTTACGTGCCTTCTCAGCACTTAGCCAATGCTTAATTGCCAGGGAAAGTTTTAACATCTGTTTTTATTCAATAGTCTTTATTGGCATGAGTCATCCTCTATGCTACTGCCAGCCGCTTTTTTCATCCAGCACTATGTATTATGTATGTATACAAAAAACATAATTTAACCAGCATTCCTGCACACAGAAGGACTGATAAAAACAGTAAATAAAGTACAAGCCAGTCCTTGGAGGAACAGGGTTTTATAATTATTGTAAGGTTATGGGGCAGTGATGGAACTTTGGGGCTTCGCTTGTTGCGCCTACAGAGGCAATGCATTGTCTTACCAAATAACCTATTTATCTTATAAACCATTTTTATAATACTTTTTAAGGGTGTTTTACCTTACCTTTAATAGAGAGATGACAGGAAATGAAGGGAGAGAGGTAGACAGGGAATGACATGCAACAAAGGAGCCAGAGATTCTTTTGTAAAGTATATGAATGGGATTTTTGCCATCTCCATACTTTGAGAGTGCTGCTAAAATGTACATTTATCAAACTACAAGATAACAAACCTGTTCTTTCATATTTAAAATACATTTGATAAAGTGTCCTCAATTATCTTACATTATCAAACGCCATTATTAGTAATTCCCCCAAATGCCCGAGTTTCAACCTGTGCAGAGAGCAGCAGCCTGCGTGGCCTGATAAACTGCTAATGGTCTGAATGGGGATCAGTAATTAATGTTCTCCATGAAGCTGAAGATGAAATTGGTCAAATCCTTTTCTTTAGACACAGTTGAGAGCCCTCTGTGGACACTTTTTTATGCTACTGATACAGGACAGCTCCTCTTAAGTCACTGTACCACTGAAAGATAACTTTACTACAACCACTCAAACCTGTGGTTATTTAGAGTGATGGTTTTCTTGTGTTTTCCTCTGTGTGTGTGTGTGTGTGTGTGTGTGTGTGTGTGAGTGTGTGTGTGTGTGTGTGTGTGAGTGTGTGTGTGTGTGTGTGTGTATAATGCAGCAGTGGTCAAAGCAGAGCCAGGATGTCACCATGACCTGATCACTATTTGGGATCATGACTGAGGAAGGGAGGGAACATGGAGAGAAAAAGACTTAAGCAGATTAAGTAAGAGAGGTTTGGGTAAAGATCTTATGTAGAAACAAAGAAATGTGCTAAAAATACATAAATAATATATAGTTTTTCCAAGTAGATGGTAATTGACCATTTCCTAAACCCCTCCGGTAAACGGAGATTGTCCAATCATAGCTTAGCTAATGACACCACATGTTGAAGTGGTGTGCATGTGTTGTTAATTTGGCAACTTTCTTGTTTGATTTAGCAAATTTTCAGACCCTCTTAATGACTTTATTTTGACTAGCGACACGTTTAGCGAATTCAGACCATCAGGAGAAAGCGACATACTATATCGTAATTCATTCCTATGTATGCTGGCTATAGGGTCTCTTTCCTTTCCTCCTGCGCCATGACCAGCAGGCAGTCAGCTGAAACAACCTCTAAACTTTATACAAATGATACAAGATTACATTGCCAATATGTAAATAGAGCATTACGTCATCTGGCAACTTTTAGCAACTTTTGGAGCTAGTGTTAGCTACTCTCATTGGAAAAAAGTTGCAGAGACTGCATGGGGTATCAGCAAGATAAATACTTGGCATTGAAGGAGTTTTGAGGTTGCTACAGTTTTTTGTTTTTTTTGCAGAACCAAAACCACAACAGAAAGTGTGTAACTTTACTGTAAGATACATCTGTTAGCATGACAGGCTAAGTCTCATAGAGTAGTTCCCAAGTGTTGCCTACAAGCAGCTCTGTTCTGCTTTTTCTTGGATTTACACTCCCGCAACCACAGCCAAACACATTGCTTAACCTTTACCATAAAAGCCTTTTCTCTTTTAGCGTTTAAAGTGCAAACCTACTGTTTAAATAATATCAACATCAAGTATGTAAGCCAAGCAGCCAAATTGTGTTACGTTAGAACAAAAGTCATCTTTCCTTATCATACTTATATATAGCATGAGGACTAGTTCTGCACTGCTGTTTCCTTATTATTATTCATCATGACTTATACAGGGATCATCCAAGGGTAAGACTGCTACATTTTTGCCGGGAATATGTAGCTTTTTGATACTTGGTGTCATGTATATAACCAACAAGAGCATAATAAATACCCCTTACAAGACTCTTGTTTTAAAACAAGTCAGCCAAAAACCTTAAAAAGTCAGCCAGAGACTTATTAAGCTAATGTTAGCTGAATTTGTTAGCTAGCTGACAGTTGACAGTTTTCAAAATCAACAGTCAATGCGAAAACCGAGTAACCTGCTTTGTATGTCTTTGTCTAAAATCAAGATTTCAGATCCATTGTTGTTTTTTTACAGCTAGATCTATTAACTGTTATCATCGTAAACTGCATGTGCTTGACAGGCATAGTAACAGTAACTAATGGTGGTGGGGCTTAGTAAACTATGTATTAAAGTTAAGTGTAAAAATGCAGCAAAACAGCCAGTACTAAACTTTTAAATCCCAAGTTATCCAGGGCAAACTTATCTTTAAGATAATGTACATTCCGCCTTTTCCATTAACTTACAGTGAAATCCTTCTTGCTCACAAGATTGATACATCTGGCAAGCTTGTGATCTGTCACTGAGCCAAGGAATTTGAACATTGAAGAAAAAACAGGGAGCGACTGATAAAAATTGAAATTATCTTTGGGGATTGGTCAAAACAGACTAAAGTGTCAGTGTCCGAGACAGAGGTAGCGGTGAAGGTGTAATCAAAATGGAACAATTCAGATAAAGGCAGAGAATGAAAGGAAAACAACGGAGAGGGGAGAAGAGGGGGAAAAGAAGAAAGAATCAGACAGAAGGGCGGAGTGGAGTGTTTTTAGGTGTCTGGCTATAACAGCATGGGTCTCTCCCCTGACACCTCCACAACTTATCATCCCCGCATTCCTGGACAGGGACACTCCCCTGCCCACTGACACTCCACTGTGTGTGTGTGTGTGTGTGTGTGTGTGTGTGTGTGTGTGTGTGTGTGTGCTGTTTTAAGTGAAAGGGCGGCGGCTTCCTCTTCGGACATCTGGCTGCAGAAGAGGTTTGTGTAAGACATCTTTGTGTTGTGTGTGGGTTGTGTGTGTGTGTGGTGTGTGTGGGTGTGGTGTGTGTGGTGTGTTGTGTGTGTGTGTGGGTGTGGGTGTGAGTGTGAGAGAGAGAGAGAGAGAGAGAGAGAGAGAGAGGAGAGAGAGAGAGAGAGAGAGAAAGAAACAAAGTCCGAAAGAATGGAAGAAGAAAGGTTTATTGTGAGGGTGTCACAAACACAGTTTCCCTTCACACCTTAGCAGGGCATTAGGTTGTAGCAGAGAGTCAGAAAACATCTCAGGGATTTCCTGCCATTCAAAACAGCCCCTGAGTCCCCTCCCACTCAACCTCAACATTCTGTCACACTAGCTCTTGAAGTGAGGGGTGTGGCTGCAGACAGGCTCTCGTTAATTTATTAAGGCCCTCCATGTCTGTGTGTGTGTGTGTGTGTGTGTGTGTGTGTGTGAGAGAGAGAGGCAGGCAAGAGGAAGCTCTCTGTGAACTTTACTGATTAAAGCAGGAGTGATGTGTGTTGTTACAGCAGCTTAGTAGACAATACAATGTTGTGCAATGACAGAGGTGGAACCTTAACTATCATTGACCTGCTTTAGAAGGAGGTTCAAGCCAAAATAATAACTGGTTATCTTAACTGGTAATCCAAATAAATCCATGACTTGGAATACTTTTATACTTTCATACATACTAGGATTTTAAATTTTGTTCGATGCATATTAGTAATGGGGGAGGAAATCTGTCAAAATTCCTAAAAAATACTTCCATTTTGGGTTGAGATGACTGTTTATTTTCCAGCTAGTAAGGAAAATGGGAAAATAAGCAACAAAATGCAAAAAAAGGAAAGTATCACATAACCGATCAACTAAAAACAAACTTAAAATGTTGTTACGTTCATTAGGCAATTTGTTCATTTTTAACAGGGAGATCAGTTAGTTTTGTTCACCTGCAATCAGCGCTTTGCCCTTTGAAATAGAAGAGTTTTTGTCTAAAGTAGCAATATAATTTAAAGAATATTATAGATCCAAGATAAAACTGACTCAAAAATGTCACAATTACAAATCTGTCTACTACTACTTCAGCACCAGGGACAGCGCCGTGGATTTATCATTACACAGCAGTTTGGCTACTGATATTGTAGAGCTATGGTCGGGGCCATAGATTCTAACTTGCACCAACCTCAATCAGATAAAGGATCAATGAGTCCGGCAGACTAGGCTTACATATTCAACTGTACAACTCCTCTGTCCCTGCACTCTCTGCTAACCGGGGATGGAGAGGGGAGATGGAAAGTTGACATAGGGGCATGCATTGTTGTCATTTTGCTAACAACGGGGATGACATCCTCCCTCATTTTCTCTTAAATTGCCTACTGGTTACGTTACTTTTGACCTATGGCTGAATGATTAATGATTGTTTGTACTGAATAGCTGCAATTTTATTAATAACTTTTACAATTATAATTGACCGAAAGAACGAGATCCAGGGTACAAGCGGCCGAAATGGGTTTCCTCAGGAGGGTGGCTGGCGTCTCCCTTAGAGATAGGGTGAGAAGCACAGTCATCCGAGAGGAGCTCGGAGTAGAGCCGCTGCTCCTTCGCGTCGAAAGGAGCCAGTTGAGGTGGTTCGGGCATCTGGTAAGGATGCCTCCTGGGCGCCTCCCTAGGGAGGTGTTCCAGGCACGTCCAGCTGGGAGGAGGCCCCGGGGAAGACCTAGGACTAGGTGGAGAGATTATATCTCCAACCTGGCCTGGGAACGCCTCGGGATCCCCCAGTCGGAGCTGGTTGATGTGGCTCGGGAAAGGGAAGTTTGGGGTCCCCTACTGGAGCTGCTGCCCCCGCGACCCGACACCGGATAAGCGGTCGAAGATGGATGGATGGATGGATGGACAATTATAATTTTCTGAACAAACTAGCTACCATTAATTCTGTGACTTGACCAAACAACAATGAAGAACTCTCTGCTGACGCCTGATTAATATGCTCTCAGCATGTTAGTGTCTGTGCTTTCACGCTTTGCTGAAGATGGTTTTGTGGTAGAAGAAAAATCACTCGGTGTTGTTTTAGAAAAAATAAGGAGTGGGTCACTTTTGAATTAAGTGAAATCAATGATATTGATTCCAATTGAACTCACAGTTATGAGGATAGTATATCTTCATAAATGAGCTAATGATCTAAATTGGTTAATATTTCTAAAGAAAACAATGTGGGCTTACTTAGAAGTTGACTTTAATCACAAAACAACAAAATGACCCCAACAGGAGCTTAACGACAAGCAATTGCATCATTTCATCTGATTATATTTATGTAGAAACAAAAAATGTTTTCATTATTGTGTAGAAAATAATCACAATTAAAATTACAATTACAATATTAGTCAGAAAATAGGAAATACATATTTCATAAATAATGAATGATCAGAAGTTACAAGAGGGACATTAGCATTTGGTCTAGATGGGATTACAATGTAAAAAATACAAATATGCGTAAAGCCATATACCTGTATGAAAGTTAACAGGGATTATTATTCTTAGGTTTCTGTGACACAGAAAGCTCCAGTGTTTTACTGCCTCTCTCAGAAACAGCCTTCCAATTGTACTTGAGTGTGGGCTGCTGTGTTTCTCTGAGTCCCTGGCTGGCTGCTGTCAACATGTGGCTTGTACAGTCGCCCGGGGGCACAAAAGCTCTGATGGAACCGCTGTTGGCACAACAGAAGGCCGGGGGGAGCGGGTGGCTCTGCAAAGTTATCTCTTTGAAAGGAAAGTGTGTGTGTGTGTGTGGTTGTAGCTACAGGGAGCGTGTGTTGTTTAACAAGCGCTCCTTCCTATCTCAGCCGTCTATAGCTTTGGCTTTTAGACTGTGATTAATAGGGGCTGGAGAAGGCCATCACAGAAATGCAACTTTGCACAACTATTAAATGTTTGCTGTGCTTTGCAGGAGTGAGCGTGAAACCTCTTCTAATGTGATCAGTTTGTGTAAAACATTGCACAGTTGTACATAACGTAACTTAAATTAATATATTTAAAATAGCTTTGTGTGCAAGAGCTTCGCAAGAATGTATAGATATTATGATGTTATATTTAGTCCTGTGCCTCTAAGTGTGTGTGTGTGTGTGTGTGTGTGTGTGTGCATGCGTGTGCGTGTGCGTGTGCGTGTGCGTGCGTGTGCGTGTGTGTCTGTGCCAAGCCCCTGTGCCCTCCCCTGTCTCCACGCCTGGATGCTAACCGCTAGTGAAGGCTAGCCAATTATCCCCAATCAAGCTACCCTCTCTGGAACTTGTGTGAGAGGAAGCTCCCACTAGAGCTTATACTAGTCATTATGGGGCATATCCTGACATTAACTTTCCTCTTTTTCCTCCTTGACTACATTTATCATTATTCTTTTTTCTTTCTTTCTTTCTTTCTTTCTTTCTTTCTTTCTTTCATTCTTTTGTTTGTCTTTCTTTCTTTCATTCTTTTGTTCTTTCTTTCTTTCTTCTCCTTCTTTCTTCTCTGTCACTTTCTCTCCCTCCTGCCCCTAACTGAAGGCCTGATACAGCCATTGCTGAAGCAAAGCAGCAATCAAACACACAAACGAAAAGCACATGCGTGCTAATTCCTGCCTTCCTAATAATGCATTAAGGACATTTGGGGTTGATGATAGAGGAAAGAAATGTAGGCCATGCTTGACGTCATTTGCAAAAGAATAATGTGTTTTTTGTGTGTCAACTGGAGATGCAGAATGCCTGGTATTGCTTGAAAGATTGTGTGTGTCTGTGTGTGTGTGTGTGTGTGTGTGTGTGTGTGTGTGTGTGTGTGTGTGTGTGTGTACCTATGGGAAATAGGGCGTGGAAGCAAGGAATTATGGGAAATGTCACACTTACACAGACTTCTTCTCTCCTTTAGAGACAGAGACAGATTGGACAGAAATCAACTCAGGTAATTTACCCACATAGAGACAGTGGTTACCTCTTAACCTTTTAACCTTTGCCTATATATATATATATATATATATATACTCTTTCTGGCATCTCAAAATTTCTAAAATCTGTGCTCCAGGACCTAATTTGGAGTCCTGTTTAGTCAGAGAGCTCCACATGTTTGATGTGAACTGGTGACATTGGCTTGTCGGTGCTCAGCCAGATCAGCAGGCAGTGAGAGAGAGAGAGACCAGGCGAGGTGTGGTGCCTGTAGGTGATCCACTTCATTCTGCTCCTGTCTTGTTGTGACAGGACCGGCATTAAATGGAAAGAGTCAGTGACGGAGCAGTGACAGGCCCAACCCTCCCCCTAGGTCTGTGTGTGTGTGTGTGTGTGTGTGTGTGTGTGTGTGTGTGTGTGTGTGTGAGAACAAGCCTGCATACAAGCTTCCATAGGCATTTTTCTGTCTTTCAATGGGACCTGACAACTGAATGGCACTTCGTCCCATTGCTCATCAAGTGGTGGCCGTGTTACATTAATGACAGTTGTAGCTAGGCATAATAAAATGCTTTCATTTAATTTCCATATATAGCACTTATGTGTCAAAGAGCAGGGGTGTGTGCAAAGCTACACACTTAAGATCAGCTTATTATAATCAGCACACCATTTTGAAATTTTCACATGTAAATGTCATGGTGGGTAACATTGCACATGTGAGATCAATGAAAAGGTGAGAACCTTCATAGCAGATGACAGTTGTTAAAAACAATTCTGCTTCTATGTGTGCTGCTGTTCAATAAGCACTTCAGACACAGCTTCTTTCCTCATAGTGTGTGTGTGTGTGTGTGTGTGTGTGTGTGTGTGTGTGTGTGTGTGTGTGTGTGTGTGTGTGTGTGTTTGGACCCCACATTTGGGGTCCAAAAACTGGGAATACAGTAGACTTGTGGGGTCCGGATAGCTCTGTGGGGCCAAAATGCTGGACCCCACAACTTTAAAGGGATGTTTAAGGGTTATGACTTGGTTTTAGGATTAGGGTTATGATTAGGTTATGGTTATGGTTTGGATGAGGGTGAGGGTAAGGGTTAAGGTTAGGCATTTAGTTGTGATGGTTAATGTTAGGTTAAGGGGCTAGGGAATGCATTATGTCAATGGTGGGTCCCCACAAAGATAGTGAGATGCACTGTGTGTGTGTATGTGTATGTGTGTGTGTGTGTGTGTCTGTGTCTGTGTTTGGGGTTGATATGCAGTAAATGTTTGAAGATACCCTTTTTCTCTATACTCTCTCTCCCTTGCTCTCTGTCTCTATTTCAAGCCAATTAGGTGTGTCTTTTAGCAGATTTGGAATATAAGTTTAACATCAGCTCCCTTCATCGTTGAAAGGCACATCTCAAATTAGTGAGCACTACACCTCCTCCCCCCCTCCCCTCTCTTGCCAAGCCTATCACCATCTTTCCCTCCTTTGCTCCTGTGAAGACACAGAGGCCCCCGGGGCCCTGAAATGTCTCCACATGTTGGAAATTGAATCAAACGGCATCAATCAGGACACCTTTTTACCTCCCCCCTTTCTTCTTTCTCTCCCCTCTCTTTTTTGTCTATGTTTGGTGTCTCTAAGCAGTCTGCCAGGGTATATAAACAGCACCACTAGGAAGCACAATTGCATATAAAGTGAAACCAATGAACTATAAAGGACTTTTTAAGGCTGATGATGCTTTGAATTAGTGTTCATTCATCTAAGTCAGATTTCAGACGGCACTTTTTTTATTTCAAGTATTCTGTCGGTCCAATGTCTTATAAACACCATCCCGCTGACACACACACACACACACACACACACACACACACACACACACACACACACACACACACACACACACACACACACACACACACACACACACACACACACACACACACACTGATATTATTATCCACCTCTTCTGTGGCTCTCTGCTGTAAAATGAGTTTGCCCCAACTCCATTAAAACCTGCGCCAGCCACTCCCCTGACGCAGCCGCCCTATTTGCATGTGCTAGTGAGCCACTCCACGGAACAAAGGATCTCCTCTCTTCCTCCTCTCCTCCTTCACTCTGTCCCACTGGAACGCGCGATAAGTGGGCAGATGACATTCACGGAGAAAGACTGCAATAAAGTGACTCTCCCTCCATCTCTTCCTTTCCCCTTTTCACTTCCTCTATCTCACCCTCCTTTGTGTACCACCCCATCAAAGGGGGAAATGGGATATTGCGAATGACACGGGCAAATCAGCAGTAAATGGGCGCTAATTTGATTGACATTTGGGCTGCTGTCACCGAGGCGGGCGAGGACAGGCCCCAGCCAGCAGACAGCGTGCGGCGTTTACCCAGTGCACAAAAAGCCAGCTTTCAACTAAATCATTTCTTGTCCGGTGGGCCCTGCCTCCTCGTCCCTCTCTCCCTTTCCTTCGCTCCTCCTGTATCTCCCTCCTCACCTCCCGCCACCCACTGCCAACCAACTTGCCAGACTCTAATTGCGTGTGTCCTTCCTCTCAGTGCAATTTTCCCATTACCGCCACAAGAGCAGCCGCACAGCTCATCTGAAGCAAAGTTGTCTCCGAAATATGTACCTCCAGGTTAACCCTTCACCAGCTTTACAAAGCCTCCTGCAAGCACATGCTGCATGGTGGAGAAGGACAGTGTGTAATGTGTCTAGGGTTTGGGCTTTACTGTAATAAAGAAATGGCATCATTTTATCACAGGAATGATGAACAAATGACTCTACTTGTGTTGTTTTTTATGCAATTTGGGTTATAGTTGTTAGTCAATACTGAGACTCTCTTGTTAGCAAAATAATTCAGTACGACACGTGTACATAATAAAAGTTTAACTTTTTTGTTTTCTGTTTTTCCATGATCTCCTGTTGCTGTCTCTCCATTACAAATTTAAGTTTCTTTCTGTTTTTGTTCTCACAACAGACACGCAAGTGATAGGGCATCAGAGCCCTAGCTGTCATCAGCATGGCTAAAAGGCGCCAAAACGCATGTTAACTTACAGGCCATACACACACATTTATCTCCAGTCACAATCAAAGCATGTTTAATTCAAAGCATCAAGTCTCTCTCTAATTACCCACTTATTTTTCTCTGTTTCTTTCTTTTCCCACCACTTCTTCATTTATGTCTGTGATGTTGGATTGTGCCAACAGCAATGCCCAGGGCAAACAGCAGAGGCACCCATGGCAATGAAATGCTAAGAAGGCCTGTGTCATTTCAACACACAATTTACAAAGGAGTTTTGTGTACGTGTGTGTGCATGCACAGGCATGGGAATGTGTATTTCTGTGAGTGTGTGTGCATGGGCTTAATGTCATTGTGTAAGTAATATAAAATATATAAAGTTATAAATATTCTGTGTATTACTTATATAAGCAAACCTTACTGTGTTTCTGACACAAATTAACCAGGCCTTCCTCAACACCAAGAGGTTTGTGTGGGTGCATTGGGCAAACCCTTTTACTAGTAAAGTGTCATTTTCCTCAGGCATTTTCCCCCTTATCTGTGCACTAATGGCAATATGGCAAGGTATAGCAACTTTTACAGAGAAGTGCACGGTTTCCCAACTGATACATGGTCTGTTGTTAGGAGGGTTGGAGAGGATATTCTGGTACTGCTATGAACACACCGCTTTTTTAGATACATGAAGAACCTTTAAGACAATTAAAACTGATCAGTTCTACATCACTGACCTTCCTCAGGACCACCTTTCCCCACAAATCCTCTGTTCACATCTCCATCCAAAAACAGCAGGTTAGCGGAGTGAGGAGGAGATGAAGCTGCACGCTTCCTCGCCCTCTTTTCAACATATCTGGCAAAAGTAGCATCTAAAAAATTATTTTTAACTGCAATAGAGGTACACTAGACCTGAAGCTGTTATAGCTTTCATTATGGCTAGTAAAATTATCTTAAATGTCATAGAGGCTGCCCTAGAAACTAAACATCTTAAGCTGCATATTTGTGGATCATGAACAGGATGATTATGGGTAATAGTCACTTTATGTAAAGGGTTATTGTTGGATGTAGATACAGCCAAATGCAATTTAATGCAACTTTAATAATCACTTGGGTAAAGAGGGAGCCATCATGTCCTCTCTGCATTACACTTGACTGTGCTTTAAGCCCATGATTCACATAAACAGAGCACCAAGGCGTATGTTGATGGTATGAAACCAACCCTGATTTATTAACTAAAAGAATAGTATGTTCTAGTCTTGTTGTGACTTGAAATTATCAAGGAATGTTTTGTGTATGAAAAGTTAACAAAAGGCTTTGCCATACATTCATACATACATACATAGGCATGTGAGGTTAAAAAAATGGCACAAATAAAATTCCTTTTTGTGGGGGAATGACTTTTTGGATTATTATCAAAGTGTTGTCCACTTACACAAAACAATGTCACCACTGTTTGGTCTCTGCCATGTAGTGTTAGCCCTGATGCTGCCATTTAAAACTGACATTGTCCTTCAGTATTTATATACTAGTTTACAACTAGAACACTATGCAATAATACAGTACATGTCTTGTGTGTCCTACACAAGAGTTGCTGGGAGGAAAATAATGGTGACTCGTTGCCCTGGGGCCAAACCTGCACTAGATGGAGGAAACAACTGTACACACACACACGCACACACGCACACAAACACACACACACACAAGCGCCATTAACAGAATAAAACCATGTTTTCACTTTGTAAAACTCTCTTCGGTATATTGAATTCTTGAGAGCTGGTAGAGATAAATCCAGGATGTGAGCAAGCGAGGAAACAAGGTTGTCCATTAGTCAGCTGCTGTGATAGTCTAAAGAAGCCACCCCTGGCCCTTAATGGCTTCTCAGCAATAATTGCTACACTACCTTCTCTGTTCCTATTCACCACTATGTGACATGCTTTTCCTGGAGCCACTGCTGTACATGTTCACATAATAGTTCTAGTCAAAACATCTCTGAGGAGCATTGTGCTTTACAACTTGCTCTAAAAGAGAGGGTCCAGGTAAAGATGGGACACTGAAAAGAAAGGGTTTTTTTGCTGCCTCAGTCTCTTCCCTGCTTTCTACTACATTTACTTAGCTCTCTCCTCACCTTCTCCTTTACTCTCTTGGCTGCAAGCTGTATTGATGTAGAAAGTTAGAGGCTTTCAATGTGTGAAGGGCCACATTTCTCATTCTACTTTTAAGATAACACAGAGGCGTACCCCTGATGGTTTGGATATGCTAAATGTTTTGGGGACTCTTCTTATTTCTTGATAAAGTTCGGCCCCTTTAGCCCGTTGTCACACAATCAAAACGATGTGTCACCATAGGGGCCCTATACTTATGTGATGTGAAGCATGTCTGTGTGTATGTGTGTGTGTGTGTGTGTGTGTGTGTGTGTGTTTGAGTGTAAGAGACAGGAAGAGAGAATGAAAGAGAGAGAGCGAGACAGGGATGAATGGAGAGTCTCACAGGTCCTCCAACTTAGCCAGGTTAATGGAAACCATTATCACACACAGCCACTCTGTCTGTACAATCAGAGCCTCTCTCTCTCTGAGGGAGGCACTTTGTCACTCACACACACACAAACACACACAGATACAGAATATATTTGTGCCATATTCTTCAGCCTTCCCTACTTGTTTATCTTTCTGCTGTACAAGCTGTTCCTAAGCCTTTGCATGGGAGGCTAATTATTTTAGCATGTAGTTGCCACTCTTATTTTGAGCAGTAAGGAACACTAGGGGTCATTTTACTGAGATGAGTCAGAAACGGTTCAGCTGGTAGGCCTGACTCAAATCTCACCACTTTCTCTTTTGTTCTGCTCAGCAGCATTCTTTTTCTTGAACCGGAAAAAGCTTTCATATCAAACAGCAAATGTGGCTCAACAAACATTTTTTCTCCTTAAAAAGAAAAGAAACAAATGCTGCAGTGACATAGATTCGCCTGCTACATTTGCTGCGAGGCACAAGGCAGCATCAAACATTAAGCAATATGTGAGGCACACTTAAAAGAGTTGTTTGCTGTGGAACATTTTTGGACAGTTTTGTTTGTCTATATTCGTGCCACTGAGCAAAGTGTAAAAGTGTAAAAAATGTAGGGATTCTTTTGAAACATGCTATCCTCCCACAGTAGCTTGATTGCTGAAGGCACAGAGAGGTGAAATGTCATATTCATTCTATCTCTGTTTGCCACATGTGTATTAAAGAATATCTGCATGGCATTGAATGAGTGTTTCACTATATGAAGCCATAGTGAAACCAAGACTTCCATAAGTACTGTAAAAAAACTTAATTCAAAATCACATAAACATTTTTTCCATGTGATAATAAATACTAATAATACTAATAAAAATAATTTATACTTTATTAATCCAGCAAGGGAAATTACAATGTTTTCACCCTCACTCTCAAGAGAGAGGTGACAGGAATTGAGGGGAGAGAGAGGAGGGCTGAAACAAAAATTCCTGGCTGGACTTGAGTTGCGAACATTTCAATTGCATAGTCAGTGTCTCTGATGCTTATAGGCTAGCAGGGCACCCCAAAATCGCATATTACTAAACTAGTTCACTCCATTTGTCCAATAAAGTATGGTAAATAAGATGAAGTAACGCATATGTTTGTTTAATATTATATAATGGATAATTTGCCACAAACTAAAGACCGCTATGGGTAACGGTCCACCAGTTTAAAATCCTATCAGCTGATTAAATGGCCGTTATAGATATAGGCGGTAGGGCCATACCCTACCTCCTAGTTGGATTAGTAAGCCATTATCATCCATTGCTAGGCTGGCTCATCCATCCGCGACTACATTGGACACTGCTTGGGAATTGTATTAAAAGACCAAAACTATGTAAAGTGAAAAGTTTGGGCGGAAGTTTGGTCAAACAACCACAGGAGACCGAGGTCCGTGTCCTGTTTGAAAATAATAGAAATGGTTGTTTTTTTACGGAACTACATCACGTTCTGCGTCACGTGCAATGTTGATGATTTGAACCCAAACTTTTTCTAAACTTAACTAAGTTGTTTTTGTGCCTAAACCTAACCAAACTTTGACTTTTTCACAATGTTAACGACGTGCTTAAAACTGAGACCGTTAAAATTTAGATATGTTGTGTGAGCATTGTGCGATTTGCACTGGGTGGGGGGG
>NC_045734.1:10547038-10547799 GCF_008692095.1 Etheostoma spectabile
GGGGGGGGGGATGGAATTTCCCCCTTTCTGATATATATACGACTGCCTCTGCTGAATTATTTTTTTTCCCTGGTGGGGACAAAATGTATCCCCCCTCCCAGTGATCAATGCTACATACATCACCAGTAGACCATTTATATACCTAAAATAGAAGTATTTTAAACTAAAAGTAAAGCGCTGTAACGTGAACAGTCTATAGTGTGATACAATAAAATCTGTGCGGCAGTTGCTGGTTGTGTTTAGCCGCTACAGAGCTCCGTGGCGCCGGCTACCATCAGCAGTATTTAGCTTCCAATGGTGATTGTGAGCCGGGTACGGCCACCGCCAGATGACGGTCCTTTCAGGTGTCATGGTAGTTAAGCTAGAAAAAGTGAGCGTCATGCGGCAATGACAGTTAAAGTTAGGTTTTAAAACAACTAGTAAAGGTAAGGAAAAATATTGAGTTAAGATTAAAACACTCCCAAGGAACAAACACGCGTTTCCAGGGTAAAAGTAGGCTATTTTGTTTTTGCCGAGAAATGAATTCCACTCCCCTGCTTGAAAGCGCTGTGTTTAATGTTGACACCACCACGAGCGTAGCACAAAATGCCGGGCCCCGTAGAAAGGTTTTTTCTATGGGCCCCTCCCCGCATCCACAGCTATTCATTCTAGCATCTTTTTGGGCCCCTCTTCACATGTTTCTTTGTTGATCCCGTCTCAATCAGAGAGGAGTCACCCATCATAAAAGCTACAATACTGAATTGTACACACACACACACACA
>NC_045734.1:10547809-10563079 GCF_008692095.1 Etheostoma spectabile
CACACACACACACACAGCAGTAACCCTGCGTTCCCCTGTAAACAGTTTAGAGTGCCTTCTCTCTCCCTTATGCAGACACAGGCCAAAGCGTCAGTGTTGTGTTCAACTAATCCCACTGTTTAAGCTTTGTTGGCGGCCTCTAGCTAGGCCTACGCATGACCTGAGGGGGGAAAGTGTTTCATTCGTTTGTGTGTTCATTTTTGGTTATGTCACATACATTAGGACCCCCTCTTTACCTCCCCATCTTGCACTAATCTTTATTTATATCAATCTTATAGTTTGTTTGGGTTCTGTCTCTTCGCTGTAAATCCCTCTGTCCCTCCCCAACCCCAGTTGTTTAGCTGAGCTTGTGCTTGTGTTCTTGTCGTTCTCCCCTTGATTGAGGTTGACCCAGCCATCTTCACAACCTCAGTTTATATATACACACACACAAGAGCTCCTTGCCTGTGTGTGCGTTTTGTGTCTGTGTGGTTTTGGCTTGCTTTGTGTAGCAACGACCAAAGGTAGGAAATGCTGTTTGGATCAAGTGCGTTCTGATGTCCTCTCCAGCCTCGTTGCTGCTGGATCACGACCCGTTTGTACCACAATCCTCGCTAACACTACATGCGGAAACAACAGTGGTTTTAGGGTTAGGCATAGGACAGAGGAGATTTCTGTTATAGGATTTCACTAACCTCTTACCACATCCTCTGTGTGACTCTGTGACTTTGACCGAAGGATAATGATTAACTTTGGTGGAGAATGCATTATACAGACAGAAAACAATACTTTTTGTTTTAATTAACTGATCTTGTTATAGGTATACAGTATATGTATTTTTTTATCTGATATATCTGATCCTAAAAAAATGTCCTTTGTTTTCCAGGTTGCACTGTAAACAGATCAAATAAAAGCTGGTCTTAAATATGTGCAGGTTTTGAACCAGATTTTTCATTTGATTCCTTAGAGGTGCTTACGACTGCCAAGCACTGAAGTCCAGCCAACTAGGGCACCTAAATAACAGCTATCAGAAATAAAGAGCTGACATCTAATGCCTTCTCTATGTTTTATTAATGGAGAAAAAGAAAAAAAACTTTTGTCCATAAAGTCAGTGTGGTCTTCTTATTTTCTTTCACCAGGCAGTCTTTAGCTGTGAATTTTTCCACTTAATCATCTCTGCTGGTACAGAGAAAATATAGATGTTCACTCAGCAACCACGGATTGATTGAAATAATTGACTATTTGTGTTGTTGTTTCACCCTTAATTTAAACATTTTCAGGTATGCCATATTTACTATTTCTTATTTTTAAAACAACTCCAAATAACTCTTGTAAAACGCCAATTTGCATTAGATTATCAAATTTATTTCAACAATGTTTTTCCAAGTAAGACATTACACAGATTTTGTCAAGTGTAAAAAGTGGATTGCATGGTTGTCATATTAGTATCCCAGACATCTAAGAGAAAATTAATGATATCTTATTTAAAAAAAAAATCAGATCAATCTTAAAGGGGCACTCCAGAGATTTACGTAATCCTGCACTTCAATGAAGTTGGGGGACTCACAGGAGACAGATTAGAAAAGGAAAATGGTCAAAACTGAAACTGCAGAGGCGGAGGGATCTAGACCTCCTTAGTACCTAGTATAGGTCAAGGCGGTATCCTACACTTCCCATACTGTAATCTAAAGTCTAAACCAATGTGGAGTATTTTTTCACATTTGACAAAGCTCCGTCAGCACTAGAAAATCAAGTTTTAAGAACCTTTATCCAATATTTCTATTTGTCTTTTCACCAGCATTTTCTAAGGTCAGATATAGTTTCATAGTGGCCTGAATTGTGTGGAAGTTTTAAGAATTCTTTGCCTACTTCCTTGGCAGTTTTTTTCTTATTTGATACTTGCAAATTTCTTTAAATTACTGAATATTTACTTTTTTTGTAAAGTAAAAAGGAGACTAAAAGGACATTTTCTGCAGTGAAGGATAAAGGCTCAAAAGCAACAAACGACAGGAACAGAAAAAGGAAAAGCATTCGAGTAATGAAAAGTTGCCACACACAATTTTTTGGGGGGTTTGTGTGAGGAAGTTGTTGTGAGGCTGTGTGAAAAGTGTGTGATGTGATGTGTTGAGATCAGCAAGAAGCAGCAGAGACACCTCCCCTACATTTGTCTCAGTGGTCCCAGCATCATTACCAGCACCACTGCGGCACACTGCCTTATCTACTGTGGCAACTGATACAGTGACAGCCACTCCTCCAGGACACACACACACACACACACACACACACACACACACACACACACACACACACACACACACACACACACACAATCAAGGCTCAATGCCATTCTCAAAGCGCTCACCAATTTCCCACAGTTTTCCCTATGGGTCCTCTTCATTGAGGCTGCAGTCTACAGCGTGTGTGATGGCAGAAGGATGGTAGGAAGGATACTTATTTTCAATATCAAATCCACTGTAATGTTTAATGTTTATGTTCAGATAATGAACTTATGTCACATCTGAGCTTCCCTAAAGATGCACACACACACACACACACACACACACACACACACACACACCTGCATAGCTTACATACGTACATGCACACTTATGTTCTGCCACTTCACTGGAAATCTTCAACCAAGCCCACGTGCCTTTGATTTGTGAGCTCAGTCAATTCAGTCACACATGCTCACAGTCATTTAAAATTACTGCTCAGGTGGGAACAATGGATATGTGGGTGAGTGTGTGTCTATGTGTGTGCGTAAAGCTGGCCTCCGTGACTTCATTTATTTTAGTGGCTGAAAACGTAGCCCACACCTGTTCTACTACAACGCTCCCAAGTGGTCTTAGTCACATTAACGCTTTGAACCTCAAACACACTCACACTCACACACAGTCCATCTGGTATTTAAACTCCACTAGAACCCAGTAAAGTTAAGATTCATTTTTATGTAGTTGGCTCTTTTGGTGTCCACGTTCTAGGCTTTGCGCTGCTATGTGCTTTAGCACCTGGTAAAGTGGCTGTAACTGGTTTAAATGGCAAAACTGATTTCCTCTTTGAATTACTCAGACTCTAAATATCTACCTCTCTGCTTACCTTCTCCTTCCATCTGAACTGTCCTATTCATTCATTTTATTTTATTTCCATCTTCTTATTTTTCAGATTTCTTGCAGGTCTCTTTGATTCACTCTGTTCTCTGTTTGTATATAAAAGGATGTAAGTCAATTTTTGATATGTATGGAGAAATGGGAAAAGGAGACATTTTTCTTTGTTGACAACATGAGAGGCAGTGCATGACATGTTAATGTAGCCACGACCCCATGTGGTTACATATTGCTAAAAACTGTATGTTTTCTTTTGGCAGCAGGGCAGAGGATGACTATTGTTGCCCCTTTCAGACCCACTCCTATTAATCATGAGTGTTCGTGGGTGTGTGTTACTAAAAAAAAGTGTGCGTAATACTCACTGTAAATACATCAAACTAGAGCCTACACTGAATATGTACTGAAATATACACATTCACAGTCATACAATAAGACAGGGCATAAAAACAACTGAGCTACTGGCATGAACATTTTACTTTAAGACGTTTTTTAACATTAATATGCATTCCCCCAGCCTGCCTATGGTCCCCCAGTGGCTAGATATGACGATAGATGTAAAGCGAGCCCTGGGTATCCTACTCTGCCTTGGAGAAAATGAAAGCTCAGATGGGCCAATCTGGAATCAAGCCCCTTATGACCTCATAAGGGGCAAGGTTACCTTCCCTTTCTGTGCTTTGCCCACCCAGAGAATTTGGCCCACCCATGAGAGAGGGACATCATGCCTTTCAAACAAGCAAAGTGGCTAAAGCTACAGACTCAGAAATGGAACTTACTGATGAAAGATCATTGCAAGACTGGCTCTAGTGGCTGTAATTCTGCAACAAGGCTGCATTTTGGGAAAGAGACTTCCGATATAGTATTAGGGGACCACTAAGGTCTATATAAAAGCATCCAAAGAGCACCATGTCATGGGACCTTTAAAGCTATTTGTGAAATGGTAGTGTACAATGACTGAGACTCTTTTAAAGTGCCCATATTATGAACAAATCCCTTTTTCTGGGATTTCTGGGTGTTATTTTGTGTCTCTGGTGCTTCCACATTCATGCAAACTTGAAAAAAACTATCTATGCTGTTTTGAGTGAGATACAGGTTTCTGAATGTCCTCTGCCTTCAGTCTCCAGGTGAGCTAGTCAAAATCTACACGGCTTTCTACGTCACTAGTCAAGTTGAGGTGGCTTATCGTAGCACATGCTAGCGCTAGCATGCTAACTCGTTATCAATGGCAAAACACTGCTAAAACACACACTAATTAACCATAATCTACAAATCGACTACTCACATATCACTGTTCTGCAGGTATTCCACAAGTGTCCCTCGTCTAGGAGAAGTCTCCCAGCTAATCCTGCCTTGTATTGACCAAAGTTGGAGAAAGAGTTATCTAGCTGATGGGATCTTACCTTGCTACTGCGCATGTGCGACTCCCAACAAAGGTAGTATAGAAGTGAGATGTCTCACTCTGTAGCTAAAATAGAGACCTAAACACACAAGGTGACAACAGGATCTGCAGCAATGTGCAGTACAACAAAAATATGGTGTTTTTTGAAAATGAAACCATGTAAACCTATTCTGGTACAACCTCAAAATACAATTATGAACCTGAAAATGAGCATAACATGGGTGCTTTAAATAGATATGGACATGAACATGAAGGAATACTTTTAATTCTGCCATTATTATTTAATATCTTATTAGTTAACTATTTCATCTGAAAAAGTAAGTATATTAATCCACACCTGCTGAGGTAAACTGTTGCCTAGCAACAGCGGCTGTAAGCAACAGAACACAGTTAAGCACTGGAAAGACAGATGTTGGAAAGGATAGCAGACTGGCAGAGGAGACTTGTTGCGAGGTGAGACTGAGAAAAGTTGAGTTTGTTCAGGACATACAGTGGCTTGAGAAAGTTTACACACCCATCCTAAAGTGGATTAAAAAGAGTAACAAAAAAACATTTTTAGGAAATTGATCTTAATGCCTTCATTCAAAAAATTTAGGAAACTCCATTCTGTTAAAGACACCAATTTTCTTTGTGAATGAATAATATATTGTAAATAAATAAATGTTATTCTTTAAAATACAGAGGGCATAAGTATACACACCCCTATGTTAAATTCCCATAGAGGGAATTTTAATTCCAAAGGCCAAGGGAACTTTATCAGGATGCATAGTATCCTGGATCCATGAAATAACTGGCCTTTAAAAATAAAAATGTGCCTGCCTCTATGGGGATTTAACAGAGGGGTGTGTATACTTATGCCCCCAGTATTTTAAGGAAAAATATGTATTTATTTACAATACATTATTCATTCACAAAGAAAATTGGTGTGCTTAAAAGGTTGGATTTCCTTCTTTTTTTTTAATTAAGGCATTAAGGTCAATTTCCAAAAGATGTTTTTTTTATTCATCGTTTTAATCAACTTTAACATAAGTGTGTAAACTTTCTCAAGCCACTGTATCTGTTTGTGTGCACTTAGGGTCTGTTCAATTTTGAGCTACTGGTAGAGTTGTATCAGATTTAGAAAGAAAACATTGAGAGTAATATGTACTGTAAGTCTTTTTAAGAAAGGAAATGGTGATGGATGCCTTTTTCTAAGAAGTTTCAAAGCCTACTAACCTCAACAGCAACTTTGTGTTTTGTTTTGCAGGCATTACGCACACAGGTTAGGATGCCAAGCAAGATAAAATATCTTTAATTTGTTAACCTGATTCACTGTGTATACTTTAGTTTCAGGATTATTTTGTACCCTCTCGTGCTGGTAACCTATTTCTGTGCCTCATTACCTCATGCAGTACAGTAGCTCTGTGGTCTCTGCTTTGTTTTATGACACATTTGATCAAAACAGGATTCAGTGGTTTAATAAATACAAACTTTTAGTGTACTTTCATGTATCGTAAATTACCATTTTATTTTTATTTTATTAACGGTGGATTTTTACAGATAAGTGTCTGCTTTTACATTTTGTACTGTGTGTGCGTGCATATGCGTGCATGTGTGTGACCATGGACGGGTCCTATATGGAAGCAATTACTGGCAGCAAGGGCCCTAAGACACCCACAGTGCCTTTCACTCTGGGCCAAGCGGAATGTATCTCCCTCCCCCTTTCTCGTTCTGTCTATCCATTTCTCTCTTTTTCTCCCTCTGTCTTTTTTTACTACCTCTCTCTTTCTCTCTCTGGACTAAATTACTTTCGTATGAGCCCCAACAAAGGGGCAAGGTGAAACCCCTTTCTATTTTTTATTGGGAACAAAAACCACAGCCATATTTTAATTCACATCACACATTTCCAATTTGTGCAAACAAGCCCTGAAAATACCAGCGCTAATTAGACTAAACATAATTGCGTGTGTGTGTGTGTGTGTGCCGACATGTGTCCATGCTCTCATGAAAAGAGAGGCCATCTCCAGTTGCATTACTGTACCCCCTTTGGGTGCTGCGCTGGCTAGTTAGTATGCACAGCCAGAGCTATGTAGGATATGAGTTTTTGGGGGGTCCCTGCATCATGTGGTTTAGGTAGTCGCTATCTTGTACATGTACTGTGTACGTAAATGTGTCTATGTGGCTTTGTTTGTGAAGGTAAGCTTGCTTTTTCCGGACATCCTAATTTAGAATTTAATCCTTGAAACACAATGAAGAAATTGAATTAGTGGTAAAGCATCCACTGAAAAAAGAAAACTCACAGATAAACTGGCAGCGAACAGTGACAGGATTTAAGCTGTCAGGATTTGGCAAACCGTTGTCACCCCTCTCTTGTTACAGTAAAGAAACGCTCAATGGAGGAATAATGGCAGCCCTGCCAGCGGTCTCTCTTTCCCTGTCGGTGGGAACTGAGAAGTCCGCATTTGCCACGTATATATCCCTCCAAACTGACTCTAAATGAGATAAATAAGTTCAGACTAAATTGGCAGCTTGCGTCCAAAGTGATTATTCTTCCCTAAATGTCTCCTCAATGGAATGGGAGAAGACTTGGCCTGCACCGGAATACCGCGGGGTGTGGCAAGGCGGTCTTTTCCAACACAAAGAAGTGACGAGTGATGGCAGCCAGAGTTTACTTGTCAAGGTTTTTAAACACACAGACACACACACACACACACACACACACACACACACACACACACACACACACACACACACACACACATGCAGCGCTGCTAACCCCATCCTCTTCTAATAGTTTGCCTCTCACTCTACACTCCTCCAAACTTGGCCTATGGCAGGGTCTTGCATTCCCTTCCCATGAGCCCTAGCGTGGCTAGTCAGCAGAAGGACCCCAGATTTTGCTGGCTGCATCGCCGCCTGCCTCGTTTGGTAGCGTGCCTGGGCCCTTCGTCTCAGTAACCTTGGTTTGCCCCCTCTGTTTGTGAATTCCTGCCGCTCCATTAGGACCACACTGTCCCCAGCTAAATGCTTTCTGGCAGTGGGCAGCTGGACAGACCGGTGGGAAAGTGAAGTGAAAGCTCAGATGGTCTTTCAGGAAAATAAATAAAATATGATTGTAGTGTTTCACCTAAGAGTGATTTTTTGAGATGGCTGGACAAAAGCAGAGAGCTGGAGTGTGTGTCTGTTATAACATGCTGCCAGGTCAAGAGTCACAAAGAAATGACCTTTGATGATGAATAATCGGTCACAGTTTTACACAGACACATAATTACCAGTTAAGAAAAGTCAGCTTAAGATCAGCAGCACTTTTTGCCTTGCTGTTTGGTCCTGGTTGTGATTGGTGCTTTAAGATGAGCTGAGAGTTGTGATTGGTGAATCAAGTCTCACCAGAGGTAGCGATTGGAGGCTTTTGAAGCCTCAGATTTCATGCTGTGGCGGTGTTCTGTGTCTGCCAACACCCAGACTCTGGATTGTTTAGCCTTCACTTCTAGTCCTGCTGTCTACAGAATTTCATGGGCTTGAATAATTTTTAGTTATGTCTCTCCACCTCTCACTTTTCTTATTCTCCTTTGCTCTCTTTCACTCAATATTGTTTAAAATGATAGTTATTTGTGGTGCTGCGCTGGATAGTTTGTGGTTTTCGGAGCGGCTGCATTATTCCAGTATTAGGTATCTAGTCTTTCACCATAATGTTATAAGAGGCTTCCTTGGCTTAAAATATCAGATAACTTAAACAGAGTAACTATTATAAATACTCCCAGTGTTTCTCAAGGTCCCATTTCAATAGTTACAGTGTGGAGCTTTGATAATGTATTGCATATTCTAACACTGCTTCATTTAAAGGGGAACTGCCTTGATTTAACACATCCAAGTCCATTTGCAGGTCTTGGGGAGTACTACTTTGTTTATGAAAGAATTTGTATAAAGGCTTTTTGGCTCTAAAGTGAGCTGCACAAAATAAATTCTGTATGAGAAACATCTGTTGGGTTTAAAGTCTACAAGTATAAAAATGAAAATAATCTCAGGTTCTGCAGCATTGATTTTGCTGAAACTGCCTATCTGAGTCCGACTATGTTACAAAAGTGCAATGCTCAATTGCTGGAGTACTCTTTATACATGATTAACGTGACAATAATGTTGTGAGTATATTCCAACATTTTTAAATCAGTTAATTTGTGACCTGTTAATCTGATAGTTTTAACTCTTTCTACCAATTCATATTAGAGATGATTAGATAATTAATCAATGTTGAGCTATAAAATTAATCATTATCAGTTTTGATGATTGATTCATGGTTGAAGTAATTTATCAAAATAAAGAAAGGTTAACACTTGCCTGTTTTAGCTTCTTAAATGTGAGGATTTGCCACTTTTCTCAGATTTATATAATTATAAATGTATATATGTATATATTTTGGTTTTGGAGTGTTGGTCGGACAAAACAGGACATTAAAAATTGTGAGCATTTTTCTTGACTTTTTTTTTTACAGACGTAATGATTCATTGATTCTTAGTCAAGGTTATTGACACATTAATCAATAATAAAGCAATCATTATTTTTTTTCAATCTGCTATCCTGTTAATCTGTCCTCCTGCCTGCCCACATCCTTGCTGAGTCTTTTGCCTGTCTATCCGTTTGCTTGGCAGTCCACTGTGTCACAGCACTACTAATGGCCATTGCTGAGCCAGCCTATTTCTAAATGACACCCTCCTCCATTCAATACAGCTGCCCTGCAGATACACACTTACTTCTCTTCCTCCCTTTTTCTCCCTCCAGTCTCTCCACCACTTCCTCTCATGCACAACACAGCAGCTTCCCTCCCTTATGTGAAGGTAAACCAGTTTCTTGTCAACTTTCCCTCAATATTTTCCACTCAACATGCCTCTTGTTGAAAAAACCTTGTTGTTTCTCACACACACACACACACAGAGTTTCATACATCACATATCACCGGCTGAATGACTGACTGACAGTGTACGACTATAGCATCCTCTACCCGCTGTTAGCAGCGCCCTCACCAACAGGATGATTCATTCATTCATTATTCATTCATTCCTCTCCCCCTTTTCTCTCTACCTTTTTCATATTTTTCTCCCACTTCACTTCACATCCCTTCCTTCTCCTTTTAATCATCTTTATCTTGTTATATATGTGTGCATGTAAGCAGCAGAGGGTGGCGTAGCGTGTTTCCTCTGTTGTAAGGCAGAGCTGTAAGAAAGCATATGGAAGCCAAATTGAGTTTGGCTACAGCAACCCTGCCAGACTAAATCCTGGATCAAAACGCGCTCGTGATTACTCTCATTCTCCACACACATCAGGTCTCCAACCTCCGCATACCACAGGTACCACTTGTATTTAATGTAGTTCAAATGACTTTATTCATTCTCAGAGGAAAAACAGTAGCACTCAGTAGATGTTCATTGTGTCTTTCCTCTGCACTTTTCTGTCCTTGGACCACACACACTCACAAACTTTCCCCTTGAAGTCCATTGGTTAATCAGCCAGGGGTTCCAGCATCCTAAAAGATGGTGGTGGCAACATTTTGGCACTGGCAGCTCATAACTGGATTGCTGTAATTATTCATTGGGAGAGTGATGCCTTCCAGGGGCTGAAGATTGATTAGGTTTGATATGCGACTTAGTGTAATCTGTCTTTGACCAGGGCTTCTGTCCAAATTGGCAGGAATAATAAAAAAGAGAGAGTTATTTTTTAAAGAGAGCGTAGAAACGAGTGAGCAAATGAAGACGGAGGTGGGTGGACAAAGGGATAAGAGAAAGATTGAGGCATATCCTGTGTCTTGTCTCTTGTGGCGCCCTTTGCCATACACAAATCATCAATCTGCAAACAACAACGGCAGGGTAACCATTTTGTTTACTGTTGAGCAAGGCTCCCAAGCTACAATAAAGCCATTACAACCTTACAATTCAGCACCTCTTATTGTCAGTATTATTGTGTTCTTAGTTCAAAGTGTTGGTTTTATAAGCACATAAGGGGTATTATTTCCTTTTATGCCTTGCTTGTTTTGTCAGCCAGACCAACGCGATCCTCGGTTGTCTCATTTTCCACGACTAAAGTGTGTCTTCAGTTAATCCTCCAGTGTAACCATGGCAGAACTTAAAAGGCTCTGATTAGGCTGTTGTGTCCCACAGGTTGGCTAGATATAAACTCGTGACACACTCGCAGTGCACATACATACCCTAGAGACCTCTCTTTGTGTTAATTAAAGGAGTCTCAACTGCAATTAGCAGGCTTTACAATGAGCGTACCCACAGATAGACACATAAACGCACACACATACACATACACACACTGAAACAGATACATCCAAATTGTGAGCACATTTATGGGCCCACAAACACTCTTTAAAGTTGCTTAACTATCACTCTGCCATTGCATTTAGATGTTAGGTCAACTACACCTCATTGTCTGCGCTGTCTGCTGATTGTCGCTTTTAAAGACATTGAAATGTGACAGCCACTTTTAGCAATGACTTCAATGGCCAAATAAAGATTGAATGCTGCAAAGAAAATCTTAATGTGCTCTATTACCGAGACCTAAAATCTTATTTTCTTAAAAACAGATGACAAAACACATCTGTTTGTCCTGGAGGCACCTACTGTAGCGGAACCTACCACAGAGGCAGCTTTGAGTATGTTGCTATGTATTTATGTGACTGTCTGCGGGCAGATTTTGTCATTGGGATAGCATCACAAGCATGTGCAAGATGCAGTCACAAAACTTTACAGGTGTGTAGTTGAGATCAAAATGAAGGTTGATTTTGAAATTGGGTTTGATCCGAGCAAGGGCGTTGGATGTAGGGGATTAGAAAGTTGGGGCCTTTAATTCTATTTAACTCTAGTAATCTGGGTTGGAGGCAAAAAAACGCAGATACAGATCTCAAAACCTGAGAAAATAATACAAAAACTGTCTGCATTTTGGTGAACTTATTTGTTGTAAAAATATCTGTTTTTTTGTCCTTTTGCAATCAACTTATGCTCAATATCCTGTGTCTTGTATACTTTTTGTACAGTATATGGAAAGACTATAACCCTTAGGGTGAACCTGGTACAGCTGGATAGAGAACCTCAGTTTGTAATTCTGTTGCAACCACACAAACTGAGAACTGAGTGGCTGTGCTCTTCTCCCCATTAGACCTAAACATAGAGCCTAGGTCCATGGTGGCCAAATGGCTCATCTCCTTATGTACCAAATTAGACCAGAGCTGTCCCAGTGTGCTCCAACCTTATCTACAGGAAATCAAGGCCAGGTGGAACTTAAGTGAATGAAGCCCCACTTCGGCACATTCTAGCTGGGGAGATGGTGGTAAGAGCAACGGCCCCCTGGAGTTTGTCAGAGTTTGGGAAAGGACAATCACACACACGCACAGGTGCGAATACCTACTTGCTGATGTTTGCACATGGGCACAAACTCACAGTGCATAGGTGATGTCAACTCTGTGGCAACGCCGCTTAGCCACTCCTCTCCCATATTTACTTATTTATTGCCAGTGATGGCTGTGATGACAAGGCCACTCACTCTCAGAAAGCCTCCAGGGCTCCACGACATCCCTTCAAGCCGTAGCGTAAAAATTCTACGAGCCCCAGGCCTGGTTTGATGATTTTGACGTGAATTAGTGCGTAGTCGAGTTGTCGGGTGCATTCAGGGGGCTAACTGTTCTAATGCGTTTACCCGCTTGCCTTTCGAGTGTGTCTGTGTGTCTCAAAGCGAAGCAAAGTGTCACTTAATAATTTAGTCGTTGGTTTCGTCCCCCTCGCCATCCATCCATCCATCCAGCCATTCACAGCCCTTTATGTCTTGCCTCTGGGAATGCGGCGGCCTTCCCTGCCTCTCAGGGAGTGATAGAACGAGCACAGACAGGTGACAGAATCCGGTGTGGTGGGGTGTAAGGACAAAGCGAGAAAGATTGACTGTGAGAGAAAGAGAGGCAGACAGCAGAGTGAACATAAACGCTCAGAAACATACAAGAATTAAAGGAGCATAAGGTGATTTATGAGTGAGAGGAAGATGCTAAACATCAGCCACTTTTTTGTGTATAAATCTTTACAATGCAGGTTCATTACACAGAACAACACATCCGTTCTGTCATTAAATCTGTCTTACGTGTCTTATGTATTAAAGCAATGCAACACAGACACGTAAGATGGAATATTCGTCCATGCCTCACACACACACACACACACACACACACACACACACACACACACACACACAGCTGGGACTTTTCATACGCCTCGTGTTCATGCCAGATGTAGACATTTTTTCTTTCTTTCTCTCTCAGACTAATAGGTTCTTGTTCTCTGTGGAAGTGGTTCTAAGGCGAGAGCGGGAATTTAAAGCCTGCACGCCAAACCTGTGGCTACGGTTGTAATAATCAAATAATGTAACTTGGCCATGTGTAAGAATGTGTGTTAATACACGGAGCTTTCAACAAAGTCTCTCAATGCCAGTGGCCTCCTATATTTTAATATGACTTGATGTCATTAACCCACCCCCCCCCCCCCCCCCCCCCCCCCCCGTGCCCCCCCTTCCTTGTAAATGAAACCTGATGGTGGAATAATAATTGTTTCTTCATATATTTCTTTCTGCTTTCTGCATTCAGTAAGCTGATTTTTGCCTGGGCTGTTGGATAGTATTCAATGACAAGAAGTTTGAAGGAGGGGAGGGCATTGTGATAGACATTACTCTTAGAACCTCTCTAGGGGAAAAGCTAAATTACTTTTTAAGGTGCTTGTTTGGTGCATGTAGAACTTTAAAAATAAAAATATACCACTTTTGAAACTGCACTTTTTTACTGTCCATACACAAAAACAAAATTAATTAAAAAAAAGGCTGTGCTGGGATTTAAACCTTTTTGATTAAAATTGTCTTTACTTGCAACTATCCCAAACCCAAACTTTGTTGCTTGTTTGCTAAGTGGTTTTACTACCACAGGATGATTTGTGTGACATTTATTTGAGGGTTTTGTTTGGCTGGGGAGAGTCACAAGTGTGTGTGTTTGTCGTGTTGTTAGTGGTTATGCTCCTTGTCATGTGTGTGCCATAAATAAAAGACTCCCCATGGCTAATGTATCCCACATGTTCTTTAGTTCCCACCTTCCTCTCAGCTCAACATTTGTTTTCAGGGAGGATTCAGATGGTACTCATGCCTCTCAACTTTTGTGAGGTCATTGAATTTTTATATTTTTATATCAAAAGCAGTTGTGGACTTCCCTGTTACAAAGGCTGACGTGTGATTCCAATTACTACACTACCTCACCATTTAGCAGATGCACAGCTGGTCACTGATGACCTCTCTCGGAACATTTGGACACACAGTCATACCCAGACATAAGTATTAGACTCATAAATCCCTGTTTGGTTGGATTTTAGTCACAATTTCACAATATCAGTCATTTCACATGCCGTATTGGTGCAAATGTAAGATGACCCTTTTTGGAAAAAGACTCAACCTGTTGGGAGTGTTACCCTAACATACTATTAGGGGAAGAGAGTCCTCATCCTTGAGGACATTTCTCTCATTAAAGTGATACATGAAATACTCCCATTAAAACCAAATTGCATTATCAGTCTTATACTCACACTCTTGGAAGTGGTCAGAATTAGTTTGGCGGTTTGTATTGTCCCTATGAGCTTATCATAAAATTCTGTGACACAACTTTTCTTTGCTACTTGACAGGAGATTCGTCCCCTAGTTTTCACTGATCAGGGATTTATTTTCTTATGAGGCAACAAAACAAGCCATAACAACCCTGTCTCCAAGGAAATACAGCAATACAGCAACGGCAAATATGTTTTGAAGAAAACGTAATGCCGGCCGGTTTACATTTTCTATGAACATAAAAAGGAAATGTTAATGATAAAAATATTAATACTGAATGTATTAGTAAAATATTCACAGACAACGCATTTAATTAGTTTTCTGTCAAAAATAAATCCAGTCTTGCAACGCAATGTCTGCTTGTAGTAACATCACATTAATAGTTTTTTTATGGTTATATTTAGGCACTGCCAGTACTTAAGTGAGGTTAGGGAAAGATCATGTCTTGGTTTAATATAGAAAATGTATGCAGTGACTTAAAATTTATCCCAAACCACATCAAAGGGTTCATTTGCAAAAAACAGATATCTCTGTTTCATTTATCTTCCTAAATCATGTTTTTTTTATGGAAGCCTGGGATTACTAGTCAAACTGTTGTTGGGTTGTTTTGATAAGATATTACTCTCTTTTTTAATTTTCATAATTGTTTTATTGTGCACTCAAAGGAATATCAATCAAACTGGTGTTGGTTTATTCATTTTAATTAGAGATTATGTTAGCCACGAATGCCATGTTTGTACGAAACACAAATGTAATCTCCACCAAAAATATTGTCTGCTTTTTAAGCTACTACAGTAATGTAATACTTTTCCTGCTGCCTTTCCTGTCAGTATTTGGTCCCACCACAACAAACAACAATCCTGAAGGTCACTGTAACGACCACTGACATTACACTCTCTTTTATCTGAGCCTCGGCGAGAGGAGGAAGTGTTTCAGTGAGTGTAAAAAAAAACAGAAGGCTAAAAGAGGTAAAGATGTATTAGCAAGGTCAGAAGGGAAAGAAATCTGAGGGCTGTGCTAGAGGAAGAGTAAAAACAGAATAATGAGAGACGGTAAGTTAGCAAAGAGAAGAGAAGGACTTTGTCAAACTTTCAGTGCTAGGTTGGATGAAGATTGGGTTAGTGGTGGGGGGGGGGCGCTGTACAATGGGGGCGCTGGCAGAGTTGCCACAGTAGCGTTCCGGATGGGCAG
>NC_045734.1:10563089-10564558 GCF_008692095.1 Etheostoma spectabile
CTCTGGGGGGTGAGGGGGGGGACGTGGGGCTGTCAGGGAGCCTGGCAGGTAGAGACACAACGCCCTGTGACTGGGGGGGAGCACGGGTCAGTGAGAGAGGACAGGAGTGAGGGGATGGAGGCAGCGGAGGGGTAAGGTGGAGGCCTGTCTGATGAGGTGAGAAGAGAGAGAGTAGAAGGGGAGGGAGACATGAGGGAAGTAAATGAGGGTGGAGGAGGAGAAGAGCTAGAGATGATTAGAAGAGAATTATCCAAGTGTGAGTGTGGATGACTGTAGTTAGAGGAGGAAATAAGAGGGGGAAAAAGCAGAGAGATGGGCTCAGGGTGCCCCGATATACACGTCTGTGAAATGCCCTGAAACATGCCCAGCAAGTATTGGAACTCAACCTCTTCTTCTCCTTCTATGTCTTCCTCTACCTACACAGTATCCCTACACCTCTTACTTGATATGTGCTGTGACCCTTTCTCTGGAGCCCCACACATTTACTGTGGTTTCACACAATAGCATGCGTAGAATGAAGACCAGCTAACGAAGATGCTACGGACTACATCAGAATCTGAACAATCCCAATATTCCCATTCTCCTTTTAGTATTTTTAATTTAACATTTTCTGCTATGTTTGAGATCTTCTACTCAAGTCCTGGTGGGACCTGAAGACTCGAGTTGCAGAACTACAGCAGTTCAGAAATGCACACATGAACTTTTCCACCATACAGTAAAACTGTCTGCATAATAACTTCCACCGCCTATTGATGCCAAAATCCTATTGTGGGGGTCAGCATATTTGGGGTTAAAATACAATTTTGTTGTACTCTAGCAGAAAATCCTGGCTGGAAAATCAGGAGTCAAGTTTTGGTGAGTCAAAGTCAGTTTGTGGAGTTCATGTTGGATGGAGGGTGATGTGCGAAACAAAAATGCGCTCAGGAAATCAAAAAAGTCCAAAATATCTTCAGCGATGTTTTGTTTGCCTTCATATTGTAAAGGCTGCCAGTAAAAGTAAACTACTAAAAGGCACAATATTAAATTAATATTGAACATTGAATGTGCTTTATAAAAGCGCATTGAATGTCTTTTGGTCTTGGACTGTTGGTTGGACAAAACGTAAGGCTCTGGGTTCTTGATAAATCTACTATTTTCTGACATCTTATTAACCAAAAAATTGATCCAATAATTGAGAAAATAATCTCTTATAAAGTCTCTAGAAGAGGCACTTCATTTATGACATGTATGTTTGTTTTGGGGTAACGGACAGCCTGTGTTGGTGTTGTGATAACCTACTAAATTGGTGTGTGAATGTGTTTGTAGTGGGGTCAAAGTGGAGTGCAGGAAAGGTAAAGCATGGGAAGCCAACAGGTTGCAGTAGGGTTTGTAATTTGGTGTGAAGAACGATGGATGGTCAGCTCGGTGTCTGCAGGGTCAAAGGTGCAATTGTGTGTTGGATGTGTGTGTGTGTGTGTGTGTGTGTGTGT
>NC_045734.1:10564568-10586354 GCF_008692095.1 Etheostoma spectabile
GCGTGTGCGTGTGCGTGTGTGTGTGTGTGGCTACACATGCACATCAGTGTCTGTGTTGGCACTAATACAATTGTAGTTTTCTCTCCTGACCTCATAAGTGAATTCTTTGCTTCTTGGAAAAACAAAATTAGCACTTGGAACACTTCATACATAATGTGTTATTAGGTCATGAATTGCCGAATAGACATTAGCAGATTGTGCTCTCAACCATTCATCTCTTTTACAACAAATATAGTTGAATGTTGTATATAACTCTTGAGACTTGAAGAAGACGGTCCGCTGGTGTTTCTTTTTTTCCTTGTTTTTTTTTCCACAAAAGTGCACTTATTCGTAGAGGCTAGATTGCAGTGATCAGTGACACAGACAATCATGTGGCTGTCTATCGTTTCTCTCAGACCTTTCGGTGCCCTCAACTGTGTCTCTCTACGTCTTTCTCCCTGTCTCCCTCTCTGCCGTTATCACAAGTGGAGGGCTGTTCCTGTCTGTGTCATATGATGTCTTGTGGCCCTTTAGTGGAAGCAGAACAGTGACAGTTCTATCCCCGTGCCATCTGATCGACACGCCATTCCTTGTCACATGTACTGTTATGGAGTGTGTGTGAACAGTTCTGTATGACCATAAATCAGGTCCCTCAGCCATGTGCTTATTCGTCTACTGTACAAAGACTGCACTCACTCTTTTGGAAATGCCACTTCCCACCAGTGAAAAATCAGGACTATAATTGTTATGGCCTGTTTATTTTAAATAATATGACCTTAAGAGAACAAAAAAGTCTCAGAGTTTAAAATCAGGCAAAAAAAGTTTAGATTACTAAACAGCAGACCGGTTGAACTCTAGATGTTTCTTTCACTTAGCAATCTAAAGTGAACCAGTGTCCTCTCTCTGCGTTCGAGAAGCATCCTCCTCAGCAAAGAGACACTCATCGACATTTTTCTACTGGCTTTAATAATTTGTTTCTGCAGCACATAATCACCATCACTGCACAAATTATGTTGTTCCACTTTCCTCTCTCTCTACTTTTACTTCTGTCCTTCCATTTGCCCTTGTTTTAGTGTGTAAAAGGCCAATTTGAAATGGGTTTTGCTCTGTTGTGATTTCATTCCATGAAAAATTATCCTCCCTGTAAAAAGAAAAACAAAGAATACAGAAAAATAACACAGACAACAAGCATCTTAATTATGACTTTTTGATGACATCTGCATCTGTTTTCTGCTCACTGTTTTGTGCTTACTTGAACAGGTTTTCTCACTTTGCATTGAAAATGGAAAGCAAGGTACTTTGCCTCTCAAGACTTAAGAGCGTAGCAAGGGGAATTGGTTTTGTTGAGACTGTCGCACCCAATTTCTGGGCTATTTGACCCATTAGATGTCTTTGTTTGGGAAACAAACAGGCAGGGCTGAAAGGTTTGAGGGGTATTGTAGAGTGGGATTTGTGATGGAGGGTGCCTTATGAAATACACTTGGAGCTTACGAAAAATGAAAAATGTTTTAAGTCTAACTTTACTCTGTGTACTTCTTTTTTCTCTCTTTTACCTGACATGCTCTAAAGGCTTTAGTTTATTTTACTTTACATTAAATTATCTTTTTAAACTATAAATCTGTACCAATTACAACTTGTATATTTAACTTGGAGCATGTTACAGCCATTCACACAAATTATATAAATTACACTATTATATCACTTTATTATACACCACAAAAATTGTTATTATATAAAGAGAGAGTTAAGAATTAAAGTTAAAAGCTTCATAGTTATATGCACAGAGGATAAGTTGTGTTGTCACATACTAAACAGACCTAATTGTTATTAGATTATAAACCAAGTCTGTTTCCTGTACCAAAACAGTTTAAAAATACAAAAGAAAGAAAGTTATGGAGACTACAAACCGAAGAAAGAATTAACTGACAAAGTATAGGAATTAATTAATTTATATACTGGATATCACTGCCAATGTACATCTGAAAGAAATGAAATGACTTAGAGTATAAAGGTATACAGGTTTTCCCTTCGCTGGCCTAAAACCATCATTATCAGATTTCAAAATTACTCAAGGCAATGCATTATCGAGTAAAGAACCAAAATACGATTGTGTTAAAACTGGATCAGGCGTCGCGGTAAAAGTGCCAGTCCACTACATATTCACTGTCAATTACACTGTGATTTTTACACATGTTGACACCCTTTTGACTCCTATTAAAAAGACTTGTTTACAGAGATTTACATAGGTATCTTTTATAACATTTCTATTCTCTACAAAGGCATGGACTAATGACATCCCCTGACCAGCATTTCCCAGATGGGGGTAACTTACACATTTGGGTAACATTCTCCTACAATTCTGACTCTAGAAATTTAGGCTTTGCTCTGTAACTCTTCAATCTTGACAATCCCCTTCTGGCTGCTTGGATTGTAAGATTGTACCCCAGACTGAGTGTGTAAGTCACAGGGGAATAAGGATGCTATGGCAGAGCTTTAACCTCATGCACACACTTGTATTGATCCATGCAAGCCTCAGTGACTGTTGCTACAGAGCTGGCTGCACTCTGTCATACAGGGCTCCCCCTGTCACTGGGCAGTGGCAGCTAAGGAGTACTACAACACATCACACACCAGTATCCAACCCACACCCATCAGCCTCTGGTGCTATCACACTGCCACCAACCCTGACCTCCCCTCCTGCCTCACCCAACCACCCTCACTCCCCCTTTTTATTTCCTTCTTTCTCTACCTCACTTTTCCTCTAATGAGTTGCAACACTGATAACGAGCCTGATGATCTTCCATTGATTCGGCTATCACTTGCTTGTCTGGTAATTGATCCGTAGCTGAGCCTCTAGTTAATTATATGGGCTTCGACATGGACCCTTGCCCCGGGGGGAATTCTCAAGTCCTGCACAATAATAGTTTTAATAAAGGAGCTTGTGAATCCCCTGCATCCTTTTTTCTACTCCCTTCCTGCTTCCCAGTATTTTAATCTTTCTATTTTCTTCTTCCTCCCAATTTCCCTTTTTAAACTTCCTCATCTCAGTACTTTTTACCTCTGTGTCTCTTTCTCGTTTCCTCTGTCATCACGGCCATTACCATCAGCAGAGGCAAAGGGGAAGGAATGGAAAGGGAAGAAAAAGAGGTAGAGTGAGCAATATTGGCTGAATCCACTCCTCCCTCCCACAAATAACCAGCCAGGTCAGAAGCTGAGCCACCAGCTTGACTTGAAACACTGAGTGCCACTCGAAAAAAAACCACAGACTCGCACATTTACAGACGAGGGGGAGGAAGCAAGATAGAGGGAGAAAGGGAAGAGCTGGAAAGCAAAAAGGAACCTCAGCTGCTAAATTGTCACTTAACATAATTAGCTTAAGCCTCGTGCATTACCTTTTCAATAAGTTGCTAAGAGCAGAGCGTGAGGTACTTGGACAGGAGGTGACACATGCTTCTGACGAGGTGCAGGCCACTATGCAAAAGATAGATTAAGAATAAAATAGAAAGCGGGAGAGGGGGTGGGGGGCAAGGGTGAAGTAAAAGAAAGAGAGAGCGAGAGAAAGAGACCTAGAAGTGATGAAAAACATCACAGAAGACAAAAGCAGGAATAAGATTCAGGCAGGGAGGGAGAAAAAAGTGACGATGTAAATTAAGCTTAAGACAAAAGACACTTTGCACATTTTCAAAGTGGTAAGACACACTGTATACTTTTCTCTCTGCTTGCAGAAACCCCTGATACATACCAGTACTTACCAGTGATAATCTCGGCAAAGGTTAATAGTATACTGCCATTAGTACATCGTACAAAAGGCTTTTAACAGACAACCAAGCAGCTGTCTGCAGCAATTTACCACAAAATTTGAAGTGACTTTATGTATCAGAAGCCATTTAATGCAGCCGGGGAGAGAAGTTCTCTGTCTGTCCTGCTCTTTTTTGTTCCTCGCCGGCAGAAAGATCACAGTGACATTTCCCTCTTCCTGCGGACCGAGGCACCTAGTCTAGTCATTTCTCTAATGATGGTGGGGTGAAAAACTGGGGTGGGGAAAAGGGGATTTAAAGGGAAGAGAAGAAGGAAAGGAGGATAAGAAGGGGTGGGATGTCTTCATTGTTTGAGACATGTCCTATGCTGTGTCAAAGGAATAATAGATATCCTTCCTCTTATTTTATTTTATCCTCCTGTGTGTCTTTTTCTCCGTGTCTGCCTCCCTTTACTCCTCCATCCCTCATTTTATTCCCTTACCTTTGCTGCTGTGGGGACCAATTTGGCTAAAATGGAACCTCTTCCTCATTTTTTTCTTAATTAAAATCCGAGAGCCTCCGCAGGGGGGTTTTCCTCTGTGTGTGTGTGTGTGTGTGTGTGTGTGTGTGTGTGTGTGTGTGTGTTCCTATGCATGCTGGTGGCAGATTGCCTGCGTTCCATTAGTCTTTCATTAGAGTGGGAGAAAATCAAACAAAGGCAGTGGATTTTTTTAGAGACATAAGTCTTTTTTTTGTTTTTTATTGCCGCCCTGCAAATAGATTAATTCTCAGATGTGATTAAAGAACATTTTTGTTAAAAACAATACTACAATTTCACATTTTCAAACAAAGAAACAAAAAGCCTACTTGATAACAATCTGCTAAGGTGCTTCTCTTCATGATGCTTTTTCTAAGGAAAAAGCTCTTTTGCTAAGCACCGTGTGTGTGGTTGTGTGTGTGTGTGTGGTGTGTGTGGTGTGTGTGTTTGTGTGTGTGTGTGGTGTGTGTGTGTGTGTGTGTGTGTGCGTGTGTGTGTGTGGCGGGATGGCCCCTCAGGGGAACTAAGTTTCTCGAGACGTGCCGCCGCTTAGCGCAAATGATAATAAGGAGGGGACAAACGCTCCCTCCACCTTACCCACGCTTGCCCCCACCTTTCTCCCCCTAGCAGAGAGGGGTGTGTGTGTGTGTGTGTGTGTGTGAGTGTGTGTGTGAGGAAGCATGCAGCGCGATGTCATTGAGCATCTCATAGTGGAGCGGCACAGTTGACTCAGTTGAGCCTGCACCGGCCCGACACACACATGCTCACTCGCTCGCTCTCACAAGCGCTCGCTCTCTCTCTCGCACACACGCAAGCGCGCGTGCACACACACACACACACACACACACACACACACAGGGCGCATTTCTGCAGTTTCGTTCCTCAGCGCTGGGCAGCGGAGTACAGAGATTCCAGAGAGAGAGAAGCAGGGAGAGAGGAAAGAGAGAGGACAGGCGGCACAGACGTCGAGCGAGCGACAATCTCAGACAGAGAGAGAGAGAGAGAGAGAGAGAGCGAGTAAGGGAGAGAGAAAGGAGCAGGAGGCAGGGAGAGCTGGATAGCTGGTGGCTCACTCCCACATCTCATCTTCACTTTGCTGGGACAGGCACAGAATTGATGGTAAGAGACGTTCATGCATTTTATTGGCTCAGCTGTTTGCTTTAGAAGACGCTTTTCTTGGGACTTTTTTAGTATTTAGAATCTTTTACTTTTTTTGAAAATACATTTTTGAACACAGATCTTGTGTGAAACTGTTTCTTTATGTTTTGCAATTAGTTGTTGGCTAATTAAAATATGCTTAAGACTCACTCATCACATTAGAAACAAAAATGAATGACAGATTTGTTTTTCTCCTTATTTGTGCATGTGTTTAGTGTTGAGTGTGCTGATAGCAGCTCACAGGTTGTTCAACTTTTTCTCTACTATGTTTCTGAAATTTCTTTAGGCTGATATTAGAACACTAGAATATCTGAATGTGTGCATGCATGCATGCAGGTAAATGTGTTTCATTGTGTTTGTGTTTGCATGTAAGTGTGTTTGAGTTAAGTCCAAGTCCAAGTCCAAAATGACAGATAGATTAAAGCAAAAAAAAAAAACTGAGGCCACAAGCAACATCGTGAACCCCTTCTCACTAATTCTCATGACCCCCCTTTTTTCTTTTACTCATTTATTCCTGCTCACCTTCTCATCAGCCCCCTCTTCTCCTCATCCTTCCTCACCTCAAGTGCTCCGCTCATCTTGCCCTGTCCAACATGAGGCCCCTGAGGAAATTCACGGCAAGCCCTCTTTTCTTTCTCTCTCTTTTTGAGAATTAACTCCACACACACTCCTCCGCCACCAGAGCTGCCAAGAAACGTCACACACACATCTACTCCCTCAACTCCCCTCTCACTGCTATCCTCCTCGAGAAGCAGGACCAGCGCAAGAGGGAAAAAAAAGCAACACGACCCCAAAAGAACCCACCTTCACTGACTTTTTTTTCTTCTCTCCTCCTTCACACTCCCACATCCATCCTGCCCTCCCTCTCTGTCTCTCCCTCTCTCTGTCTAAGTCCAAGGAGGCAGAGTTGGATGTGAGAGGCAGTAAGTGCGACACAGTCCCACAAGAGCCCAGCACGGACCCGGAGTCGCCCAGGCCACCTCCAGCTAAGGCTAACAAACCCATCGGCACCGCTGGCGTTTGCACGAGCATCCCCTCCAGTAGCCACAGTAGTAGCAGCAGCAGCAGCAGCAGCAGCGGAAGCAGTAGAAGTGGTCTGGGTGGCATTAGCATCATTAGCAGCAGCGCTGAGGGAGCAGGCGAAAGCTCCATGCAGTTCAGCACCAGACCGCCTAGTGCTGAGCAGCCGGGCTTCATGGGGACATGGCAGCAGCAGAGCACTGACAGCAACCTCCTCTACAGAATGTCCCAGCAGGTACGTCAACTCAGCCTTATCTCTTCCTCCTCTCCATCTCTGCCTCTTCTCTCCTTCCCTCTCTCCACGTCTTCAATCTATATTTAAGGACCAAACTTTGACATTTCTTCTCTTTGATGTATGTTCAGACATTTGCTGTTGTGATTCTTACTACCTCTTGGTTTGTGTGTGGAAAAAGAGAGTGTATGTATGTGCGTCAGTTAGGTAGTCTGTAGTAAACTTTGGGAGGGGGAGGGGGTTGGTGTAGGCAATGTTTTTGTTTGTGATATTTCAAATTCCATTTTGGAACTTTATTTCCCCACTTTTGGAATATATCTGATTTGATGTGTCCTAATGTTGTTCTACACACACCATGCCTGAAAGTGTTTTCATTCATGTAGCCTGTGTGTGTTCCTTTTTATTTTTATTAATTTAATGCATGAGTCATTTTCTGACTAATAACATATCTAAAAATAACATATTTTGTGTATTTGTAAAAACACACATTTTAAAAAAACTTCCACAATATTGGATAAGTCATTTATTTCACCGTTTGAGGGATTATCCCTTGTCCGGATTTGTTACATACATGCTTAAGTCTCCGTAATTGGTCTGTGAGCGGTGTGGACTTTAAAAGCAAGCAATAGCAGTGTTTTGGTAACCTCGGTGCCGATAAAGACTCGGGAAGGGGCACCCCTCTGGGACCGGCTAATTGACTTCATGTGGCCGAGGCAGGAAGCCCCTCGCGCGGCTACAGAACAGCAGAGGAGCCGTGAATGAACGCAGGCTCGCATGGAAAAATCATAATGATAACGGATAGCCTGCCCCGGCTGAGGAAAGTCCACATTTCCTCCCGGCATTACTCGCCTGTTATCGTGCATGTTACATTGAATATCGCTCTTTTTTTAGAAGCCTTTTTTTTTTTAAATTAATATTCTTTTAAAGCAGCTCCCAAGTTAGAACAAGAGTTATTTTTAAGGGAAGCGGGATTTTGTGGTTTCGTGGGATAAATGTCAGGTAAGGAGAGGGAAGAGGAGTGAGAGTTTTGTGCAAGTGTGTGTGCGTCCGTTCACGCGCACGTGTGTGAGGGGGAGACAGTAAAGATAGAGGATGGTTGTTATGTTGCAGTTAATCATAGCGGGACCTGCAGGCTCTCCGTACCATGCACATGCTGTTACACACTCGGGCCACAGTGGCTCTTGCGCAACAGCCGCGGCTCTGTGTGTGTGTGTCTGGAAATGAAGAGAAACTTATTCTGTCACCTTGACGAGATTAACAGCCCGTCATTTTTTTTTTTTTTTAAGACCGAGCCTATTTATTATCCCAGAGGTATTATCGTGAAGTGGCAAGGGTGTGTTGAGACTAAAACATCTATATGTAACTTAGGCTATGGAATACCACATTTCTTAAATTCTCATTTTCAATATTGTCGTGTTTCAAACAAAACAAACACACAAACCCCCTTTTCTACATTTCACTCCACAGCCATATCTCTACCTAAAGATGACATTTTTTAAATAAATTGCATCCCTGCTCTTTTCATTCAACATCTTTATTGTTAGGCCTATTATTTATTATAAGCCCCTGTCATTGAATGTTCCTAAAGACACGATTATAGGCTACAAAGTATTGATAGGTTTATTGGTTACGCCCGGTGTTTACAGAGAGGAGCGCGCTCAGCTTCTCTCCCGGTACGAGGCAGGTGGATGGGCCCCTGCGCTCAACATCTGCTGGGACCCCACGTTTGCATCCCCAGTCCTTTTTACAAATGCGCACCGTTGTTTCAATATAATCAGCTGAGGGACTCGCTGTTATTTATCCTTCCTCGCACCACTTAGAAGACATCTTCCCATGTTTAGTAGGCATGACATAAATTCTCCGAAGGAAGCCTGTTCCTTGACAGACTCGCCTTCTTGGAATCTAACCGATAATGACTTTGTGTTTGCCGAGGCTGGCGCACCCTGGGGTGTTGGAGGAGAGAAATGCGTTAGCTTGTGTTTCAAAATCTCCACTATCTCCCTTAAAGATCAACTAGGTGACACGAGTGATGCGGTATTGTGTCGTTGTTAGTCCAAAATTATATTTCCATCTGATCGATGGAGTCGCAGTGCGTTAAGAAGAGATGCGGCTGCATGTGGTGCGAAACAGGGCAACAGCAAGCCCAAACATTTGGCAATACTTTAGACATTCCATGTAACACACACACACACACACACACACACACACACACACACACACACAGCACACACACACACACACACAAACACACACACGGTGCTTAGCAAAAGAGCTTTTTCCTTAGAAAAAGCATCATGAAGAGAAGCACCTTAGCAGATGGTTATCAATACACACACACAAGGCAAGGCTTAAGAAATAAGAAATCAGAAAATAGCACTTTAACATGAATGCAGACATTTTCCTGCCGGGATTGAAATGACGTAAATAAGATGATGGTTCACAGCAGGTGTCTGATCATCTGGCTGCATAAACAATCAAACCAGTGATCGATGAAAGTAAAGAAAGTAAAAGCGGAGATTGCAATGATGAAATTATCAATCAGGAGATCTGATGTTTTTTTTTCTCCTTTTTTACGGTGTTTTATAACAATCAAGTCATAAAAAGCAGCACCTGTCTCCACCAGCGTAAAGAAAATTACCTAAACAAAATACATGTCGATTTAAGAACGAATGTTACCTCAGAATGTATCGATTTTTTTTTTTTGATTGGTTCCTGCATTCAAGACATTTCCATGTATTTTATATTTTGGCTGTAGCCTACTTGTGAATTTTTTCAGAATGAATAAATTAATGTATTTCCATATTTACTTAGGCTAGATGTTTTCAAGACAATGAAACATTTCCCCCAGAATATTTGGCTGGAGGGGACGCTGTTACAAATTGGAAAACAGATGAAAAACGTAGGTGAATTAAATCATTTTTTCTTGTGTTTTATTAAGTTTGGGGAGTTCAGATTGGATATTGATAATATATCTACATGCAATCGCTTTTTATTATGGCGCGTTTCGGTAAACTAACGAATTTAACAACAGTGGCGACAAGGGAACAGCTGCCAGCGAGTCATTTACACCTTTCATAACAGGCCTTGATTTGCTTTTAATCTTTGGAGAAACTTTTTTTCCCTAAGTCACGTAGCAGTAGATTCACTACCTTCATAATCCACCTTGAGTGTCAACCGGAAACAACACCAACAGCAGGCAATTCTAATGAAATCAATGAAATGGATTCGATAAATACTGCCTATTTTCTCAGCTTTCTAATGTTCAGAACGCGGCGCACATTTTACAAAACACTCCAAGAGGTAACGTTCACAAATGGTTTTTTTTCATGGAAACAAAAAGCTACAAACATTCATTAGGAGTTGAATTATTTCCCAGGCATTACGGAGTGATAATATTTGGAGCCTTAATTGACCCGCTGCTGTACATGCGTGGCTATGAATATCGACCCTTGCAAGTTGAAAACCCCGGAGTTAAGTGATATTACGAGCCTAATTGGTTCATCAGGGATGATTCCTTTACAATACAGCAGCCGCAGGCCGCGTCTCTTTTATTTATTTACCAAGTCGGAGGAATGTGCGAACCACTCGAGGATTAGAAAAGCTTGTAAAAAAAAAAAAAAAACCTTAACCTCCACCCGATGATCTGGTCTGCCTACCCAGTCTTACAGAAGAGCTCGGAGAGAGAAAATAAATCATGGTATGTCTTCAATCTGAAACTATCTCTAAAATGGCCTCTTCCTTTTCTTTTTACAAGGGTGCTGTAACGCGGCTTCCTTTGAAGTGCGACAGGTCGACTATGGGCCGAGACCTAGAAGAGGTACAGTGGCATTACAGCTTGCTTCTGTCTGCTCCATCTCACACATATCAATACAAGGCTTTATCATGTGGTCATAGGCCTATGCAAATACATGCTGGATTTTAGACAATAATAATATAAATATTAATAATAACATACATAATAACGCGTTCTTTATATTTTACATGCATTTTGCCCGTTTCTCAAAATAATCATTTGAATTTGAAATCGACACCTGACCCACAAGCTTGCATTTTTTTTTACCTCTTTCCCTCAGATTATGCATTTGCAAATTTAAGACTTAAAACTTTACAAATATTAAATGAAGATTAAAAAGCTGTAAAAAGGATTGTGATAAAATCTATATTGATATTTTTTTTTTTGTCAGTAATGTTCATTTTTCCCCCACCTTAATTAAAAGAAAAAATGGTGCAGGGTTTAAAATGTCTGTTTTTAATAAAGCATCAAATTGTTAAACAGCGTAGACATTTTGGAATTCATAATATAAAATATGTTGGCTTTATAGTTATTTACATTTAAAAAAAAACATCCTAAATATCTGCTCTGTCTAGATTCAGTTCTTAATATTTTCTCATGTTTTTATGTCTTGTGTCATGTTTAAACTTTTTGTTTGGTTCAGTATTGCAATCATACTGGTTGATTTTCCCTTATTTATATATTTCTTTAACGCAGTGCAGCCTATACAATCCTGTCTTTTTGTGTTAAACCTCTGAATGCTGTTAGCTCTCTGGACATGATGACAGACATAATAGTGGAATAACATGCTCTGCTTTGTTGTGTCTGACTGAAAAAATGAGGTTGATATTATCCTCTTCAGTGCAGATCACAGAACGCGCTAATCTGCCTATTAACACACTGATACACTTAAAGTGGTAAGTGTGTGTGTGTTTTACACAGTGGGGTACAGGCACGTTGCATGCATATGTGGTGCATATGCATTGCTTCTTGCCATAGTGTGGGACTGGGAGGTAGTGATTTGATGCATATGTGTAGCATTATCCACAGTCAGTGAATGAGAACGTGTGTGTGCGTGTGTGTGTGTGTGTGTTGTTACACTCAACTGTTATTATTCCCATGTCTGTCTTTGATGGGTCGTTGCACACAGAGCATATGGATGTCTATACGTACATGTATCTGGTGTCATATGTGTGTGTTGGTGTGTGTGTGTGCTCTGACACTTAAGTTTACATATGTTCATGTGTGCGTTAAGACATTTGTGTCTGTGCTATTGCCATTTATTTTTCTGAGTGGGTGGCTAAAGACTCATATGCCAGTTGTGTGTCAGTGAGTGTGTGTGTGTGTGTCTGTGTGTGTGTGTGTGTGTGTGTGTGTGTGTGTGTGTGTGTGAGAGAGAGAGAGAGAGAGAGAGAGAGAGAGAGAGAGAGAGAGAGAGAGCAGTTTTGTGGGTTTGTGTCCTCTCCCTTTGAGTGTGTGTGTGTGTGTGTTGTGTTTCTGTGCGTTGGCTCTGGTTCCATGTGTGTGTGGGTGCGAGGTGAAGTGTCTCTTGGCTGGCCTTGGCTGGAGAGCTGGAGGAGAGCAGAGGTGAAAGAGGAGATTTACAGAAAAGACACGCACCACTTCCCCCATTACTAATTTTCTTTTTCTTCTTCTTCTTCTTCTTCTTCTTCTTCTTCTTCTTCTTCTTCTTCTTCTTCTACTACATCTCTGTCTCTCACTGCCTCTTCTTCTCTCAATCGCTTTTCCTTCCTCTTCTTATTCCCCACACCTCACCCCTCTACTTTTCTCTCTCTTCTTCTCGACTCAAACTGTATCTCCACCACCAGTCCTCCGCATGCTAAGTCACAGTGTTTTATTCTGCAGCTACTGTCTTTATACAAAGGGCTTTTGAGATTGAACCTGTGTAACAAAAGACCACTTTTGGTGTTAGGATTAACACTCATAATAAGACAAAAGGACAAATGTCAGGAGCACATTGTTTTTTTCCATAAGGAGTGACTGGGTGTGCCACTCAATCAGCCTGATTGGAGAAGGTTTAAAGCTACTTTTTCCACCACAACAAATCCCATAGCACCTGTCCCTCACCGTAAAGTTTTAGTTTGCTCTTACACTGTTTAATGCAGTTATTGCTACTGGCCTTTTTGAAGGGAAAAGATAACATAAGCAGCGCTGGGAAAGGCCGCTGTGGTGTCCGTCAGCGGGCATCTCTCTTTGTGTCTTTGTGCATATGCAGCAATGATGATGTGAGTGTTTCCTGAAGGCAGCATTATTCTTGCAAGAGAGAGAACAGAAATGGAAGCGTAAGATGGAGTGGGAAGGTGGCTGCAGTAACTTGTATATTTACTGTATGTGTGTTTGTGTGTGTGTGTGTGTGTGTGTGTGTGTGTGTACCATTGAGAACCCATCTAGTTTTGAAGAGTAGTAGGAGGATGTACAAGGTCCCATTCATGCTGTGGTCCCCACTATATTTACCCAGGCACCAACTAGGGAGATATGACGTCCATAACATTTTTACTTTTAACTTGTTTTAACTGGCTTTCTTAAATCTGTTTTTATTTGCTTGCCACCAAGCATGTCCTTTCATTTTTATTGAAATTTGAAGAAACAACAATATAATTTGTTTCCCTGTTACATCTACAGTACATTAGGTTTAAGTGGATAAAAATCACTTTCCATAATTTTAATTCCATCATTTTTTGTGTGGTTTTTGCGGAGTATTAAAATGTCAGAAACCCGTCAATATGACTTCTCATGCAGACCCCGCGGTTCTTTCTTTGCCACACCATTTCTTACTATAAAATCCTTTTTATAAAATTGAATTTTTACCCTTTTACTTTTAGTACATGCATTAACTGCCCAAAAAAAAAAGAAAATCCACCCCACACATAACCACGATCACAAGTGTCCTGGGTCAGACAGTAACCTCTATAGCCGTGAAGTAATGCCCTGCAGGACCAGTGTTATGGGGAAGCACTGACCCTGACTCTGTGTGCGATACCCGGGGCAACAAGCGATCAATAAGCATCATGTGAGCATCACTAACGGGTTCCATGTCAGCTGTTTCCTGTTTATCCTGAGGAGACGGCCGCCTTACTGCCATGGTGAATGCCCAATAAAAGGGAGGATACAGAACGTAGAGATGCTATCATGAAAGTCAAAAGGCTTTCTTTATCATATGCCTGGCAGGGCAGCTTGCTGTGCGTTCTGAATGTGTACGAGCATTGAGGTTTGGTAGAAATGCAAAGCCATCTGCTCTTATCAGAGGGCTGAGTGGTGAAATCTACTATAGCTGAGATTTTCCCAGGGACTTCTTTTAGTCCTGTGTGGGCATGTGCACGTAAAAGGAAAGAAATACAATATGTAGTTCCTTTTTTTATTTATTTACTGTTATGCGAGTTGCTATCTACAACATAATCAATAAAGGGGTATTCTGAATAGAAATCTCAACCTGTAACATTAAGGAAATTCATGTGGCATTTTTGGCTGTTGGTTTGATTAGTTTTAGATGAATAGCAGCACTAAGAAAATTATGTATAATATTCCCTATTCCAAATACATACTAATTGTATGGAAAAGTGTACATTTTCGCTTCATATTTTTCACATTTTATTTGTTGGTTTTTGCAGATTCACTGGATATGTTCTAGTTTAATCAAATATGTTTATTTTTCTCTCCCACTACTGTTTTTCCTTTTTTCTGCTGATGGCTGTTTAAGCAACACTTTATACTCTGTTTTTCCTTCTTTCATTTTCTAAATTTCTTCTTCCAAAGGGCTGTTAGTTATTTGTCTTTGGGTAGTTTCCTGCAGTGGGGAGAAGTCGTCGGTGTGAAAAGGAAGTGTGTGTTTGAAGGGCCAGTCGCTCAGGATGTCACCACCCCGCCACTAATGAGGGGGACATAAGCAGCGGGCCAGGGCAGCAACACACAGACACACAGACACACAGACACAGACACACACACACACACACACACACACACACACACACACACACACACACGGTAGGAATGCAGCAGCTGTCACCAAGGTCTAGGCAGTTATGAAAGGGTTGAAGTATAATTGTGTCTTCCCTGCGTGTGTGTGTGTGTGAGTGTGAAGTGGCAGTACCCGGGGTCGAGGGGGTGTTGAGAACTGGGAGGGGCCCATGTTGGCTTTGGTGACCCAGAGAATGCCACTGGCAGCGAGGATCATCACACATAATTGACTTAAGTGAAAAGAGAAGGAGAGAATCAGAGGAAACATATATTTTGCTGTAGTATTTTAAGACATGGCCATATGGCAGAGACATTGTTGTGAGAGGCTGTTCTTTCCCGTCCTGTATCCAGAGGAAGGTGACATTAGGTGTGACCTGTGCTAAGTGACAGGAACTTGGGCAAACTTTCACCACGGCTTCTCCCTTTTCCTGTTATTCCTCAACTCCTGTTATTTTGTTATCTTTGGAGCTGCGCCAGAGCAACGGGCAAATCGACAGCCTACTATTTTTACATCCGTCTTAAGGACCCCTGTCTGCTCGCTCTGCCTGCCAATTTGCCCCATCAGCAATGGCAGCGGAGAAGAGCTCTCAAGGCACCGAGGCTTTCATTTTTCTGTTGGCGGTGTGGCTAATGCTGTCACTATTATTTGAAAAAGCACTCAGGGTGAATTGCTATTATTATTGTTAAAACCATCATCATCATCAGGCTTATTTATGGTTATGGTTATGGTTAATTATGGTAATTTTGTTCAGGGCTTACAGTTCACTCCATCTCTTTCTTCTACTAATCCGTTGTACTGTTGTTTGTGTGTGTGTGTGTGTGTGTGTGTGTGTGTGTGTGTGTGTGTGTGTGTTGTGTGTGTGTGTGTGTGTCTGTACTGATATTTGAGATTGCGCAAATTACCAAAGTTGTTGGTAAATGGTTTCATCAGGTAACAGTGAGTGATTATGTCTGCAGTTCACATGTGAGGTGAGGAGAACTTGTGTGCACACAGGCAAGAACAAATGTTACTTCTCTAAATGCATATGTTGAACTGTGGCTTGTGTGTATGTATATGTGTGTGGGTGGTGTGTGTTGTGTGTGTGTGTGTGTGTGGGCAAGGACAAGAGAGCCCCCCCCCACCCACTATTTTCTGTATCATTTCTTTCTCTCTCCATGTTTTAATCTCCGTCTTTTCTCCGCTCTGTTTGTTCCGTCTCTAGCTTGCCGTGGAGATTTGATTGCTAGAGGCCAGGGAGGATTTTAGGGAGGTTCTGGAGAAGGGAGGCTTATGGTACAGGCTGTGGTAGGCCGTAGCCAAAACACACACACACACACACACACACACACACACACACAAACACACAAACACACAGTCCTACAGGCAAATATACCTGCTTTCACACACTCCTATTATGTCTTTTCTTTATACTTCTTCATGTGTAAATTGCTTCCTAACTTGTCATTTTAACTCTTTGAAAAAACTTAAGTCTAAACTCATTAGCTACTTTTTGTTGTGAGCAAAGTGTTAAAGCAACATGTGTAAGCGTTTGTTTGTGTTCTCTGCTGACTTTGTAAAGATGTTTGCGCTGTTGGATTAATAACATTTAATGGCCACTGTTAAATGCAGCTGCCTTGGCATCCCACAGTTCGTGTTTTTCTGGCAAACTAAAACTCTGGGTGGCTTTTTGTTTTTGTGAGTATGTGTTATGTGTATATACGCAGTGCAATGAAATACCACAGTGTGTGTGGGCTGGATGGGAAAGGCATTGTGTGTGTTGTCACTGTGCATACCTGTTCACACGGCTGAATTGAACTTCTCTGCATTTGAGCCGATCACGTATTGAGCAGCATTGCGTTTCACTTTCAAACAATCTATAGTGTCAATTAGGTCGCAAATGATCTAATTAGCCTACTGTGAAACACATCAATTGGTCTGACCCTGTATCCGCGGCAACCAGCCAGAGGTGGGAGGCCACCATGCATGACCTCTGGCACCACACATTGTTGGCCATCCACCCCTTGTGACATTCATTGTGCGATTGAAGTGACGGTTTCAGTCTTTTAAAACACGACAAAGTGAGAATTCGTGTAAAGAAAAAACACTGTTTTTCAGTGTTTTAAAAGATGTGTTGTTGACACACACACGCACACGCACTTGTGTAGGTGCACACACACACACACACACACACACACACACACATACACACACATGTATATACTTGCTTTCTCCATGTTGATGTTTTCCCTGTAAATGACCTGAGCTGCCTCTTCCATTGTCGGGAAACGCACTCAGCGTTAAGTGCTTTGTTGGAGCACTGTTTGCTGCATGATGTGTGTGACTCTGACTGGCATTTAATATTTAATGGCATTTAATCCATTTGATATGTTTTCTCCAAATACAAAAACACCACAAAAAAAATCTGGAGCTTTTGTTTCCTTTATCCAGGCCATTACTTCACAGCTTGTTGATCAGTTTAGATTTGTTAAGGGTCGCAACGAGGGATTTATCACACAAATTTACTGCTTTTTTTCCGCACGACCTTAAAGCTGTTTTACTTTAGCATTTGAGTGTGGCGAAAACGGTGCCTCATGAGGGAAAAGATGATCCTTTAAGCCTAGTCAATTGGCGACCAGATATAACTCAATAACATAAATCATATAAATATCATAAGCAAACAGCTGTGAGATTTATTGCAGTAAAAAGTGAAATGAGAGCAATTAAAGAACAATCAAGTTTACTGGATACAGCAGCAAAGAAAGATAGCGCATTATGACAAAGAAGAGGAAAAGGGGCTGGCAGCTTGTGCATCAGTCAGAAGGTGAAGAGGAAACTCTTTGAGATCAATTGAGAATAGGCTGAAGTCACAGAGGCGATTAGAGGCGTCGACTTGCCTGTGTTGTAAATGCTGTCAGATCTGTTAAAGGAAGCCTAATACCTCTCAGGTTGAAAGCTGTAATAACATCAACTGCAACTGGATCCGCAGGGAAGTGCAAGCGAGTCTGCGTGTGAGTGGAAAAGGAACGGAAGGAAGACAAGTGTGTTAGTGTTTCATTGTGTGTTTTAAGGTCTAGGTGTGTTTGAGTGTATATGCGTGGTAGAAAGCAGCAGAATCACGCACAAAGGCCAGAGCCGCGGGGTTGCTCCTGGCATTTTTCCGGCCACCAGATGCCTGTCACTGCTTTAAGAAAAAAAAGAGCAGGGGGGGAGAAGGGATGAGGAGGGGAGAAGGACAAAGAGGAGGGTGGGAGAGGTGGGTGGGGGGGCACCGCTGTTCAAATCATGTCACGTAGCGCTAATTCATCCAGCCTTATTAGAGAGAGGGAAGGGACCAGAGGGCCTCTCTTAGGACAGGGCCCGGGCTCAAACACCCACACAGCCACACGCAGATATATGCATACAATTATTGTCTCCGTTTTTTTTCTGGTACATACTTACACACCGATGCAATTTCTCTCTTCCTCAAACACTCAAACACATGCACACATATATACACACGCACACGCACACGCACACGCACGCACACACACACACACACACACACACACACACACACACACACACACACGTAGACATACATACACAGACGACACTGGCACATGGTGCAGTGCGGGGGCAGTTTGGGGAATAGAAAATTGCCTTCTCAGGAAGGCCCTGGCCAATTAAGGACCTGACCGTATTGAATGTCAAGTGTTAATTTAGGTTACCCTTCCCTCCCTCCAAACCCCACCCTCGAACCCCCACCCTCACCCTTCATTTTCCCAGCAGTGGTGGTGTGGGGGGGGGGGGAGGGAGAGGGAAAGGCAGAGCGTGCGTGTCGCAGAGATGAGCAAATACATGTCAAGCCAAAGTTGATTGCCTGCACCGTATTATGTGTCGCAGGCAAGTGGCAAATGTGCTCCCTCCTTTTAGCCTCTCGTGTAGCCCCTAAGGGACGCCCTGATGGTAGGAGGAGGAGAGAGGGAGGATTAACTGTACCGCAGTGATAAGAATGGGGGGGGGGTTGTTATACTGGGGAAGAAGGGGGAGAGGGGGCAGAGCAAAGGGGACAGACAGGGAGAGAAGTAGAAAGAGGGCACAGGGTTTGTTTGATCTCATAGGACTGGGTGGTGACTTTGATAGTCTTTTAATTGCCTTCATTTTCGCGGAGGTGATGTCCCTGCCAGACACTTTCAGAGTAAATAGTTTTAAATGGAGAATGAATACGTTTTCTTTAAAGTTTAGAGGGCCATTTATTTAAAAAAACTATTAACTTTATGAGAAACTTTAAATGTTGTCAATGCGATGGCTGTGCATTACACTCACAGCTGTTGGCATGTTCTAGGGGCAGACAAGGTTGTTTGTGAGTTGGGCTGATGGTAAATGCCCACCTCCTTACCTCCATGATCTAATAGACATCCACTTAGTCTTAATGGGCAGATTCCCTTTCTCCTCTCGTGATGACTGTTGCACTCTTTAAAGGTGGAATTGCCTGCTTGTCTTTCCTATCAACCGCCCCCCACACCCCTCCTTCTGCTTCTGTATCTCATGTTCACTACCTCTCTCCTAGGATAGAGGGGAGTATTTCTAACAAAATAAATATTATGCATTGCTCGCATTTACACCAAAGCCAATTCTGCCGCTTTAGCCAGACCTCTGGCAACGTCAGTGAGTCAAAGGCTCTTTGTTTTACATTCACGTCCATGTATTATACGTCAAAATCTGTGCCTGAGTTTATCTGCGTATGTGCGTGTGTGTGTGTTTGTGTGTGTCCAGTGATAGTAGTGATGTTGTGAAATTGAATAGAGAGAGTGAGTATTGATCATTTCCCCCTGTGTGTTATTAGTGCCTGCTGCTACTGACAAAGAGAGCATGAGCCACCCGCACAAAACTGAAACACACACACACACACACACACACCACACAGCCATGTTCATTCAAGAAATACAGTATGTTGTTTGCATGTTTTGACAACCTTAATACACTGCGTCAACAGGAGAAAAGTATACTTTCCTGCCACATAATATTTTATGGAAATATCAACATTATTGCCCAGAAGTGGTGGTGGAACCTGTAAAATTACAGCTCCTGCAGTGTTATGACAGACTGGGTTATGTCACTGACTTATATGCGTCAAGGGTCTTTTTAAATTTTTGTCCTCTCAGCTCACACACACACACACACACACACACACACACACACACACCACACACACACACACACACACACACACAACACACACACACACACACACACACACACACTTTACGTTTCTTTATATTACTATGTTTCGTCAATCTAAGAAAACAAGACAACATTGATATAACACCGCTATATGAAGCACAAAGTCATGGGGAAGTTTAATTCAATCTCTGATCACTGATATCCAAACAGCCATCCTTACAGGCCTCCAGGGCCAGGAGAAAGGGAGGGTGTTAAAGCCCAGTATAAGTGCTTCATCTCTGGGTAGCTAGTGATGTCTGCAGGGCCTCTGGAGTTCCAGTGGTCAGACAGGACTGAGAAGTCTGTCAAGCCCTAATTGATCACCCTGACCTGGGGAGCTGAGGATAAAGGGAGAGGGGCGTGGAAGGATGCAATAGATAAGGCTGAAGGGAAAAGAAAGAAGGGAAAAAAGAAGAAATTGTGCGACCGGTGGCTTAATCTCTCTGGACTCGCCATTTTCCCCCTCTGGATGATAGATATAGTAGACCTAGCGAGTGACAAAGATGGATAATGCAGGCATCTGGGGTGATAGAGTTATAAATTAACACATTACTAGACCTTAATGTGGACTACTGTGGACGACCCCACACCAACATCATCAACCCTCCAGGCACACACACACTTACACACAAACACGCCTACAGTCTCACTGATGCGTCGAGCTGAGCTCTGGGTGCGGATTGTACTCCTCAAGTGGCATTGATTTGTGAAAGTGCTGAATTAGCAGAAGTCCAGCTGCTGGCACTTCTCTACTTTTTTTCTTTATTTCTTTCCTTTTTTCTGTATTTTACAATTTTGCTCTCTTAACTTCTCCTCCTCACACTCTTTCACTCCTTCTTTGTTGCTCTCCTCGACTTGCTCAATTGCTGATTCTTCCTCTCTTTGTGCTTCATTTTCTTCTCCAGCACTTTCTTGCCTCCTTTCTCTCTGTGTGATTGACTCACTCCTTTACCCAACAACACACTTTTTGCTCCTTCACAAGTTCTACTTGCTCTCCTCTGTTGTCCTGGCAAATGCCTCTTTATATTTTCCACCTTTTCTGTCTCCAGCTGGAAGGTTTCAACTAAAAGAACAGTTGTTTTTTTCTCTTTCTTGTGGCCCACACAATACTGCCAGCCAAAACTGTTATGTCCCTGACTTTGAGACTGGAAGGGAAGTGGTGTGTGTGGGACTGGGGATTGGTATTTAATAGCCAGACATACAGAAGAACTAATACCCAGAGCAGTAGTAGCCTGCACATTGTAAGGCCACACACAGTGACAAGGTCCTACTTAACTCGCTGTATTTAAAACTCACCCGTCTCCTGCAGCGCAAAGCAATGGCTTATACATCTAGAAGCTAACCACAGTGAATTCCACTGGTGTAAATGTCATTTAACAACAAATGAGTGCTTCTGGAAACTGAGCAGTGCACAGTAAGGGTCACTGGTCCCTCTGTCTGCTGAGTATGTAGTGGTGTGTTGTACTTGGGCTTATGAGTTGGACAGACTGTCTGGCTTTCTGAGTCCGAGTCAAGGCCCCTAGCCAAGAGGTGAAGATTTGTTAGTGTCTGCTCCATTATCACCCATCACTCTCATGGTTTGTTGTATGTGTGTGAGGAAGAGACAGGAAGGAGAATAAAGAGACTGTCCCCCTCGTTCTTGCTCGCTGTGGTCCAGCCCAAACAGTTACCATCTGGTGACCAGTGACTGACCCTTTTCTTGTCCCACACACACATAGACATATACACACTGAGTGCCGGACTGCATCCAAGTGATGACTGAGTGACTACCCAACTCCCCCATCTCCTCCCCTGCCGAGTGTCCGTCTCTGCCAGACCTCCCAGGTCCCTCCCATCACTGCACATGATTGGTCGATGAAAGGTTGATGGGCGACTGATCTGTCCACAGCTCCAATAAAATGCTCAATAAAGCACCAATCCTGGCCCTGACAGGGCTGATAAAAAAACACCTAAGAGGAAAAAGCACCTAAACACACATACAAGGTACACACGGGTACAATCATACACACATAATTGTGGCCCAAATTAAGCGCATATCTCCTTGCTAGTTAAAACCACATTGCTGTTTAATTGTCCTGTGTTGGCTGGATTTAGTTCGGCCTCTTGTGCTACAGTCAGAGTGACATCTGGCGGTTTGATTTAATTGTGTTGTAATCTTAATATATATATATATATATATATATATATATATAT
>NC_045734.1:10586364-10591805 GCF_008692095.1 Etheostoma spectabile
ATATATATATTGTTATGTTTGGAGTCCATTGTGTCCACATTAGAGCTAAAACGGTTCGTAGGAAATTAGCGGCAACTACTTTGATCAGTTAGTTTTTAAGGAAACATGCAGACACAGTGTCCCCGTATTTTTGTGTTTTGGATGGTTGGTCAGACAAAATAAGAAATTCTGTAGATCAAACGAGTAATTGCCAAATTAATCGATAATTGAAATAATTGTTAGTTGCAGCCCAAGTCCAAGTATCTGACGCAGTGGCCTTCAAAAACAAACTGGGAATTGAAAGTGTATTTGGTTGACAGGAAAGACCAGTGATTGTTTTTGTGTTTAGTGTGGCACAACAAGAGAAACAAGAGTGTGTGTGTGTCTACTCTGCCTGGGTGACAGAGGCGTGTGCACCAGGGTCAGAGGCAGAGAAGAAGTGACACATGCATCACAGGGTTGTGACATGCCAGGGTCACGACAAGGGTCACTCTGGCTGTCGAGCGGGCACACACACTCATCTCCTTTAGCTCCTCTCTTGGTGTGTGTGTGTGTGTGTGTGTGTGTATGTGTGTGTGTGTGTGTGTGTGTGTGTGTGTGTGTGTGTGTGTGTGTGTGTGTGTGTGTGTAAGAAAGTGTGTCAAGAAGCGACTGTCCCTTCAAAGGAAATGGGAAGTATAAGCAAACTCAACCTCTGCCTCCTCTGGCCGGCGCAGTCGGGGGAACAAGGTTTGAGCGGAGAGCAGGTCACAGTCAGGGCCTAATGCTAGTGCTATGTTGTGACTACAGCTCTCCCTTCAGGTTAAATGCAGCTAGGGGAAAGAGTGATGTTGGAAGGGTCACTGAATGAAAAACAAAAAAAGAGACAGGGCGACAGAGAGAAAGCACAAGTAGACCATCTCAGCAAGAAAAACGCTTAGAGTGAGGGATAGTGAGCTGACATGTGGGGACTCAGCCGGGGGACTGAAGCAAGAGAAGGGGCACGAGCGAGCGAGGTGCGCCCCTCGCCTGAGGCTGATGCATTGTGACAGTCACTTAGAAGGATTTCACTTCCTCTAAACTGTGGCTTGCAGGAAGAAGCACCATAAGTTGGGACAATTATGGGCTGAAGGAGATATGACAGGACACATGCAGAGCGAGCCGACAAGGGAGGGAGGAAAGACTGTGTGTGTGTTTGTGTGTGTGTGGGTGTGTGTGTGTGTGTGTGTGTGTGTGTGTGTGTGTGTGTGTGTGTGTATACACTCAGGAACACAATAATATCTGCTTGCATTTGGCACATTGGTCGGTATATGTACAGTGCATATGCTGTCCAAATACTTTGTGTGTGTGTGTGTGTGTGTGTGTGTGTGTGTGTGTGTGTGTGTGTGTGTGTGTGTGTGTGTGCTCGCCTGTGGGGGCCAGGGAGGGGTTCTTGCTTGGTGCACGCCAGGGAGAGCCGGCGTCTTGCTCCTCATGGTACCGTATGTTACCACTCTGCCTCCCTCATTCCTTCTCCTCATGTCTGTAACTTAACCTGGTGACGGAGGGTAGGAGGGAGAGGAAGAAAGAAAAAAAATAGAAGTTGGATTTAAATGCTGCCAAGAAAACATGCCCTATGTTTTCTATTCTTTGGTTGATTTAATTCCTTCCTGTGATTTTTCTTTTTGCATTAATAGTTTGCTCATTTGTGTCACAGCCCTGATAAGTGTCCAAAAAGTCTTTTTCACTACAGTAGACTGTATATATGTGTGCTGCAAGCTGTGCCAAGAATGTCACTGTAATTTGAGTGTAAGTGGATTCCAAGAAATACACACTTTCCTGTTTCATTGAGTCGTTTTGCTTTCAGCGCTATTATGTCCTTTGTGCGAGTGAGGTGCTGGTGAAATTGTCTTGGTTTTTCTCTGGCTTGTGTCTTTCTGTATGGCACCTACAGTTAAAGTCATATACAGTTTTTTCTCAATTCTCTTTCCATTTGTGTGTGTGTCTGTGTGTTTGCACAGTGCGGTAAATAATGGCGACAGCAAAAAGAGCCTTCATTTTGAAAAATGTACTACACTTGACCGCTCCGTGATACCATCAATTCAAACATAAACAGATAGATGTGCCTCTCTCCCTCTGTCTTTGTCTCAATCTTTCCTCTTCAGTTTTTATGTCTTCCCTGCATGTTTAACACACAAATGCATAGATGCACAATGCTATATACAGAGCAGCCTGTGCCACTCATACAAATAAATGTATTAAATTGACACCTGTTTTCTTCATTCTTAAAATTTGGATGCATTTATAGTTTTCACAAATGCAACACTTGGTTTCACATGGTAACTGTGTCTGGGAGATATTTGATTTTGAAGATTTGGATGAAGATATTTTGAAGATAATGATACTGCAGCCACTAAGACACAGTTTTCCCTGAAGTGATGTGTAAACTAAGCCTAAGTCCTTCGTCCTCACCACGTTCCCTCGCTGCTTTGCTCCCTCCTCATCAGTATGGCAGTTGTGTTTGCTGAGCTGGCTTTTGATAGCCTTTCGTTTGGTTTGGTCACCTGAGATTTGGTATTAGCTCTCCCTCTTTCTTCTTTTCTCTCTATTTGCTTTCCTTCCCACCTCTCGGCGGGCTATTTTATTCAGATGCACCTCCAAACTGGCTGTGTTACGAAGGGATGGATGGAGGAAGGAATGAGGGTGGGGCACACTGGGACAGAGGTTGAGGGGTATTAGACCCCTGAACACAGCTGGGACCCCTACAATCAAAGAGATGGTAATGACCGTCTGCTAGCATTAGAGAAGCTGGGATGAAAGAATGGCCAACAAACCCACTGAGAGAGGAGAGTTTGGCACTGTGTCGAGCCTGAGCACGTAACAACCTCTGCCCGTCGTGTCCAAGGGACTAATGTGGGAGGGAGTGAGAATACAATTTGACAGATTTGATTTTGCAAACAATTTAATAGTAAAAGGTCCAGAATAAAATTCAGTTATGTTAGAGGAGAGTCGTAACTTGCAAAAAATAATGCTGAATGCTTTCATGGAGCATCAGCAGCTGAAACCAAAACAGTTTGTTGTCATGTTCAGACCAACAAAAGCACCGTGTCAAAAATGCATCCTCATTCATTTCAATGAGAGCACTGCATTGGTACAGCAGATGTCCAGACTCAACTTTTAATGCGCTGCACCTTAAATCTATGTGGCCAATCAAATATTGTCATTGTCACTGTGATAAGCCTTCAGAGTCAAACTGGACTTCATGGATTGTATTTCATTTTCTCACCAGTACCCATGGCAACACATCCACACCAACAAAGTGCATTGCCTTTTTTGTTTAAACACCGTGCTATTTTTGGTCCAAACGCCTGCTTAGAAGGTTCTTAAGCTTTAAAAAAAAGACGGTAGAAAATCTCAGAAGTTATGCAAGTTGTTAAGTTTCTGTTTAATCATTGTAGAGTGGACCCACCCCTGCATAGCTAAACCTACATCCTGGCTGTTATTAGCCTATAGGTTAAAAAAGAAAGGCTGCTTGCCATTCCTTAGTGTGTATTACCCATAGCCCCTTGCAGCAGTCATGAACTGTGACAGGGGTCAAGAATGATTGTGTGCAAAGCACTCCATCGGCTTTAGAGTCAATAAAGGACTCATGTCTGTCCACAGTCACCCTTATAGTGATATATTTAAACAAGAAAGAAATGTGCATTTGTATGTTTGTGGTGTTTGAGGTGCTAGTCAGCAGATTATGATCCATGTTAAGACTTGCTGAAGTTTCTCCTAAAAAGGTTTGAAGTACACTAAGACCTCTTTACAGTGTATCTACATTACAAAAACTAATTTGTCTAAAAAGTTGCAACCATGGACTGAAGAACACACGTTTTTTGGCCTTAAGTCCATTTTTACCACTGGTAACTGCGGCTCTCCATACAGTCCATGCAGGTTTAAATTATTTATCTCCTCTTACTCTCCCTCGATGTTGCACTCTCTCTCTGTGTTGCTCTCTGTTCCTCCCTCCCTTTTCGCCCCCCATTCCTCTTAGCACTTGCTTCATTTGTTTGCTTTGAGGAGCTAAATCTTGTTTGCGCGTATTAATAAGTCAAGGCGGATTATCCCCCCCTACCATAGCCCCCGTAGCGTCCTAGCCCTCTCTGCTTACACTGTATTTGCGGCCGGGTGGCTCTGTTTGCAGAATGCCCCCCCCCCAACATACCAGTGAGGCCTAGTGCACTAGGCTAATTAGATTAATTCCAAGGCCTGTAATGATTGCTTGCCATCTATTTTTAATGACTGGTGCATATCAAAGAGTAGTAAAGCATGCTACCAGCGAAGCCTGCTCCCACTCCCCCAGTGTGTCAGGCACTGTAGGGGGCACTGGCTTAGTGTTAGCATATTGCCATTTTGTGTTTGTGTGTACAATTGTGTCACTGCGGGCTAAGAAGGAACATGTGTTCAGCTTGGCCTCTGCTCAAAAAAAATAAAGGGAACACAAATAAATAAGCATCCACTCAATGACATGACATTGTGATTGTTTGTGTGGTTGTGATATACATGCTTCCAGCTGTTACACACAGCATACACATTTATTTTATTTTATTTTGGAGGGACTGGAAAATGTAATAGATGGCTGATGTTGGGATATGCAGTAACAGAGATGCAGAACTAATTTAAAATCAGTATAAAGTAAACAGTATTAGTATAACATGTTTGCTCTATTACTCCCATCAGAGATTTTTCTCTTTCAAAACACATCCTGTGTTTCCCTCTCACTTGGAGTAAATCAAAAAGTAAACCTTCTTCATAGCATTAAGCATTAAGCCATGGCTTACACCTTGCTATCCATGAGCAAGTGTGTTCATCACTCCTCTTTATGCATTTGAGATGTTGCTCATCTTTAATAGATAAATCTAAGTCTCTTCCCTCTTTCTTCACCCCTCTGTCTCTTGGCCCTGTAAAAGGGAGTATAAATATTTGAAAGGCAAGCAGTTCAAAAGTGGGGAAAAAGAGCGTTTAGCAAAGCCATTTGGAAAGACAAATCTGAAATGAGAGACTGTGAGGCGTAAAGGAGGGATGACAGGAAGGGGACAATAAGCAAAGGTTCTTCAGAACAAGCCCTCCATATACATATCTCTCACTTCTGATTTTCTTCTTCTGTTCCTCTCGCTCATGCTGAATAAATATATGCAACTTACAACTCTCTCACACACATACACACACAGGGTAAATTTCCATAAAATATTAAAGAAGGTGTTTCCTGTAATTATAGCACTGTTTGCCTCTGCCTCAAAGCCTGATCTGTAATTAAACAGGATTGCACACGCATATGCCAAAGTGAAGCACGCACAAACACACCTCCACGCCCCCAGACACACACACACACACACACACACACACTGAGCGAGGTGCAGATTTGTGAGTGGATCGCTGTAAGTCATACTCTCTCATAACACATGCTCAAATTTGTACACACACACACACACACACACACACACACACACACACACACA
>NC_045734.1:10591815-10600032 GCF_008692095.1 Etheostoma spectabile
CGCTCAATGGACTCATTCATAGACAAGTCCTCATACATATCAAGGCTTGAGCAAACACACACCTTCCACTTTCCCACACACACACACCTTATTCCAACAAGGAAAAAAAATCAGGAGTCTGTAAAATGCTATCTTTTCCAGACACCCTATTGTGATGTTATCTCCATAACTATCCATATATTGATCCACCTCCCTCCTTCCTCCTCTTTAATTCTCTCTCCATCTGCCCCCCTCCCTCCCAGCCCTCACCCACCCAGCCCTTATCTAATCTGGCTATGCCACTAATGGCAGCCATTCCCAGCCATGAACAAGTGCCATAATGTGCTCTGGTAAGCCGTTATGATGTGAAATGACCCTATTGATTGGCTTGCATCCCCACTGACAAAAAAGAAGTGGCGGCAGTCACTTATTACTGTTAATGAGCTGTGGGACGGGCCCTAAGAGGCACAGCACACATGCACAATCACACACATGCACACACACACACAAACACATGCATAAATATGCAGACTCGCACACTTTGCATAATTGTGAAGGCATTACTCCTACCTGTCTGTTTGCCGCCACATTTTAGCTCGTTAGCGATGGGAGGTCCCACCGTGTGGGCGAGTGACGAGCTTTTAATGGCTGACACTTGGCATTGTCATGTCGTGCTTTCGATGACTGTTGCATCTGTTTCTATTTTTGCGTCTGTTGTACACACCTGGTGTGTTTGTAATGAACAAAGCAAAATATTGCCACTTAGTCTGACAAATGACACAAGCTTTTGCTTTTTGAGTAAAGCGTATTTTAGCCCAGAAGCCCAGATGTAGCAATTGTAAGCATGTGTAATGTGAGTTGTAGCAGCAGTAAGTGTAATAATGGCCAAAACCAAACTGGGAGGTTTGGTAAGACACCAGTGTGTCGAGGCCACAGGCGTAGATCTGACTCCGACACTGTGCCGTGTAGACAGAGAAAGGGTGTGAATGCCAAGCCGTTTTATGAGTGAGGGGAGTCTTCTTCTTGCTGTGTATATGTATGTGACCGCTGCATGTTTTTTAAGCTGGCAGGGCCTCCCGGGGATAATCCATGGGACACATCCAATCAGCCGCAGTGCATGTGCGACACATGTTTTTTTATTCAATCTTCTTGTCTTTTCATCTTCCGCTACCACCAGAATGCTTCCTGCTATTTTCTTCCCAGCTCGGGACAAATGAATAACAGATGTGAGTTTGGCATGTACCCTCCCTTCCACCTCTCCCCTTCCCCTCCTCCTGTGCTGTGACTAGTCTGTGACAACCTTTGCACTCTCACTCTATTCTCTCTCCCTCTTTCCCGCTTTTTTGTTTGCCTGAAGCCTGCCCATCCCTCGTCCGCTATGTGGGGACATAAAGCTGCACCCATCTCCCACCCTCTCCCAGTGGATGACTTTGTGCCTTATTTCAAGACCGTTTGCCTCTTTTATATCTGTGTGTGTGACTTATAAAATGTTTGTGTACATGTCTAGAGTAGTCTTACTCCACTCCCCCGTCAAATTATGGGAATGACACCTCATCACAGATTCAAAGAATATCTGTATCACACAGTTGCTTTCATATTTCATTGAGACACATCATTCATTTTAGTGTACAGAAGGGAAACAGCTTCAGGAAATGGAAAGTAAAGCACTTTGGAGGAGAAGCGGAGTCACCTTGAAATTAAATGTCATTGTGTTTTTTTTGTAAAAGTTGACTAACAGTTTAGAAAAAGAAACACCAACATGTTTAAAATTTCTTTTTTTCTTTTTTTAAAAGCTTAAAATGGGATTTCTTGCTATATGGCACCTACAACGCTCACATTTTCCCATACAAATCAATCAAGGACTTTAGTAATTAAACTATAATTCAATACATTTAGCTTATTTATTAGCCTCTCAAACAAATAAATCAATGGCATGTCAATGTTGCATCCTTGAAAAGATTTATTTATGCAATGTTGCGGCTAGAACAGAGGATATAGTGGGGTGTCTGGGAAGAGTCAATATTTTCATATGTAAGCCTGTGAAATTAATGACCTAATATCTGCAATGAGAAAGCTCGTTTTAAAAGGCATAATCCTCTCCCTGTTTCTTGGGAAGACAACAGCAACTGAATCAATGAAGGTTTAGGCTCTGGGAAAATAATACTGCATACACACGCACATGTATGGAACACACAGGCAAACACACATATATCCAAGATCACACTCGCACTCACACACACACACACACACTTTTATTATATCTAGTATGCCAGCCTCACTGCAAGAGAGTGTACTTTTATTCCATCACACAAAGTGACAACCCGTGACAATAAGCGCTATTAAATTGATACTAATGTTTTTTTATTTAATGTAAAAGAAACTGATTAGACAAAATGGACATTTGGCAGTTCTTAAAAGTAGCAATCAGTTACTGTATAAAATCCAAAGGCAAAATTTGAGAGGAAACTGTACCTACACTGTACATAGTGTGTTAAAGGAGCAATTTCTAATTTTACGGCAATGTGTTCTTTGTGAGAATTCAGATTAGACCTTTTTTCTTTTAGTTATGAGGGCTTGTGCAATTTGTGCTTATTGGTAACAATTCCAGGAAAAGACAAAGGCTTTTTTTGCATTGACCAATAGTTTCCTGCGAACATGCGCATGCACGTACATGCATGCACGCACACATGTACACACACATGTACACACACACACACACACACACACACACACACACACACACACACACACACACACACACACACACCTCATTCCAAGTTAAAATGTCATTACTTAGCTGGAACTGAGGAGCTCAACAAGACAGAAGAGAAGGTGAAATACAGAAAAAGAGAGAGCAAAATTATACCTAATTCTTTCATTATCCAAATGAATGAAAATTACATCATTGCATCAAGGCAAGGCCATGCATCTGTCTCAAAATTAGCTTACAAATTACACGAGGAAGCTAATGAAGGCATGGGCTCAGTGTGGCGATAGTTTGCAGCCGTCAAAACGCTTTTGATTCCATTTGGAGGACCTCTGAGGGCAGTCTGGTCCGGTGCCAGCTAACCTTCTTTATCTGAACTCTGACCTCCGTAGTGGCTCGGGAACTGGGCTGATAGCGGATTTGTTGGCTCGCCTGATAGCCCAGAGAAAGCGAGAGAGTGTGTGTGTTTATGTGTATTCTTGGAAATGTTGTTTTTACTGAACTTCTCAATAATTGGTATAGATATTCATGACAATCACTTGCTGGTTGGATGACTTGTTCAGAGAACTTGAACTCAAGGAATGTGAGTGCCAACACTGTGTCTCTACATCAGGTTTTGGTATCCATAGGGGCCCACAGTGGCCAAGGAAAAAAGGAAGAATAGGATGGTAGGGGGCATGTAGAGGACAATCATTAGACTGCACAGAAGGAGGGATAAGGAGAGGCGGCTGGGTGTGAGAGGATGAGAGCGGGAAGCTCAGCGGTCCCCGAGCATCTGGCAACGCGTTGCGGGGAACCACGGTCCCTGTCATTAATAGTGATGAAATCATTTAAGCCATCAGGACTAAACGAGCCAGTTAAGAGACACTCAATGCTACACTTCTGTCTTGAGACAGAGAGGCATCGCCTGTGTGCACTGCTGGCATTGACACACAGAGCAAAAATAGATGCGTGCGCATGTGGAAGTTGACAGGGAACATTATCTAAGTTTTTTTTCCTCAGCTGTGTTTGTGATGAACACAACTGGATTCAATATGAGGGTGGTTCCCCCTGCTTTTTATGGAATAAAAACAGCTGTTCCACTAAAAAAATTATTTTCCTTTTTTAAGTTTTGAATTTGAATAAGGGCATTAGAGAAACTGAATTAAGTACTTTCTTTGTATTTTTTAGCCTATGTTATGGTTTAAAATTCGGATCAACTGGTCACCAGGAATGACAAGACAGACAGTAATTGTAAAAGAAGAAGAAGATGAAGAAAATTGTACATAATAAGTGATAATAACTTACACAGTTCAAACTCAACAATCACCAAATTCAGAGCACATTGTTTACATTTATTTGATTTATGCCACAACTCTTCAACCTAGTGGTATTTTTTGCTAAAACTGTGTATGTTGGTTAAATGGAGACCCACTGTGTTGACATGGGGACCCAAGGGCTGAAAAACATTATGAGCTCACCTCTAAATACGTAAGTAGAACATTAGATGCGGTCCTATTTATATCAAGCTCCAGCCTCGGCAGCAGCTCTGCTGAAACACTTTGAACAACAAACAGGTCAATTATCTAGTCCAAGCACTACCTGTACATTAAGTCCATGTTCTTCACTGTATGCATTATATCAGTGATTTGTTTCTATTTTTTTTTCACAGGAGTGAGAGGAGAATAAACTGTGCATGTGTTTGTATGATAAAAGTTGGTTGAAGCAAGCAACAATCTGTATTACTGGTGTGCCACAATTAACAAGAGATGTGCCATCATTAGAGCTGTAGCGAGTGGAGAACCAAACCACTCTCTAAATCTGCCATGAAATACTAGACTGCTGCAATAAAACCTGAGCATCTGCACCAAACTGGAAACAGATGAACCCTGTCAAGGATACATTGTGCTTTTTTACCCTTCTTGTTTCCTACGAGGCTGTGGGTCTTCTCTGGATGAGTGGTGAGAATAGCGATTTTGTGCATAATTACGTGCATTCATAGATGTGCGTGCAGAGCGTGCAGCATGTGTGGATTGTGCATGTGTGTGTATGTGAGTGTGTGTGTTAGAGAGAGTGTGCTCACTGGTGTACTCTTGTCGGCCTTTGTGTGTATCATGTTATGGCCTACACAAGTACTGAGGCCACAAAGGAAATCCATTGCCAACAACAGCACAGCTACTGGCAAGGAGCCATACCACCCCAGAGGCTTATGGGATAGGGTTTACAACCAGAGACGAAGTGTAGGAGGGTGAAATCTGTAAGGGTCACCCTGTGTTATACTGTATATAGTGTCCAGTTATTTCTCAGAAAACTGTCAGATGCTTTTCTAGAATTCCATATTTCTCACATTTCTCAATAATTATCTTGAACATGGGGAGATTAAAAGCATTGTCGACATATATGCTGCTCCACACTCAATGTACAAATCAGGCTATTAATACCAAGTATTACACTGATGTAGAGCAGAGTACCATAGATTTATAGACTACATTAGGAGTTAGATGAGAACATTACAGTGCTTATTGTGAATTAAGACATGGGCTCTCTGTCTTGTTTTCTCCAGGGGAGAGGTTGTGATATCCCGTTACTTCCTCAAACCCCTCACTCAGAGGGGACCAATGTGCTTTTTCCATCTCAGTCCCAGGCAACTATTTCCAGTGTTGGCTTTTTCGTTATATAACTATATTTGATCGTTGGAAGGCCATGCTAGATGGCTGGTTACACTATACAGATGTACAATGGTGATTGGTTTATTAGCCATATAAACATAATGACGTGGCGGGGTTAATAAAGTAACTGCAAGATGGCCGGGTTGTGCTCTTTTGTATTCTCCTGGTGGCTCGGCTGGATGATGTGTTATGTTTGTGGTAATTCATCTGAGTCTGTGTTAATAGCGAACATCCATTTTTTAATGGCATAATGTAGAATTTGAACCCACAGCAGAAACCACCAGGCTCACCACTAAGCTAGCCTCTCTCCCTCTCCTTTGTCTTGTCATCCGTTTCCCCTTCTCTCCAGTGAGCATCAGTGCTGCCTTTCGTCAGTGGCGGTGCCGTCTATTGACAGAGCAGTACATTCTAGACATATCTGGGGGATTAAGTTGCAAATTTAAGCAATGGGAAAATCAATGGGTTCCTCTTTTAATTCATGAGAAAGGCTGTCACTTTGAAAAAACAGTAGGGAGATGTGGCTGTTTAGATCACATTCATCCAGGGAGAAGCAGAGATGGAGGAGGAGAAAGTGAGGACAGCTTTCTTTAAATCGCTCCATCAAATCGGGGAAAGGCTGATGCTGTCTTGCCAGAAAAAAAACACTGGACTCGATCGCACCTTTATCAGCGGCATATGCTGCCATTTGGAGTCTTTCACAGACGAACCGCTGAAAATTTGAAAGTAATAGAGCTTTAATTTTTCTTTGTCAGAAAGAAATCCACTCTGGTTTGGGAACGGGAGTGTATTTCTTTTCTTCTAAGACCATGTAGAAACATTAGCAGTCAGCAGTGTTGGGGGAGGCTGACGCAAAGGGTTTATGAACTACCTAGCCTCTCAGCCAACAAAAACAGGTATCCGCCTGCACAGATTTAGATGATTTTTGTCACATAAGGTTGAAAAGTCACCCATTTCTTTTGTTTTCATCCTCCATTAGAGATTCCAATCACAGATCTTTATGTTTGTCATACAACAAATTTCCTTCGTTACTGTCACCAGAAAGTAAAAATACAAAAAGATTTTTGTATGAGAGTTGAAAGAAGAGAGGGATGTGAGGAGGAAGAAAATCTACCTTGCCATGATTGCAGAATTTTTTTTTTTTTTCTTCAAACACAAGTCTTCTAATTTGGAGAACATTTAACGCTTCTGGCGAGCATTCAGTAAAGTCATCGGATCTCTGTGTTTTATGACTCCTCTAAACAAGTCGCGTTCATTCCCAGGTTACACTCTGGTACTGTGTATCCCCTGCTGACTTGAGGAAATTTGATTTTTTTTTAATGAACAGCTCAATATCTAATTCATTAAAGTGGCTGTTTTATTTGATGCATTTTCCTTACTCCAGCTGAATCAAGGGAGCAAGCCAGGGGATGAGGAGAGATGGCCCTGTCGATGGACGTCCAGTTGTACACACATAGTGCACAGAGTATGTGCCTGCATGTGTCCCTTGGAGAGACTCGGGGGCTCCGGTCGATGGTGGCTCCTCTCCAGCTAAGAGGGGGAGTTTTACTCTGTTTGACTGCTGAAGGATGGGAGCTGTAATTGGCCTTGCACACACTCTCTCTCGTCATTAGAGGCAGGCTTAACAATTGGTGAGGGGCGCACTGCCAGTGCTTTCTCTTTTTCTCTGAGCATCTATCTGGCAGTGAAAAAGCATAAGGAGGCATGTTAGGCTTTAACGCTGTATTAAAAATGTCGCCCATGGCTCTGCTTTGTGTGTGTTGTGACTGAGTAACATGCACATTTTCCCTTAATACCAGTTAGGGGTAGAGTTTATAGGCCCCTGCTTACACTTAGATGGTTTTCATTCATTGGCTGGACTGGACGAGGGGGTTGGGTTTGTGTTTGTGGCAGGGAGCATCAGGAAAAATAGAAGGTGACTTGAGTGTTGACTGATGGACTCATGCAGTGTTTCTGACCTCTCTTGAAAGCTGAACCGAAGTGGAGAAGTGATTTCTATGCTTGTGGAAACAGCCGCAGCAGGTTGAAGTCCTGGCACTCTGTGGGTATCAGCACCTTCCTGGCAAGCCCACATACCCACGCCTCTATTCGGTCCAGCCAACTACCCAAACACTGCTTTCCACCACTATCTAATCTTTGTAGGTCTAGTCTGGGCACATCACAGTACGTTTACTCTGCTACTCTGTAATTAGCACATCTCTCATTTAGCAGCTCCTCTCTGATCAACTGTCTGATCTCTGTATAGATCACACTCACTGAGCAGACACACTCTCCAAAACATCACAGGAGCAACAGATACAAGAGGCACAGTTCATCCAGAGGCATAATAGAAACATGCATTGCATGATATAAAAACAGGGAATCTGATATACAGCAGGTTGGAGGCCCTGAAGAAAACAAAGTATAGAGAGAAAAGGTGTAGTAAAGTAAAACAGAGGGCATTGGTGGAAATATGAAGGGGTCAGAATAAGAGTGGAAGGGGCTCCCTGGCGAGGGCCTTGGGGGGGCGGCTGGGGATGTGTCAGGTGCCTGAGCCGCGCTCTGCGCTGGGCAGTGTTGTTGTTACACCGAGGGCAGCGCCACAAGTCCGAAAGTATTGATTTCCCGCCTTGTCGAGAGGCAGAGAACTGTCATGTGGAGAGCACTGACCTTGGTACACACACTAAGACAACTATTCCCCCCAGCCCCCGACGGCACAGAGAGGAGAGAAGAGAGGAGCAGATGCAAGACACAGCAGCGGCAAGCAACAAACAACAATGAGCTACCGGGCATCCTGTGGGGAGTGGGGGGGAGGAAAAAAAGAGAGGAGGTGAGAAAGAGAGGGAGAAAAAGAAGTGGAAAGGGAGAAAGATGTAGGAGCAGGAAGCGAGAGAGAGAGAGAGAGAG
>NC_045734.1:10600042-10600926 GCF_008692095.1 Etheostoma spectabile
AGAGAGAGAGAGAGAGAGATGAGCTAACAGTCAAAGCCAGGGCCAGTTCCCCTGAGATGTCAGTGGGCAGCCCAGTGTCTGGTTATCACGCTGTTTGAAATGACAATGGCTTGACTTGTATTTTCCTCCTGAGACCCAACTCAGATCTATAAGCAAGAAGGAGGGGAGGGAAGGAGGGAAGGGAGGGAGGGAGGGGTGGGTTCGACAAGCAGAGAAAAGAAAAGGCTGGTCAGAAAAAGAAACGATACAAGAGACGAGAGGGAGGTAGGAAACAACAGTATGAGTAAAAAGGCTGACAAAAAGGAAAGTGAGGAGGGAAAAGGAGTACGAGATTGACTCCTTCTGCCTCTGTATCACTGCTGTAGTGTTAGCCTTTGACGTCTACAGAGAGAGACAGAGAGGAAGGAAGAGAAAGAAGGCAGCAGCAGCAGCTCAAGTGAAATGTTTTTCATGTGGAAGCTCCATCAGGATTTGACAACAAAAAGGGCTCCCTGTCACCTGCAGCAACACGGCGGGGCTCATCCCCAGTCACTCCGGAGCGCAGCGCAAAGAGGCAGACAGAGAAAACACAGCCTACAAAGAGCTCTCCTCGAGTTAGATCAGGGTGACAGAGACTTAAGAGACCAAGCTTTAGTCACACATCTCGCGCCTCAGATCAGGGTGTTTTGCTAACAAGCTCTGCAGCAAGTTCCCTCTCTTGCACACTGAAGCTTATGAATAAAGGCCACTTTTTCATGATGAAGAGTTCTGTGTAGAGTTGTGAGGGAAGCTGTTCACAAAGTCTCTTTTTTCGGAAATCTCAAAGAAGTGGAATCCTAATTGAATTAGCTGGCTTATTAGTGTTTGACATTGTAAGCTTGGCTATAAGTAAGGAAGTGGGGACT
>NC_045734.1:10600936-10606990 GCF_008692095.1 Etheostoma spectabile
ATTTAAAGAGCAGTGTTGGTTTTGGTTCTAATTTTACTCTCTCCTGACACACATTATTCCCCTCAGCTGCAGTTAGGCCCAGATATGGTAATGCTAATAGTGTGTGTGCAAGGGGGTTTAAGTGGCTCTCTCACCTCAATTGCCAAGCCTTGGAAACATAGTCGTCTGTAAACCTAGTGGCTAAAGCCTTGTCAATGGTGTGGACACATTAAACAAAAAAATAGAGATACTGAGTTATTGTTGTTCTATTCAAAGATAAGAACAAGCAACCTTCCCCATCCTCCGCCCTTCTTTGTCTGCTCACAATCCTCTTATCCTCCAATCCTTATATTTGTCGGACTTCAAGGGGAAAAAACACACTAAGCACACCTTTGGCCGTAATATTGTTTAGCAGCCTTGATGTTGATTCTTGCCTCTGTTACTCTGCCTTAATTTGGTCAAATCTAATTGCTAATTACACTTGCTTTCATTATCTCGGTGTGTTAAATCCAAGGGCTTTACCAGTATTATCTTTACTTACTGAAAGACTAAAAAGAACCTTTGATCAAGATTAACAGAATATACTATTCTTTGGTCTGTGAAAAACAAACATGCGCACACACACACACACACACACATGCGCAAGCACGCAAGCATGCACGCGCGCACACACACACACACACACACACACACACACACACACACACACAGCACAAACTTAATGAATCTGTTTCATCTGTTGTCATGTCTTTCTCTCTGTGTGTTGTCAATATTCACCTCCCCATGCCCTAAGAACACAATTTCTAAAAAGTACAACTTCATGCTTTTGAAGAAGTGTATTAAATAATAACAAATACTCACATTGATTCCTTATCAACTTTTTAGTCAAAAGTAGTCTTTTCTTGATGCATTTAAGCAGCCGACCTGGTCAGTAAAGTGTTAAAAATGACTTGGGGCAGTGGTTAACATCTTAATCTTTTGCCTCATGTTGATTGTCAGCTTCCTTTGGGAGCACAAAGGGAACCTTGTGGCTTTTACCACACAACCACGAGAGCGCTGACCATTTAAAAACACAGAAACACAAACATTGGCATTTATTGCACCTCCTCAAAAATATTGTGGGACAACTGGCAGCAAACAAATGAATAAATGTAAGCCTCCACAATTAGCTCTTGCTCTCAGTGGATGCATAATGGATCTCGCTACACAAAACGATTATGTGCCACTTGAGATAATGACAGATTTGTGCTAAAAGGAGCTACTTTACCCACTTAGTTAGCTCTCTTTGGGGGTATCACGCAGTTTGTGACTGTGCTGAAAATGCCAGTGAGGCCTGTGGGCCCCTCAGTCTCCCTCGGTGCCAGAGAGCATAATGCCAAGTGAATGCCCTGCCTGACACATGATAAACTTGGGGACAGGTGACCAAAGTGAAGCCCATTCCTAGCATTCCAGACAAGTTTTTGCGAGTAATGACATGCCAAGAGCTAACATGTCACTGTCACCTCTCACTGGTGTCAACAGGTATGAGGAAACGAGGGAGCATCAAGGTAAGACAATTATAAAGTCAATATATTGACAATGTAATGGCTTTTTTTTCTTTTTGTGCTCAGATAAGAGGGGGCTTCACTGTACTCATTTCAACACCAACACTTGGCGTGTTCTCAGCGGCTATCAAATATAATTCTGAGTGTGAATGCCAGTATACTACATGCCATACTACTACCTGCCTTCATAACCCAAAACAAAGACAACATCAAGTTGAGTTGAAGTTACAGATAATAATCCAAGATGAAAGAGTTTATTCGGGTCCAGAACTGGCACTCTTTTTGTAGAAAGAAACAATATGTTCGCTATTACATTGTGAGAATGAGCAAAAGTCTATTGTTGGCTTCAAAGACCTATTCAAGACAGCAGATGCTTAGAAACAGAGAATTTGGAAGACAGGAATAAAGACACTAAAGATTGGTGTTTGAGAACATAAATGTCTGAACACAGAACAACTGCATTTCTTATCCTTTCCATTCTTCTGTGCTTTTTCTTTTTTGCCCTGGTCTTGTATATATCCCACATATTCCCCACTGCCCATGCACATACTGGAAATGCCTGGTTAAGTGCTGTTCTGACATTAGCTGAGTGTAGTCACAGCATTTGGCCTGGGGACAAATGCTAGAAAGGCCCTATAAATATGGATGCCACCCACCCCTCCTCTTTTCTCCCGCTCTCCCTGGGCTCCCTGATGAGTTTGCATGTGTCTGTGTGAGTCTGTGTCTGTGTGGCACACCGTTTGCTCTGTCACACCATGTCCCCACTGTTTGTTTACTCACACTGACAGAGATACACTCGCTTGCCGTTGGTGCTCACCACCCACGCCTGCTAACCAAGTGCCAAAGAGCTCACTAATGCTCCAGCTCGTCCTGTAAATAATGCATCCGCCAATGCTAGGCAGCTAGCTAGAGCCGCGGCCCTGACTGTCTGAACCATTTCATATGCTGATAAATCTGTTAGCCTGCGCGTCACTTTCAGTTTGCCTGTGTGTGCGTGTGTTATAGCAAGTGTCATTGTTACCTGCTGTTACATGGCAGAGCATCACACCCAGAGAACTCATTGTTGCGTTTAAATGGTGCCAGCCGAGACAAGCGTCTTCATGTGTGCCCACCTCTGCCCCCGGCGCTGTGGGTGCCCAAGGCTGCACTGATGCCAGCACGTGCGGAGCTGCAGGGAGGGTCCCTGTGGGGAGGAAGTGGGCCATTAGTACAATCCTTGCCCCAGCGTTTTACTTCACTTCAGTACACATCATAGAGGGCCGCCCTCTCTCTAACTAGCTAACACATGCTAATTAGTCTGGCGACAGAGCCAGGTCCTCCTTGCTTTGGGAGCATATGTGTAGCTGCAGAGCAAAGCTGGCAAAGGACTGACACTGCTTCATTAAGTTTTCTTTAATGCACTTCAAATAAATGAGGAATGAAGCTTAGCATTTTACATTAGCCTGAAAAATATGGCTGATGGGGCCAGGGTGAGTCTTTTAAATACAATCTCTATAAGGGTCAGAATTCAGTCTTATCTTAAAACTCACGGCTTCAAACAGGTATTTTACCAAAATAAACTGCTATGCATTTCTGTGTGACTTTCCTTACCTTCCAGATGAGTGTGGCGTGCCGTCTGCTCTCCAACCAACTTGTCTTTTCCAGCAACGTCTTCATTTTCTGGAAACAAGAACAACCACAGCCTTAATGAAACTTAATGATGATAGCCATAACACAACAATAATCCAGTGGTCTGGAAAGCTAATCAATGCGTCTTCTCTCCTTCCCCTAATGACCTGTGAAAACAAAGCAATAAAAAGGCGGCATGTGTTTATTTTGGCTAAAGCAACCGGCTGATAAGAGAGTCTGGCTGATTAGCAACGAGCAAAGCCAAGACGGTCAGAAGGATTAGGACACAAAGTTAATGTCGCCACGCGAGGTTAAGGTGCGTGCGTGTGCAATCTCAGAGACTTTCCTCTCGATGGAAAGTTTGCGGGCCAATTTTCATTCCATATTTACTCTACCACAGTATACTTGTTATCTATGTGTTCCTGTTTTATGTCCATACTTTCCTGGTACTGTAACTAGTCAGGAGTCAATAGTCAGTGTTGTCATCCAAGTAGTGCGTACACATGCTTTCCTTGCCTTCTGTGTGAAGAGGCTGACCAGTGCAGCTCTCGTTTTAGCAGGGCTCTTGTCTTTTGGTCTCTGGCTGATTCCTTCCAGACTCTGGCCCTTCACCACAAATCATCGCAGTCATTGCAGCTTTGGGCACACAAATGTGCCCCCAAAACGGTGTGAAAGCATTGTTTCCTTAGAATCATCTTTTCCCTTTTTCAGTAAGAAATAGAAAACCAGAGGATGTTTTTTTTTTTTTAAAACAAGCTTGTGATTTTCAGTTTGTTTTCAGTGTGAGGGAAAGTGTTAGTTTGAGTGACTGCTTTTAATTTGTTAACTACAGATAGGAAAAATAATGATTTGCTTTCAAGGTATAGAAGGAATTATAAAAAAGCATAAAAAGGGGAAAAGGAAAAGAAAAAAAATCACACACAAGCAGACTCTTTTCAGATTTCGATCCGCAGTAGTAACATTTCTTGTCACCACGTTATAGTACATTATTGGCATCTTGTCACTACAAATAAGGACCAGTCAGTACATGATTTACATCAGTGAAAATCATGATATGTACATGTGCTACACAAACACACAGAGGAAAAGACCCCTTTTACATCGTTCTCCTGGGGTCCAAACCAAATATAAGTCATGCATACTTTATTAGGAGACCCAGCGTTTCTGAAACTCTCAGAATTAAAATGATCCAAAAGCCCTGTAATAAATGTATTTCTTATTCCCTTGCCAGATCATATGAATACCTAAACACACAACACATTTCACATGACAACATGGGAGATCAGTGTCAGGTGGATTACATGGAATGATGGGGTAATGTGTCTTTTTTTCCTGCTTGCTGGAGAGCCTGGTGTCCTGATTAAAAATTTCAGCTCCACTGCCTTTCTAATTAATTAGCAAGGCCACTCAGAGGAGCGCTGTGGACCAATTAGTCTCTAGCAAGCCGATGATGCCTATCGCTACAGCATCACTGTACAGCTGTCGCTCCCCACTCCGAGGACGGCTGGGGATGAACCCTCAGGTGCTCGCACAGGTTCAAACAGCAGCGTGCGTGCATGCACACTACATCAGATGTGAGCATACACACAGCATAATAATAATAATAATAATAATAATAATAATAATATGAAAGAAGAGATGTACAAAATGTACACATACAGACACACTCATAAACACAAGGTCATAAACATATTTCCAGACTGAGCTAATCTTTTCATTGAATAAAAGCAATCATAAACATGTGTTCCAGTGTTCTGAGCATAGATTAAATAGAAACAGCTCTTGTAATGACTCAGTGAGTCCAAAGAAATTGGTCAATGGAGTTTTTAAGACATCACTTTCAGCGTTGCTGTATTTGGTTGGGAATCATTTTTTATTTAAGAAATTAAACAATCAATGCATCCTTAGAAAAAAATATAAACTTTTTCCTACAAATAGTGAACACAAATCATTGCAGTAATTTGAAAGAGTAATAATACTGCAAATTCCAATCATCTTGTGCCAACTATAAATTGCATCCTTATTTAAAGATACTTTCCGGCAATGCAGCTAGAAAACGTGCATCTAAAGGGATCAAAGACATTACTAAGATCACCAGTTTAAGTTCTTCTATTTGCCAAATTAAGCTAACTGTGGGATAAGGACGTATACACCATGAATTTTTTTTTCCTCCCCTAATCTACAGTAGTTGACATTGCATTGCTTTGAAAGTCATGACAGAAGTCACCTGAAGACACTGAACCTGAACAAAAGCAGATGAAATGAGGTGGACCTGCATCCGTTTCTTAGGTCTTGATGGTGAATTCATCCTGCATGCTGACCACAGGGCTGGGTGGGGAGGTTGGAGGGAGGGGAGGTGTCTGCATTTCTTTGGAGGGGTGGCAGAGTTTGCTGACTTTGTGAGAACGGACTAGTTATAAGACCGAGGAAGCTCATTTCCACTTCAAGGGGTCGTCTGAAACATAGCATCAGCAGGCCTCTCTGTTAGCTCTTGCTCACTGCACACTTGCACGTGTGTGTGCACAAATGCATGTGCGCGAATGTGCACACACACACACACACACTCAAATCATCTGATCGTCTCACATTCACATACGGTGTATTCATAATGTCTTCCCATCGCCTCTTCTCCCAATGTCTAATGTTTATCCGTACTTGAAGAAAATGCGCTGATACAGGTTTTTTTTCAAGACTGAAAAACAGCCAAAAGCAACAAAAAAAAAAAAGTGGAACTTCAAAGCTCCCGATGGTGGTGGGTACACATTAATGAACACATCACACATTTCACACACAGACAACCACATAACGTCCTGCAAATAATTCACTTTTTCTTACAAGTTTAATTACAAAATGGAGCGCGGATTGGCACGTTAGAGCATAAGAAATGTGTGTGTGTGTGTGTGTGTGTGTGCGTGTGTGTGTG
>NC_045734.1:10607000-10627944 GCF_008692095.1 Etheostoma spectabile
TGTGTGTGTGTGTGTGTGTGTGTGTGTGTGTTTGCACAGCGCAGGCAGACACATACTAACACGAGTCACTGTGCAAGCATAAACAGTCAATACTGTAGTGGCTGATTAGTATGAGAAGAGGGGATGAATATTTGAGAAGGGCTCTCAAGAGCCACCCATGAAACATGGAGAGGATGTCAAAGCATTTTGTTCCCATCTCGTTCATTATATCTAACTCAGGCTAGTGGAAGCTCAGAGTGTTTTTAAGGGCATTCACAATCTCTCACACACACACACACACACACACACACACACACACAGACAAATAAAAACAAGACTGTTGGAAACAGTTGTAGTTATATTAGATCGACGTGTCTGACATTTTGTCGACATAAGTAATTAATTTAGCCTTTCTTTTGGGAAAGTCCAAAGAGCCCAATTAACATGGCTAATATCGCTGCATCGTGTAAAAACATCTTTTTTTTAATACAGAGGGAATATTCAAATGACTTGCCTTCATTATTCAAATGTATAAGCAAAGTCATCACTGGGGAAAGAGACAAGATGGGATTTACACTCCCAGGAACAAGAAAATGATAATCAATCTTTTATTTCTGCAAAGCAATCAAATAAACAGCATATGTGCTTTCTCTTTATCTTGGTTTTATGTGTCATCCGAAATCTGAATGGTTCTTACATTTATCCTCATTATTTTTCACTAGAAATTTAGAGGCTTATTTCCTTTGTATATTTTGACTAAGTGAACTCTTGCTGTGATAATTATTACGGTGTTATTAATTTGAAACAGAACAGATTTGGATATCATGTTTACATGACCCTAGAAGCAGTTGGGAATTTAAATTAAACTATACAGTGAGTCAAAGCTTTAAAGGAAGATTTTTGACTTTTACAGTTCAGCCCAGTACACATGCTCAGACAGCAAGGCCAGGCCAAGACGCACTCTGTTGCCAAATCCCATGGATTTGTAAGCAACACCCTGCAGGAATGGAATAGGACAAACAATATTCTTAATTTAGAGAATGAAAATGTAAAAGGTCAGAGGCAGGAGTGAGGGACGTTTATTTGAATCTGTTTTTATATATTGAGATTGTGGTACTGTGTTTTCTATTTTTACCGCCTGTTCGGGTATTTGTTTTCTAGCGAACTCAGGGGCCCCACAACTGCAAGGCCCGGGCTCCTGGCTCTACTCTCCCACTAGTATAGCTATAACAAAGTCAATATTACAAAGAGGTAACACATGTCGAGGTATGCTTCAGGCCTGCCCTGGTGCTGTGATCCTGGAATGGGACACACAGACAGACAGACAGACACACACACACACACACACACACACAGTGTAAAAGAATGCATGCCTTCAATAGAGGGCTGCCTAGCTTCATGAAGAAAAATGTATGCAGAAAATGTATTTTAATCTCTTTGTAAATTTGTTCTCTGGTTGAAGCTGGAATTTTGGTTTTCACACGAATGAAATTGTTCATGTGTGTGTGTGTGTGTGTGTGTGAAAATCTCCTACACAGTGTTATGTGTGAGCACAAAGTACTTGTTGGTGTCTGCGCATACACATACATTTTAATTGTGAGTGCGTGCGTGTGTGTGTGTGTGTGTGTGTGTGTGTGTCTGTGAGGGCCAGTTTGTTTTGTTTTTCCCTTACTTCAGCACATCTGAGAGAGCTTTTCTGGAACTCCTGAGCCCTGTCCAAACAAAGATGGCCGTATGTGAGGGAGTGCGTGCATCAGTGTGTGAGTGTGTCTGTGTGTATGTGTGTGTTTGTGATTTTTCAAGTAAGCTGGGACCAGAAGGGCCTTGCGAAAAACCGTGAGGAGGGAAAGAAAACCGAGCCCCTGAGAAAGGCAGCTGGAAACACGGAGTCTTGCGGTCTTTCTCCCCCTCATCCCCCACCTCTCTCTCCCTGGTCCAGCTGCACTCAGATGTGTCTGCCTTGTCCCCCCCCCCAGAATCCCCCACCACCCACCCACCTCTACACTCCCAAGCTCAATGCCACTGCCAAGAAGGGAGAGAAAGAGGGAGAGTGAGGGAGAGTGTCGCAGCTGGTAATACTTACTGGCCATTTTACCGCGGTAAAGGCATGAGATTCATTAGGCAAGGGCCCGCGTGTTTTGTGCAGAGTACCGGCCGTGTTATTGTTAGGATGTGGTAAAATTATAAATATGGAGGGGTGAGGAGATTGGGGGTGCAAGAATCTAAGTGGAAGGGCTGGAGAGAAGTAAGAGAGCAAGTTGGTGGGGTTGTGGGGGGGGGGGGGGGGGGGGGGGGGGACATGCCACTCATTAACTCTCTGACAGTCTGTTTCTCATGATTGGGTGGCAATAAAAAAGTCTGTCACAATTTGTCAAAGTTAATGACTCAATGGCACACCAGCATTCATGCGTGGAAGACACGCTAAACATAGTCGAATTAGTCAAAGCTTTATAATTGCAGAAATAAGGATTGGCTTTCGCCAAATGAAGCGGACTTAGAGGGTCCTGAGAGGGAATTTGCAATTTGGTTAGGTCGATTGCAGAATGGCAATCACCAAGGCTTGGCGCTGCTTTCCTCACGCAACTGTGAGATTCTTTTTGTGCTTTATTTTTCCTTCTCCCCCCACTTTGAGCCCTCTGTCTTCTTTGTGAACTGTGACTTTGGATCAGCATGAGCCTCCACTTAGCCCCTCTATCATGAACTTTGTAAGACTGATAAAGACTGAAACACTCAGATGGACTTCCTTTGGTTGTGCGTCCCCTCTCTCGTTGTCACACAACACAACACACACACACACACACACAACACACACACAACACACAAACAACACACACACAACACACACACCACACACACCACACACACACACACCCACACACCGGTTTGTGACACTATCTTTGTGGGGACCCATCATTGACATAATGCATTCCCTAGCCCCTTACCCTAACCTTAACCTAATTTTAACCTTAATCCTAAAACCAAGTCTTAACCCTTAAACAACCCTTTATACTTGTGGGGTCCAGCATTTTGGCCTCACAAAACAGTGTGGACCCGACAAGTATACTGGACTCACACCACGGATATAGTATACATGTACGCACGCACGCACGCACGCACGCACGCACGCACAGGTCCAAAGACACTCCTCACTCATGTGGCTCTACAAGTGACAAACTTGTTATTGCTGTAATGTAGCCATTGGTTGAATGCTCTCTCTTCCTCTCCCTCCCCCCTCTCTGTGTGTCTCTCTGACTTGAGTCCTTTTTTCTGTGTCATTTGCAGACTGAGACTGTAAATACTGATAAATGTTTCCGCTTTTTCTTGGAGTGGTGTATCTAAAGTGGAAACTACGTGATCAGGAGCAGTCTTCTCAATATGCTGGCTGAGGTAAATGATTGCACAAATCTGTACATAACAACAACCTGGGCATTGATTTTTCTTTACTCTTGTTGCTCTGCCACTTTTGGTGATATTTTATATTGTCAGTGGATGTAGCACTTGCTTGCAAACAATCCAAATAGAGCATTTATCCATGGTTCAGCATAGCTTATACATAGTTTTGTATTTCCACAGCTGTTGGGTGTGCAGGACCAGGTGTTTACAAGTAAACCACCATGCTGACACACTGTTTGAACAAAACTCTGAGGAAAGAAACAAATATTATTGCCCGGTCGTGTGTCTTGAAAACCAGCCAATCTGTCTACAGTAGTGTTCGTTTCAGATAAAAAAAAACATAATTTGGAGATTGCTTACACACAATTAGTGCAGCCGTTTTTACATTAAGAATGGTCAAAGAAAATAAAAAGCTATTGGCGAGATCACATCTAGGAAATCTTCCAAAATTTCTCTGGCTGCGAGCTGTTTTGAGTAGTGGAATTAACTGTGTGTGTGTGTATGTGTGTGTGCGCGCGCGCACATGTTTGCATGAGAAGAAATGTGGGACAGCGTGTGGGTGCTTGTATGTGTGTAGTTCAGGAGGTAGGGTCCCACCCTGTAGACTAGTGTGATGACTAAATGTCAATTTGGGGGAGTCTCAGCAGTGTTGGCCTTCTGTCGTCACGCTGCTGTCAAGCCTGCACTGTGTGTGTGTACTGTCGCCCACGCCAACCAATGATCGCCATGGTATGTCCCCTCGCAGAGAGGGGTCGGCAATATGTCTGGGCTCTGACTAATACTTTCTCTTTGTGTTAGGGTTTAGATGTGGAGGGAAGTAAAGAGCAGACGATGTTGGTCATCTTCTCTCCCCTCTCTTTTTTCCACCACTCCTCACATTTCTTCGGCCCCCTTCCCTTTCACTCCCTCTCTCTTTTCATGTGTCTGGTCGCAGTGTGTGGTCATGTCACTCCCTTAAGTCTCCAGGCAGAAACATAGTATGTTGTTGCAGTGCTGGGCCTTACAGTGATATTTACATTTGGCTTGGGGGCGATCAGTAGGCCAGCGAGTGCAGGTGTCAAGTGTGACAGGGAGTTGTCCTTATCTGGCGCAGGTCTCTCCCTCTGATGGACTGAAGGTCAGAGTAGATCTCGAATATATTGACGACAACGGTCTCTTTTATTTTCTTTCCTTTCCTGTCCACACAATGGCCAGTGATAAGGAAGCGTGTCTCTGAACAATGAGCCTAACAACTTGCAGAGGGATTTCTGCCTTTTTATTTTACTTTATTGCTAGAGCAATTAGTCCACCAACATAAAATTGTGAGACAATTTGGATTATTGATTCATTTTTAAATTCCTTTATCAAAAAAAAATAACATTGCAATTAGCAATAAGCATTTGCTGGTTTTGATGATTTTCTTTGTTTTGTATCAATGCAAATTTAACATGTTTGGTTTTTGGAGGAACCAAAAAAAATGTTCTTTTAAATTTGGTTATTAAAGAATTATGACCAAGATATGTACTGAGCAGGCCATAGTATGGTGAACAAACTATGAACTTGAAACAAATTTCTGTACAGCAATCTGTTATTTACTGGCCAACATATATGTTGACACGGATGTGAGCTAAAAACGGTTGCTGACATTGGTTGCATCGGCATAAGTTATTTAGCTATTTAGTTGAACAGTGACACCAACACAGTGTTTCAATTAATCTTATAAAATGTGAATATAAACATATACAAGAACTTTTGGACATCTAGGCTGACATCTTTTTCGCAATGTTTCCTCAACCTTCCTACCTCCCCTCATCAGCTTTCCTCTGCCACCTCCACTTTTGGTGCAACACCTTTTCCGATACACCAACTTGCCGGATTTTCTCCCCGTCAAACTCACCCCCGCTGTTCCCTTGCTATTTCACTTCTCTTTCTTTTTGCCTACTTTACGTTCTCTCTCTCTCTCTCTTTCTGTCTGTCTGTCTCTCTCTCTCTCTCTCTCTTTCTCCATCGCCTCCCTGCTTCCCCTAGCACCTTTCTTTGAACCTGCCCTTGTGTCTGTGGACCCTGAGGTCTGTCACTGGGCAGATGGTTTGATCTCTGGCTGGGGAAATGCTTTGAGGAGAGCTGAGAGGGGCCAGGGGCCTGGACTGGGAGCTTCTGCCCGGACCTGCTGTCTACACAAAAGATGGGAGAAACTGCTGCTCCCTTGATGCTTGGGTATTTGAACTGACAGTGTAGTCCAGTGTTAAGTGTGGCACAACTCTCTATCTATACAGGCTGCATTGACAGAGAGCATGGCATATGATAGTGAGATCACAGGGTTATGTTTCTGGTCCAGTATTGTGATATTATACTCCATCTTCTTCTCTGTTTCACAATATGAAAGCCAGCTGGGTCCTTTTTCCGTCCACTTCATAAACAAGCATGACTGTCCTCAAGTACACGCACGGCTATTTATCATGCGGGTGAGTCAGACTTAAGGTTTCGTCATTGATCTGATTTGAAATGTTTTGGGGTGGTGCTCATGATGGGGAGATTTACTTTCTGCAAAGGAGCAGGAATGCTGGATAAAGACATTTTGCTTTGTCTAATGGTGGAGTAAAAACATGGGTGTTGTGGGTGTCTGTGTATGCGAAGGAGTGCAGAGCGTGTTTCATATCTGACAGCTGACAAACAAAGACAGGACTGGACCTCAGGTCAAAGTTAAAACTGGATGTCATCTGAAATGACAGATATCATCACTCCTAATTCAGTTGTTTAGATTGCCAGATATTAACTTTAGATGGCGGGCAGCAGTACAACATTTTGCATGTGTTCACAAAAGGTAGAAGAAAGGATTTGAGATGTCAGATGGCACCACAAAGACCTGGAAACTGTAAAAACAGTGAGTCCTGCAGGCTTGAAATTATGACCCCTTCATTTATTAATTCAGCTGGACCTAACTCTGCAACATTGAGACAAGACTGAGAGGCACTGCCAAGCATCTGAAACTTATGTTTCACAGACACAATACATTCACAGATGAATATTATTGTTCCCCAGCCTTTGGTAAATGTTTATTTGCCTTGCTCACTTCATTTCCAAAATTCATTTTCAAATTTGGCCCTTTTCAATAATAGTCTAGGTAGTTTACAGTAAATTACTAACATCCCTATAAAAAGCGCTAAATCTAAACACTGTAATAACTTGCTGTATATGTTTTATAAGCCCTGTGTCACATTCACTGATTGATAATGAATCTCAAAATATGTCTAGTCACAAAGAGCATTAATTAAGGCTGCGTGCAAGCAACAGACATTGCTGCTTCTATTTGTTTGACTTAAAGAAAGGAGAAAAAAGGAAGAAAAGAGAGGGGTCCCAGGTCTCCACATGAATACATGAAAACACATGCTTCTCTTCTCCTTCTGTAATCCACCGGGGACTCACGCCCCATTTGGTTCCCATTAGCATAGCTCTAGTCGCTCTGCCCCGTGTCAAAGCCCAGACGCACAGCTGCACAAAGGACAGGGACCTCTGGCTCTGTGACTGCCAGCCGCTGGGCTCAAAACCAGAACTGACAGGGAGGATGGGCCTTCCACTGTGGGGATTTCAGAGGGAAGATGCTAGTCTTTTCTGTTTCCCCCTATACAGTATAACAGTTTTGCACTGAAGTCAATGATTAATTGTTGTTTATTTTGTAGCACTTTGTAAGGCAAGAAAGCTCTTTTTCAAGTCAAATCCAATGTATAAAATCAAACAAGAAAAAATTAGCCTTGGCATGAGGAATTTGCTCCCCTGTATTTTGTGGCGTGCTGTGTCCAACTACAAAGACTTTCCTTATTCAGCGTGTTTTATTTGTCACCTGTTTCCAATATGGACATTGTGAAGTCTTGATCTATCTGACGGAGCCAGGCCCTCGTTTTATGACACGCAAAGCTGCTGTGCCTCTTTTCCGACACACGTTGGCTGCACATTTCTGGCAGGAAATTGACAGCATTTCAGCAGCTAACTCATGGATGAGATAATATCTTGTGGGTGGAAGAGAGGACAAGATGCTCCCAGTGTTTTACAGTGACCCTAAGCGGAGACAAATTTAAATCTGAAGCTGCTGCTCCAAAGACAAGGCACACACATATGCGCACGTACACACACAGGGTTTTCATTTAAATCTCGGCTTAGCTTAACTCACCAAACAAGGAATGTGGTTTGTGGCTGTGTGTTGAACATGGTAAAGGTTTCAATTAAAGTAGGAGGAACAATACACAGCCAGCATCTAGCAGCTGTCTGGGTTGGCTTTCCATTGTACACTACACTCGAAAGCTGAAAGGGACTAGTGGTGTTTTAGTGTTGTTTTTGGTGGCATATTGTTACAATGTCAACCTTAAAACATGACCGGGTAGTAAAACAGTTGCATCAAATAGTATATTAGAATCACCACCAGTTCTATGGTTAATAGGACTTGTAATGGCCAAGGCTCTGTCTTTGTTGACCTCTACATATGCTGCTTGGTTTAGGGATGGACTCATTTGCATGTGCCGGCATTAATTCTGTGCCATGTTGCCTGTCTCTCCCAGTCTGTTTAAAATCCTCCACAAGAGTCCAGGCTGAAGCCATCTTGTTCTGTAACTCCTCTATCATGCAGTTCTTCAGTCCATCTGTCCCACTAACAGTCTTTTAATTGAGAGTCCTCCCCAGTCTGATGCTGGCCATTGCCGACCATCAGTGTTTATACAATTGGGCTGGGACAGGGATTGCGAGCCAAGCAAAACATCCATGAAACATCAAGCCTCCAGCTAAACAAAACCCAGCAGTGACACACACACACACACACACACACACACACACACACACACACACACACACACACACACACACACACACACACACACACACACACACACACACACACACACACACACACACACTTGAGCCAGATAAGGGCCGAAAATGATGCTTTCTGAACGCAGCTAGGTTAAGTTGTTGACCACAGCGGTAACACAGCAGCTGTGTGAGAGTGTTGACTGTTGTCTGGGTCTAATTGCTTCAGCATTGTGGGATTTTCTTCACTTGCTAACAGCTTTCACTTTTTTAGCCGCTCATTTTTCTAGTGATTTATGAAGTCTCACACACACACACACACACACTTGCTCCCCCCCCCCTGTCCTTTGCCTCACCGTCGTCCTCTTTAGTTGTGAGCCAAAGAGGAAACCCTAGCGAGACGCTAGCACAGTGACTAATGTTGTGTATCTGGCCAGGCCTCAGATAACACAGCCTCCTACCCCGCCTGCTGTGACAAATATGTGCGAGTGTAGCGGTGGGATCCGGGCCCAAGCTTGTCCCTGACCCAGCCCAGGCCAGACACAGGTTAAACCACGGCCAAATGCAACCCAGATCCAGGCTGGCCACAGAAGCAGAGTTTTGAGTACGTGAGAATCATGAGAAGAAGTCTTTATGATTTTGTCTTTCTTGTTTCCTCTGACAAGCCACACGCACAGACAAACTCACATCCTTGAGGATGTTGCTTTTGATGGCCATCTTTGACACATCCGTCTGCTGCCTTTCCTAAAAAATTCTGTAATCAGTCGTTAATCTTTCAACTTATTGCGTATGATCAAGTCTGATGCCGTCATATCACAAACATTTCATGTGTTACTCTTCTTTTACAAATTCCTTACTGAATGTGGAACAATGTAAAATGAATACCAACAAAATAACAGGCACAGTACGTCCTCTCCCTTTCCTTTTCTCCTGTCAGTGCCTCCTCAGTTGAGGGGCTTGGTGCTTTAATGCTTCTTAATGCTGCTGTCTGCTTAATGGGCCAGATATGAGAGGTGCTGCTAGCCAGCGTAATAAGTCAGTGATTAGAGGGCGCCTTGTCACAGCAGCAGCCCCGCAGACAGTGGCACACTCTAATTGCCGTATTAGACGCCCCTTAACTATCTTGTCAGCTGTCAGACCCCAGCTCGTAAACAGCAGAGGTGCATTTGATATTTCCAATTGTTTATTTCCGTCTGCTGCTGCTAGCGCTGCCGCACGCAGAGGTAATTAGAAAAGGGTTGTGTTGTGTGACATAACTGCGCTAAATTCGGGTACTTAAAATTAAAAATTGCAAAATCTTTACTAAAGGAGAGTAAAAAATCATCTAACATGGAATTGTACAGAAAATTTTAATTGGGTAAAAAACAAAGAAGTGGACAAAAGTGGCCAGTGTGAAACATGATTAGGGCAGCAACTAAAGAATATTTAATCTGCTTATTATTGGTACAATTAATAGAACTATTTCTGGTCTATTCACATTAAGCATAGTTGCTTAAAAATAACTTCAACAATAGATTATCAAAATTGTTGCTGATTAAGTTTCCATTAACTAGATTATTAAATAACTAATTATTTCAGCTCTATCTAACATTATTGAAATGTAGATTGTTCTAGAAGTGCAACAGCAGTTTTATGACCATTTAAGTAAAATACAAATTTGATTGGAGAAGAATTTATTACAGATGCATCCATACCATGAATTACCATAACCATGAATTAAGATTTTGTGACAAGATCGTAGGCTTTGTTGTGGGTATCTTACTGTAAATTATAACAACATACAGAAGGAGCTGCATTTAAATGTGAACAACAGAGCATTAAAAAACAGCTTTCTGAGTCTATCCTGTATCTGAAAGGTCACAGGGCATCGGCATGTCTGCTGCGTAAGTGTTCCTGAGGGGAATGCTGAACTTACTTATTGCACAGTGCTCTGGATAAGAACGTCAGCTCAGTACATAATGTATGTACACTCTAACTGACACATGGTGTATAATCCTCACACATAGTGAGGATTGCCATGCCTGTACCTGGAGAGCTTAAAAATGGTGTAAAGTCAAATAATCTCTGTCTCCTGTCTCATCTAGTGTCAAACAGTGAGGTGACACGGTTAGAAGTGGTGTAATTTCGTGTTTAACCTCGGATTAGCCCACATTCACTTTGACACCTCCAGTTACTAATCTGGTGTACAACACTTTGGGACGAGCAAGGGGGGAGGAGGATTGTGATAGATTTCATGGTCCCTTAGTAGATTAAGAGTGAGCGGCGTATTATATCCTGAATTACAGGATATTGGTCAATTCCACAGACTACTTTTATGTTATTTCCTCCATTTAAACACCCAAACGTGCACTTCAATGCTGGTGCACGTAAGTAAAGAACATAAAAATCCTGTCATTGGTAATCGTGCTTTGACCTCAGATGTGTGACGTGAAGGCTGATCTGTGCTGCTGATCCCTTTCTATCTGGAAGTGCTGATTGACTGTTTCTGACATTGTGAAATATAGTTTGTTGGCGCAGACATGGACTCCAACCTACGACCCTTTGTGTGCATGTCCGTGTCACATTATTGTCACACTGTTTCCTTAGAAGAATAACAGTTAGACAATATGAGATAACATATTTAGTATGGATTGTAAATTCATAAAGTTGATAGGGTTATGGTGTGAGAGCAAGCAGTTCCTTTGTCACCATGACAGACAACCACAAGTATTTCTACAGATAGTGCCTTCACATTTTAATCTGTTTCCTCAGTACTGGATTAGGATCTTCCTGTCAAAATAAATAGGCAACCACTAAAAGCACTCACCTTGTCCACTACATCCAATGTACTGCTTTAAAGCATTTCTGAAATGCTTTGCTCTGTAACTTTTAGTCATTGCAGATTTTCTTTCTTTACAGCCTAATTAATTAACATGCTCAGTCATTCGACCCTGACTCAACACCATATAGGCATATGCCAAATGTAAAACACCTTATCCTTATCAAGTGGAATGGCTGTTTATTTTACCAAGCTATTAACTTTTTTGTTTTAACATCAGCAGCCACCATTCTTACATTACATGTTAATGTTAAGGAAATACAATATTTGATTTAAAAAAGTACATTGCAAGTGTTTTAAGAGTTCCAACTTTTTTTTCTTTCTCCATGAGCAAGGTGTGCTGCACCAATCTTCCTACTGCTGTAGATTCCCGTTGAAGCAGTTTAGGTTGCAGAAGTGTTACTATCTTTAGCCCTCCATTCATCTCGATAATGTAAAAAAATGTCTGATAAACAAAGGACTGCCAATGCTTAATAAGATTCATGTTTCTAATGCCTTTTCCTCCTTTAACTTTTCTTTTATTCTGTCTCCTTGTTTCTCCATGTCAGTGAGAAATTTACAACTTGCAGCTGTTGCGTTCATTCGGATGATAGAGCTGTGTTCATTTGTGTGGATTTCTGTGTATATCATATGTTTTCTTCCCTGCTGTACAATCTCTTTATTGTTTGAAGAATGTGAAGCATCTTACCGGATCAAATGACCTCCCTGAAAAAAAGTACCTGGATTTTTGTTAGGAGTTTTTAACAGCCTGTTATGAAGGCTTAGGCGGACGGTGCATTGTGCTGTACTGAGTTGCCCTCGTCAAGTCTGGACACTTAACCTCTCACAACTAAAAGCTTCCAGGGGTCAGACAAAGTGCAGCTCCAGTGTTGAGTAATGGAGCCTCAGTCAAAACAAGTTACATTGCTGTGTTTTCAGGAAGGGAAGTCATTTGCCAGTTCTCATGAACTGGGAAATTACAGTAGGCAGATTCAAACATTGAAATTAAAATAGTAGTTGGGGAGATTTGGTGGATGAGAGTTATTGTTACTGTTTGTGGCAGTGGCTGCAACTGCCAATATGTGTTGTAGTACAATGATAACTGTATTTTTTAAGTAAAGGTTTGGACAAAGTAATCATTTGTGCTTCATATTTGTATTTATGACAGTCTACTGATAAGTGCTCTTTTTCATTCCTTGCTTTTTCATCTCCCCTCTGTGCTAAAGCTGTGATTGACGTGTTTTTGCCTCTGTCCTGTGTCCCTGCAGGCCATTCGCTGCACACTGGTGAACTGCACATGTGAGTGTTTCCAGCCAGGGAAGATTCACCTACGAACATGTGACCATTGCAAACACGGCTGGGTAGCTCACGGTGAGTAAAGTTATTGTAAGGGTGATAGGTGTATCTGAATATAGTAAAAAAATTACAAACCTATTTAAAGATCATATAAAGGTTACCTTGTGGGGCTGTGGAGTGAATAGAACTGCATATCTGTACTCTCTACTGTGTATAGAAAATTACAACACGTGCATCTCACATATCTCACCATTCTAATGTTTTTAGTGTTACTTTATTTACTGCAGGCAGTAGGTTCTCTCTATCTGTGGCAGTGAATGTACTCAAATCCAAATGAAAAAACGTTGCTATTTTTGTTTGCACCTTTAGATGAAAAAAAAGATAAAAAGAAAAGAACACAACCGCAAGACAGACAGAGAAGCGTGAGACCACACCTCATGAGTTTTTCATGCGGGTATGAGTAAAAGGGAGAGGAGGCATGAAAGTACAAAGAGAAGGAGGGAGAAAAAAAGAAAAAAGAAAACACCTGTTTGGCTTGTGTCCGCACAAGAGCGAGCCATGGGCCCTTCAGCGGATCGCACAGGACCCCATTGACTATTTTTTAATCTCTCCCTCTAAACTGTCAGGCGCCCATCTCTCCTCTCCCCAACTTTTCATTTCATGTCGGCATTGGCAGGGACTCTGACAAGTAGTTCTTCATTTTTTATTATGTTCGTGTCTGGCTGTGCTGTGTTGTCAGGCAAAGCGCTCGTCAGCAGGAAAAAGCCGTCCTAGGATCAGAGAGAGACCCAACCAGGTGTCACCCAGACAGGCAGGGAAATGGGGGAGGGGAGGGAGGTATGAGGTAAGGGGAGAAAGAGGGATTGAGACAGAGATGAAGAAATAGAGAGTCAACCAGATGTCGCCCAGACAGTCAGAGAGGAGAAAGAGATGACTGAGGTTGCGATAGAGGGGGCAATAACAAAAACCCAATTTGCAATCACAATTAAGTTTTACAAGTGATGCGACTTTTCAACCACAAGTTTTGCCACTCAGGCAACATACAGACTACTCTGAAGTCAAGATACTACTCAATGCTGAGACATGTGCTTTCACCTCCTCTCCATGTTTTACAGGTAAAAAAAAGAAATCTAATTTATGTCGCCATATTCTCCCTAAACACGCGACTGAAGATCAGTCAAAGACAAAGAGTAAAAATCTGTGCTCTCTCTAGTAAATACATGAAAATACGATGTTATCACAAAGTACCAGGTCTTCATCTAGAAACGTTAACATGATTTTAAGAAGGATTAATGCATTAATAATTCAGTTATTCACACGTCTATTTGCAACAGTAGATTAAAAAAATATATATATACATATACACAGGAAATAGCCCACATCATAGTACTTAAAACATTAAAGCACTGCACCTGACTAAGTATTGAAATGAGACAAAATAGGGAATGCAACAATTAAAGGCAAGTCCAGCCACAAACAGAAAGAATTCTGATCTGAATCTAAACAGGAGGAATGCAATTAAGGTTGGGGTCGAGGTGGCAACAGAAGAGGCAAATAAAAAGGAAGATGTAAGAACAGCAGTACTGTGAAAGAGTAAGAGATTAGATTCAATAGAAAGAATAGCAGATAATTACATTTATGTCATTGCTTTTATCTGATATGTTAATGTAGCCTCCAAAGGAACATTTGAGATGAGAAGGAAACTTGATAGTCATTAACCGGGCCTGTCTTTCTCTGTGTATGTGTTCTTTTTCTTTCTTTTTTCTTGTCACAGCTTTGGACAAGCTCAGCACCCAGCACCTATACCACCCAACCCAGGTGGAGATCGTTCAGTGCAACGTGGTGTTCGACATCAGCAGCCTGATGCTGTACGGCACCCAGGCCGTACCTGTCAGGCTCAAGATTCTTCTTGACCGCCTCTTCTCCGTGCTGAAGCAGGAAGAGGTGCTGCACATCCTGCACGGGCTGGGCTGGACCCTCCGAGACTACGTCCGGGGCTACATTCTGCAGGTCAGTGACCAAAACGCATGCTACAGCGCTAAATACAAGCGGGTTTAGGGTAAATGTCAAGACATAATATTAGCAGTAGTTACTCTCTGCTTCCAAATACACACCCGGCACATGTTTTTATATTTGCCAGCAATTTTCCGTGATATCTCTGAACACTACCATTACTCTCTCACCAAGTGTATCTACCAATTTCTACAGCATTGCAGTTATTTTAAGAGTTATTGATCACAAGCACAACAGTGACAATCTAGGCCACTTCAGTCCCATTGCCCATCCATTTCCTTTACATTTTCTCTGCTGTTACTTCTACTTCAGTCTGCCCCCTTTTCCTGCCCTGTCAACACTATGCCCTTCTGCTGGAAAAAGGAAAGGGATACAAAAAGTGGAGAAAAATGTCACGCCAGCAAACTATATAACCACTGTAGTGCGTTTCCTCTCTCCATCAATCCTTCCCTCCACCACTCCCTCCCATATAATTGCAGTCAGACACATTTCTCAATCAAAGGTATGGAGGTTTTGGTGTTGAAACCCAAACCAAAGTGTTCCTGAATGAATTAGTTAAGAGCAAGTGAACATGTGCATGTGGTTAGTGGTGTGTGTGTGTGTGTGTGTGTGTGTGTGTGTGTGTGTGTGTGTGTGTGTGTGTGTGTGTGTGTGTGTGTGTGTGTGTGTGTGTGTGTGTGTGTGTGTGTGTGTGTGTGTGTGTGTGTGTATGCGTGTATATCTGTGTATTGTGTGCGCTTATCTGTATGCGTATACAGTTTAGTGTTCCAAGAGTGTAAGTGGAACAGCATGGTGAGAAGAGGGTGGTTTGTATGTGGAAACAGCTTCTGTGAGTGTGAGTAAAGCACTCGCAGACCCATTCTCTTTTTCTTAAAGCGTTAAAGAACACACACACACACACACAGTTATATAGTAAATACGGTTTACCGTTTGAGATTAAAATTTACAATGAATAGTAAGTGACAAATACACATCACAAAATATAAATATCTGAAAATCTAGGAATATATAATATAATGTCTCAAGTTATAATACTATATTCTTAATTCATTAAGATTGACATAGTCTGCTATATTCTTACACTGAAAATATTTGCTTAAATGTTCTAACTGAAACAACTATTTTTTTCATTATCAATAAATCAGTTTTGTATACTTTTGCTTCACTGATCATTAGTTTAGTCTATTAAATGTCAAATCCATACTTAAGAAAAGCCCATTAACAGTTCTGAGAACACAATGTGACATCTTCAAATGTATTGTGAATCCAAAACAAATACAAAACACAGACAAGCTGCAAATGTGCAGAGACTATTCAGAGACATTTTTGCTTGAAAAGCCAAAATGATTAATCAACTATTACAATTCTTTCTGGTTAATTTATTTTTGACTGACTAATTAAACGGTTTCAGCTCTAAAAACATTCTCACAAAATGTCAATATTCGTTCCTGAGAAACATAACTAAACAATCCAAATCTGCAGTGTGAGAAAGCCTTGGATTGAGTAACCAATGGAGCACTGTGGTTCTCATAGTCGTGTTTATATCAGCTGGCTCTAATAGTCAGCTGGTGGGAGCACTGTTGCTCAACTGCTCAGCCCTTATGTCACGCTACTGGCTAAATCCCCTAGATCTCCTCAGAAGAGCTTCAAAGGGGCCGCGGCCGGCAAGAAGCAGCCAGTCACTTAAGGGCAGTAAGTAGTCATTGTACGGCCCTATTAGCCTGTAAGTAGCTATGAAATTCAATCATCTTCCTCAAGCCTCGGGGCAACACTTTGTGTCAGGGGTTTGTTCCCCACCACCATGCCACACTAAATTAGAGAGAAAATGAGAAGAACAGTATTGCACATGATAGATAATAAGTTGTCTTTGTATATTGATGTCAGGGGACATTATTTGATGATGAATTACTTTACCGTGATCCTAGCAGTCAAACGCTCGCTCATAATGATTTAGGTTTTGAATAAAAGTGTTTAGGCCACAGAAGTATTCCTGTTAATTTTTATTTTAATGAGATATGCTATAAATCACTATAATCATCCAGCAAAATACATCCTCTATTTCTCAAGTATGTTCTAATGAAGCTTCTGTTTACAATACTTTATAGTATTAGCCTTTCTCTGCTAGTATGTCACAATGTGTGAAAAAAGTGTGTGTGTTCGGTGCATTGTGTTTGCAGAGTGTCAGTGTTTATGGGTGACAGTGATGAGCCAGAGAACTCAGGACATTGAGCTGACAGAGAATACCTGCAGCTCCTCTGATGCTCGACCAACTGAATGTACTGAATGCAGCGCAGGGAGAAGGAAAACACACACACTTATATTTGACCAATCACACAGAAAAAAAACTGAAAACACAGACCAAAACATTTAATTTCTATTTGTGACACTGATTTCAAAGAGGCTAAATAGCTAGCAGGCTTAAGGAGTAGTCATGTTAGAAACAGTAGACTTCATGGCTTACTCCCCCTTCATGACACGTTTCTAATGCTAGTACTATTATTTAGTGAAGTGATTGCCAGTGTTTGGACTTCATTCATATCACTAGCATCAGTGCTGGCTCATCACCACCCTGCGCTCACAGGGACATTTCCACATTAGCACTGATGCATTTAGGTTAACTATCAACATGATCACCACTGTACTTCACTTTAGAATATTCTGCAGAGTAAACTATCCACAGTAAAGTAAAACTACAAATATATCACCACAGTTTAGTTCAAATTTACAGAAGGAATTAATTATTATAACACTTTTCCATCTTCCTTCCTCTCTGCCATTCACTGTGTGACCAAAGCAAATGCATTGTAGAGGTATGACTAAATATGAGTACACGCTGCAATTTATCTTTGTAATAGGCTCCTTAAACTGAAGAAATTAATCAATATTATTAAAAGTGCAATGGCATATCAAGTGGTTGGAATTTTGATTTGTAAAGGAGGAGGAATTATACATGACATCAATAACCATTAAAATGAATGATTGTCTTTCTCTCTCTCTTTCTCTCATTTCATCCTTCTTTACACTGTTTGAAGCCTGACTTTTATTCCACAAACCGCTCTCTTATAGCCTTAACACATAGAGCAAATCCACACAGTCAGGTGCTAGTATATACAAATGTACGCGTGCAGTTTTGTGTGTTTACACGAACACATATCTACACAATATTTGTCTGCTGTATTTAAGTTCCTAATAAACACGTTCTTGCTGCCGAAAGAGAATAACTCCTTGTTATCACATTTTTGTTGAGCTGGGATTGTCAAAGTGGGATCTGCTGCTTCTTTTGGTAACTGATCACAGCTCTTCAAACCTGTTTAATTTAACACAATTGTTAAACTTGTAAAATTATTATCAATATCTGACTGCAGAATTGCCATTTTTGCAGACTGTGAAAGAAATGCATACAAATACTGTACATTATAATATACAGACAAATACCATCTTACCACCTTTTGTGAAGTGTGAAAACATAGAAATCACTAAATTAGAGCTACAAGGTTTTCACTTGATGGTGATGACAGACAATGATGTGTGTATCTCTGTGTGATATTTTATTCAACCCTTTGCCCTGCTATACTTTTCTGCTATTTCAACCCTATCCCTGCGACTTCAGGAGGAATCCAAGGCATTATGTGAACAACACAGGCACATTTATTCCTTGCCAGAATTCCTTGCCCTTTCCTTTGGCAGGACTTTTACCTTCTCCACTGCTCAGCCCTTCATCCTTTTCTCTCTCCCTCTGCTTATCCCTCGCTCCTCTCCTATGGTTGTTTCCAGACAGACCCATAGCCAATGTGCACCAGATGCCCTCCCACCTCCACACTATCCCGCGGCCTGTCACTGCTCAGTCCTCTGTTCGATACAGACAGATGGAATTGCTATCAGTACTGGCTCCTCTCTCTCTGTCTCAGCCTCTGTCTCCCACACTCCACACTGTCTATTTAGTCTTCCTCTTTTTTATCCCTTACCAAGTGAAAAATAAGTAGGGAGAAGAATGAGTGGAAAGAGAAAGAGACAGAGACACACGGCCTTTGCAGCCAACATATGGACCAAAGCCCAGGGTTTTCCTGAGCGACATTCTCAGTAATGTTCTGTCCTTGTAGAACATCGGGCTGCCTCCACTTTATGAGATGTGGTTTTCCTGACTCCACACGGCTTCCAGGAGACCCAGATGGAACCGCTAACAACCCCCACCACCGCCACGCAACCACACACACACTCTCTCTCTCTCTCTCTCTCTCGCTCTCTCTCTCTCTCTCTCTCTCTCTCTCTCTCTCTCACACACACATGCACACTCACACACAGACTTACCCCAAATTGCACACATACTCGGAGGGAGGCTTATTCAAACTATCAGGCACACACAAAGCCACAAAATCCCACTCGTCTAACATAGGTTTTGTTTCAGTGGCAGATTCCTGGGCATAAAGTTATGTTTTAAGTTATTACTGCAGTAAAGTTATATCCTTACATTTCTGGTTATTTGTCAACTTATTTAGTAAATATATTGTTTCTCCAATGAGCATGCACATTGGAGGTAGTTTTGGAGGGCAGCAGGGGGGCTGTGCTTTTATTTAAAACAAACTTGTCACTGTAATGTTGTACATGTGTACTTACACATGTGGAATATGAGATGTAATTACATGGATTAGGGTGCAACAGGGTTTGTGTAAGACAGGAAACCATTTACAGTTGCAGGTGGATCCTGAGGCCTTAGTAAAGGTACCACTCGGCTTCTCTATAGCTGTTTGGAAAGATAGTTATTGAGTAAGTCACATTTCAACATTTCTGTCTCTTTTTTCCCCCTCACTGCACTCCCCCTCTCCGTTTTCTGTCTCTCATTCTGTCAACTGTGAAGGGCACCATATCTCTTGATCCTCGCCTGAGAAACTTCCATTTTAGGTAGTCAGGCTCCGTGCAACAACATTTTTTGGACACAATCCCCTTCTCAACTCTTCTCCATACGGCACACTTGTAACCCCTATTTTCCTCCTGTCCTCCTCTCCACCCTCCATCACCTCCCAGTGCCTCCCCTTCTCTCAGAACCTGTTTTCTGTTATCACTACTTAATGCCTCACCCTGGGAGATGGACGGGGGAGAAAGCATTCTCCTAAGGTGGAAATTCTTATGTTCATATGGTTATGATTTGGTGGGGAGGTCAGGCTCAATTTTTGCTGGAAGGCTTACGGTTGGCTCTGTGCTGGGCTCCAAGCACTTCAAAGAGGGCCGTGTGTACTGAATCTAGGTGATTCTTCCCCTCCCCTCCCCTCCTGCACACGCACACACACTTGTCCTGCCTAGTGCTCTTAAGGGTGTCTTTTCCCTTCTCATTCTCAATCGCTCACTTCTAACTAAGCCAGAGATAAAAGAATGTGATTTCAGATTAGAGGATCAGTCAGAGAGAGGTGGAGGAGCATTATCAGCAAGGCATTAAAACCATTTGATAACATGACCAATGTTCTATTTAAAAACACTGCTTTATCAAGAAGAAATATTAAATAAACAAGTAATAAACAATCTAAAAAAACTAAAATCAAACTGAAATTGTAAGCCTCTTCGCTGTCACTTTTTCTCACAGCTTGCAAAGCTCACAGGCAGCTCCTTACACAAAGTCCTGCCCATGCTAAATCCTCAGTCCGTCGCTTTTGAATCCTGAACCCAAGCCCCAAATGAATTCAAGCTGGAGAAGCAAGGTTATGAGCAGGTTACATTGTATGCAGGAATTTGGAAAATAATTCCCCTTATATTGAATTTGGAAGGAAGATGGAATTTTACCATAGATTCTACGAGGCCTCACAAGCTGCTGCAAGTTTAAAATTGTGAAAAAAAGTTGAAGGTGATGAATACTGGAATGAAACCAGTTTGGTTTGATATAATTATAACACCTTTACAAACGCTATCAAGTCGAGGTTGAAAAGAAAATTGCTCCCAAAGAGAGTAAGTAAAATTATTTTTTTAAGGTCCATCTTTTCATTGCTCTGAATGTCTGTGTCTGTATTTTGAGGAGCATTCCTTTTGATAACCAGAATTAGTTTTTCTGTGTTTTTCAATTTCTTTGGCAACAGAGGCCTGAGGGGGAAGTTTTGCTGACGTGTGCTGAAGGTGTTTAGATAATCTCAGACCTGCAAATACAAGACAGCGCTTGTGTCGTAACTGCTAGCGCATGATCATACCCTTGTGTTTGTGTTGAGCATCGCATCTTCTAATCATACTGTCCTTTGTCATTTTTACACAAGTTACGTTTTTAGTGTCATCAGTCCCTTCTATATATTTTCTGTCCTGTCCATGGGTGGTCATCTTTATCCTCTCACAGCTCAACTCCAATATTTCTACTGCCACCTCCACTGTCATCTTTCACTTCTATGTCTTCAACAGAGAATTAAAGGAGAATTCCTGTCGATTCCAACACGTAGCTCTGTTGTTTGTAAATTTGGAGTGATGTCAGTAGAGAGAAAAACTAAACCAATCGGTGCTGTCTACACCGTGTGATCCTTCTGCTAGAGTTAGCACCCAACAAGCTGAAACAGGGCAAGTTTTAAACATGTTTTTAGCTTCTTAACATTTTCAAAATGTTATTAAAAGTATCTACCCATGTGAAGTGATTTCTTCCGAGTGAACCCAGAGAATCTGACTGCTGAAGAAATGCATGAAAGTTCTGTTCAGTTCTGTTTAGTTCCTGTGTTGATACTGCAA
>NC_045734.1:10627954-10631316 GCF_008692095.1 Etheostoma spectabile
TGGACCGTCTACAAACTACAACACGTTTTGTTGATTTACAAACAACAGAGCTACGTGTTGGAATCAACCGGAATTCTTCTTTACGGGTGTTTTCTCAGTGTGTGTACTCTGGTTTTAGCTGCTAAGAACTACAGTACAGTGCTTTGCAATGTTATTTATAATTACATTGCTGTTTCACAGTGACACCATTGCTACAGCAACAACATTCCACACTGTGATGGTCAGTGAACAGGTCTGTAGCGGCAGTTCATATACTGCAGTCTAAGATCATGGATGCTGCATCACAGAATGTGATAAAGAGGCAACAAACACATCAGTTTCTCCAGAAGAGACACTTAAGTAATTACTCCACATTTGGAAATCTCTTTAATGCATCCCTTACATGCTTGGTGGCCACATATATATTTCAAATTTGTATTTAAACTAGGATATGTGACCTCATATCTGGTCAAATTTAAAGATCATGAATATTCTATGCCAAAACGTATGGGAGTGAGAGGCGTGTGCTTGTGCGTGCATGCGTGCGTACGTGCATGTGTGTGTGTAGGGGGACCTCTAATAAAAAATGATATATATATATATATATGTGTGTGTGTGTGTGTACACCACCATCTTACCCATTTCCCCCTTTAAATTCCCATGATAAGACTGACTTCAAAGCCTCATAGCCAATTCTACAGCTTTATCTGAGAAGCTGGTTTGATTCACTGGCTGCACCCCCCACCCCCACACACACAACCTTATTCACTTTCAATCTACTATATCTGAGAAAAGCAGCTATCTCGGTCCACTTTGCGGTGTCTCCAAATGTAAGTGAAGAAAAGGGGCCACCACTGCTTTTCTTCTCCCCTCTTAAGTTCCAATGGCATGTCATAATTTGAATAAAAAGGAATATTCTCCCTGTATTAATAGGGTACTCTCTTTCTCCTCATCCCCTCTGAACACCCTGTTCCTCCCTCCTCCTCGCCTGCTCAATGTGATATGCACTACACTGATCAGTGTAATGGGATCTCTGGTTCTCTCACTGCACATTTGCCTTTCTCTTTTTACCCAGTGGCCATGCCCCGGGAGAATTCCCTGAACAAGTCCTTGCTGCCGCCCTTGTGCTGCTGAAGCTCCCAATAGGAGGCTCTCAGAGTCAGCCACACACCCTAATTGAAACTGGAAATCTTCCAGCCTGCTTATCAGGAATTTTTATTTACCTCTGCCAGGCTCTGGCCTCTTTACTTTTCAAAGACAGCCATGTTATAATTATCTCCTCAAACAGAATCCCTCGCTTTCTGTCAGCATCCCTTGCTCCATATGTCTTTTTTCATAAGTTATAATATCCTGTCTTGCCTACGCTGGAAGGCGGAAATGGCTTCTGAATTCTGAAGTGGCTTTTCAGGGGGCTACGAGGGTTTGTTGCTGCAGAGGGAAATTGAATTTTACTTCAAGGTCAGCGACACTAATGATAGTGTGGGAAGGTGTTGATCTCGTGTAACACTGGTTTGTCTAGAAGAACCCCACTGTATTGATCTGCACAAGAGATCCTGGTCCCGCATCGATTGTCACACGGAAATGTTTGTGAGTGTGGTGGAAATCACTAGTTTAGTGTAAGAGGGGATTTGGGACTGTTGTCACACTAAGGGGCCAGTGGTTGTACATAGGAAAATAAATGAATGTTCCAAACAAATAGAACACTGAGAAATGTAGGAAGTCTCCCAAAATTTGTTAAAACCTGGTGTAGATAATGAACAATACTCATAGATACAGTAAATAAATGTCCTGAATTGCTCGCCCACATTATGACTGCATGACGCTTCATATAGCAGTTGAAGGTATACCTACACCCTAAATACCACTTCAGAAGCCAAAATTGTGCACAACACACACACACATCCTGCACCTTCACAGGTTAAAAAATACACACACGCATGCACACAAAGAGGGCACAATTTAACCAATCACTTTCATGATTCACTGCTGCTTGTATGCAAGATGGTTAGTAATGGGTAGGTGCCCTGCGGTGGGAGTGAATGTGTGTGTCACTTCCCCCACAAATGGAAACATTTAGACACTGAAGTGTGTCCTGAGGTGAGAGCTGTAGAAGCTCTCACTCATAAAGTAGCGGGGAGGCAGCCTGTGGAGGAAATGAGCTAGGCAGACTGGTGGAGGATGAAGAGCTTGACACACACTGAAGGACCTCACACACATACATAGACACACACATTCTGGCGAACGACACACTGATGACTGCTGTGGTTGTGCTTTGCACCATGTCTGTCACCGTCTCGTTTTTCACCAATGGCTCCAGCTGTATTTGACTTCCTGTGTTTCTACGTCTGTGGTGTCATTGGGCAAAAAGGACACAGCCGGTACTGTGCCTCCATGTTGTGTGGTGGTGGTTAAAAGGTTGACTGACCTCAGTGTGAACTCACACCAGTGCGGAGACACCTGTGGAAGTTCACAGCAGAATACAAAAAAATGTCTGATGCTTGCTGAAACATAGCGGAGCGTCTCATTTTAGACTTAAGTGACTACTTGTTTTAAATTCCATATATTCTCTTACTCTATGTTTTTTTTATTTTAACTAGCACTTTGTAAAGCCCCATCTCTTGTGCTTATTTCTAGTTTTTTTCTCTTTTTCTTCTTTCGTTATCGTCTTCCTCCCTCTCTCTGACGTGTTGTGCACGAGTGCCTTTATTAAGCAGGATGACCTGTCATGTAGGTGTGAGGAGAAGGTGATGACTACCCATGCCCTCCACACATCCTCATTCTCTCTCTTTCTCCATCTCTGGTCTAAAGAAAGACACTGCCTCTCCTCTACCAATTGGTCTGGCTTCACTTCACCTCAGACAGGAGAGGAGAGGTGGACAGAGCGGTTGAGGAAAGGAGGAGGACGAGGTGATGAGAGGGGGGAGCCTCAGCGTGAAGTAGAAGGACCCAAGAAACTTCAAAGTCTGTTGATCTCGTCTTAGGTCAGCCTGTTTTTAGTGGTGATTAGTATTAGCATGCGTTGCCAGCTTAAAGACATTTTTTGTTTGTTTGTTTTTATCCCCAGCCATGCCAATAAACAATCAGTGCATTAAGTGGCAAGCAAATGGAATCAATTCATCCAGTTTTGCGCAGATGAGTGCAGAAAACGAGGCGTGAAGCAGCCGCTCTCTGTGTTTGGAGTGGCTAATTAGGAGCCCATTATAGGGCATCTCAGCATGGTGCTACCCTGATTGTTTATTAGAATTTCACTAAGGTGGAGGAGAGCGAGAGAGAGAAAGAGAGAAAAAAGAGAGAGAGAGAACGAAAAGGGGACTAATAGTAGTAATAAATGGATAATAAATGGATACCTAAGACACACATAAACACACACACACACACACACA
>NC_045734.1:10631326-10634005 GCF_008692095.1 Etheostoma spectabile
CACACACACACACACACACACACAGCTTTGGTGAATGCCAACCCCTGGGCCTCCTACAAAAAGGGCTCTTGTAAAAGTGGGGAAAAAAATCATTACCAGCACTGTGCATATGCTTGGCTCCGTCCTCTTTAAGACTGTCTTATTAAATGGGTAAATGGCTCAGTGCTGGGACCACCAGGTGAGCCATGCTGTCACTGGCACCCTGCTCTCTGTGGAATGAGTGCCGCAGGCGTAGACAGGATATGATACAGGGTCACCAGAAATTATGGATTAACACTTGATGATACATCAGCTCCCAGCACCCAGCCTGCCAGTGGCTTTTCTAAGACTCTTCTACTTCTGGATTCCAGTCCAGCACTAAGTTATAGTCTCCCACAACTCTACCTTGAAAGTGTATGTGTGTATCTGTGTGTGTTGGAAGGCAAAGGCAGTAATCAACAAAGACAACAGGGCCTTCTGAAGAAGGAAGATCAATAGACTGCTACAGGTGACTGACCTGAGCACAGAAACATGCATGCAGGCTAACCACACACAAACACACACATTCAGGCGTAGGCACATGCACCAGTAAGTACTTGTGGCATTCTCTCCTCTGTGTTGTCTCCACCTAACCTCTGGTCTACACAGTATCTGTGTTTGTACGCTCACACACAACTAAGTCATGAGCTCTCATCTTTAGGATCTAAGGCTCATTGCCAACTGGGGCTTTGGTGCCAGGCACTGCCTTATCACCTCCCCTTCACACACAACACACACACACACACACACTTTAAAAAAACCTTGTTGCAAGGGTCTGTGCACAGGCTCTCACACACGTACATGATGATCTACCCTACACATAAACAAAGATAAGAGCAGGAATGGTCAGCACCAGGCCCCAAGGGGTACAAAGCTATTACTGGGAGACCACAGTCGCGTGGCTCTGTGTGTATCTGTGTGCAGTTGTGATTATGTTTATGTACTGCCAGTTACAGAGCAAAGCTGTTGGAGCAGCAGCTCAGAGTTTTGTGCGTCACCACCATTTGCCGCACCAACAATTGCTAACTGCTTAACGGGGAGACTGCCACTGGTATTGTGAGGTGTTAAACTCCTGTCTGACTTCCTGTCAAAGTCTTTGCCACCAGCCGTCAGAGCTCAAAAGTGATCTGACAGTATAATCACAGCAAGTCACTATACAATGTGCCAAAGGGCCCTGACAATTTGACAATGATTTCACCAGCTGCAGTGTTCAACATTAAGCATGGAATCACACCTTTGTCAAGCAGTGCGGGCCTACTTAGGTATGGGGTGTGCTGTCTCCATCTTGATCCCTGACAAAAATCCATCCCATTGAGGTGACAAAGTACAAAGCGTTTTTCCCACTTTGCCAAGCTGACAAACCTAATTACTGTGCAAAAATTCCTGGGATCAGTCCTGGATCAAGTCTCCTTAGTACTGCGAGCCGCGCGCCCAATGTCCCTGAGGAAAGTAATTTCTTCGAAGTCCATTGATTTCCCAGATTCTCAGGTCTGAGCTGAAAACAAGTCTCAAAGCTTTTTAATTACTCAATGAAATTCCCATAGTGTTACCTTTATAGCAATAGCAATTACAGGGTGAAAATATATGTTTTGCCTGTTGAGAGAGGTGAAATCTCATTATTTATTTATAAGGTTTACAAACCTTTAGGCAACATTAGTACCTAAACACTTCTATGACTAAACTTGCCATTTAGTGTTTAAAGAAGTTTTTACAGGTTCATATTCTACACAAAATTAATCTAGTTTAACACAGCATGATTTGAAAGTTAAAAATAGACGTTTCGGGCACTTTTTTCTGGCTGAGTGACTGAGTAGAATGTATTCCACAGCATTATGACCGCATCAGTTCCTTCAGCTCTTTGAAAGAAAGGCAGGACAGAGTCTGTTGTTATCAGAGCGTAGGCCCAGCCACCTTCTCCCTTTATGGGCATGTTTCGCTAATCTTGCTACTGGCCTCTACTTTTATAAGTCGAAACAGGTGTTGCACTCATAACGCAATCTTGTACTAGTGCAAGCATCTCAGCTCAAACTCATTCGAGGCCATGTTTTCTTTGCAGATTCCTTTCTTAGCTGGGAGGCCTACACCTTGTTTCATATGAGTTAGAGGCTTGAGGACTAGAGTCATTAAAGCTATTTTGATATGGTGTAATTTTAAGATAGACTTGCAATGGGTCAGGTATACTTGTTATAACTCAATGAGTCAAAAAGCTATGAAAAATTGATGTGCTGGCACTAAACCAGACAAGACAAAAGTTGTGTCCGTTGTGAGTCACAATATATCATTTCTGTTTTTGCTATCCACTGTGTTCGTGTTAGCAGGAAGGTGAGTTTTATTATCTGCCTTAAAATAAAAACAATATAAAGCAAAAATCTATCTGGCACAAGACCCAGCAAAGGTTTCTGCTTTGGTCCACTCAGCCACCCTCCTCTTAGTCTTTTCTTCCATTTTTATGTCTAAGGATAGAAAGATTAAAGGGAGGCCATGTCCCAACCCTAAAGAACTGCCATCACTCAAAGATCAGCAGTGCCAAGCTCCTCTCTTTTTCCTGCTCGCTCTATCTGTTGGATGCGCAACATCCCCTGGTGCTCTTTGGAGCTTCTCTTCATCCTAAACCCACTCACTTACTCACACACACACACACACACACACACACACACACAC